>NC_069123.1:57742613-58342613 GCF_026914265.1 Mya arenaria
ACAACAGTGATGCATTTCAAGTTCTATTAATTAAATATCCCAAATAGAAGACAAATGCCCGCTTCAATCAAAGAAATAAACAAAGTGGTTAAAATTGTGACGTCATGACATCACAACAGTGACATTACAATTTGAAATACAATTCATGGCATGAGGTTAGCATAATCAGTATTTATACTTTTACAAGTACAATAGATACAGAATGTACGCAAAAAAGGTAACATTAATGTAACGTTGTATTATTGTAGCATGTCCTATGACAAATATGTACAGGGTCTGAAAGATTGCAATGTCACGATAAAAAACTGCTACCAGGCTAAAAGCATACATAAATTACAGCAACAACTGTTCCAACATCAAGATGACGTCAATTTCTACAAAAGCAGATGAAAAAATATATAACTGTAATTTATGTATGAAAGAAATGAAAGAGTTCTACTGTCCTGATAATGTATTTAATACAATGCATATGTGAAAATAATTAATCTACATTACACAGTAGTTTAGAATATAAACCTTTTGGAAACAAAATGCAAAGCTTGTATATCCACAATTATATTTACTGTTACTTTTAAGCAGGTAAACACAAGTCATATGCTATATTTTATATTCATTTTCAGAGAAGGGAAATTATCAGCACCAACCCTCTCTTGACATCTAAGTTTGACATGCCAAGATTGATATACAAGCATGTAATATATGATGGTTTCTGTTCTCCAGTAGCTTTGATAAGAATGTCATAAAAAACTTCTTATATATTTTATATCTTATCTTCCTGTTAGGAACAATCAAGGTTATACATAAAGTCCGTAATTTTCCAGTTATTGACGAGCTATCAAATAAATTATGAGCAAAGCAAGTATTTACTTTATCATTGAATGAGGTATAAGTGTGTGTATGTACACATTTGGAAAGACATTACTGTTATTTATGACAATAGACTGATGTTTTTCTGTACAAACAGTAAGAGATCAGTGAGTGTACCTTTCATAATCTGCTGGAGTTCGAGCTGCAGTGTCTCTATCTCGCGGAGAGCTGGTTCCACCTGCACCTTGCCGCCCCCGCCAGGAACCGTCCGTCTGATCCGGTGAAGCGTCAGGCTTCCCTTTGTCACTGCGGCAACATCGTCATCCTCCAGGTATATCACCTGGTTGGTGTGCTCAATGATGGCGCTTAAAAAAGATTAAATATGTAAAAAAATAATAATCTATATTTAAACTTTTATACAGCTTCTACTGCTTACAAATAATAAAAATAAAGCTAGTGAAGTTCATGTGCAAATAAATTTACTTTTTATTTGTCTATTAATAGTTAAACATGAATCTATATCCTAAATTATTTCATAAAAAAAATAATATTTGTTTCTGTAATTTATGGAATCGTGCTAAAGTTTTACTGAACAAGCAATATATTGTCCATAAAATCATATTTACTGAACTAACAATAAATAGTCCTTAAATTCATATTCACTAAACAAGCAATAAATTGTCCATAAAAAATAATAAGTGCAATCAAATCATAAATATTTGTGTCAACTAAAATGTAAAAAAAATACCGATTTCAAGTCTGCACTTGCATTCATACAAAAGTATTTTTATGATAGGCAACTATTTGTTTTAAATAAAATAATATAAGTTGTTATAGCTGGTTCTAGCCATTTCAAAATCACTGACATAATGAATGTAGCTTTCTCATGAGTTCTAGTTTTGACCCTATTAAGTATACTATTCATATCATCAATTTACATAACATTGTAATATCGCAAGATGAATCCTTTGCTCATCTGTCTTATTTAGTTAATCAAGCGGAAAATGAACACATATTTTAGCAACAGTTTTCGAACTAAGTTTCGTGTCAATATCTTGAACAGTTTTTAAACGATGTCCAACATGAAAGTTTTTGTCAACAACACTTTGGCTTTTAAAATATTGCAACTTTTTTCTTTGAAAAGAGAAGGGCTAAATATCGAAGAAATGAGGTAAAATGCTCAGAGATGGTAAAAGTTTCTTCCCAAGTCTACCTGGCATCTGAAGCAAAGAAGTATTCCACTTCCTTCTCAGGTCCAACAGTGTGGTACTCCGTCTCTGAGAAAGCCCTTTTTGGGGCTGTAGGGGCAAGGAAACTCCGGTTATCTGAAAACAGTCAAAATATTATAAAGAGCTACTACTGGATGTCTTAAATTGTTAAAGGTAAGATATTTAATTTATGCACTCAGTCCTATCAATAATTCTGTATGTCCTCTGCACGTTTAACAAAGAACCCAAATGTACATGAACACAGTATTTAAAGGCTTAAACAAATTCCTCTATTTTAAAACTTACTTATTATATATCATCATTGCAAAGTAACCGTTTCATTTGCTCATTGATCAGTTTCATTGTCTAGTCATCCACACATTTGATAAGTAAACAGGCAAAAATAGCATTCACCTCACTCAGACCTTGGTTGTGTCTTTAAGAGTGAACAATTTCCCAAAATAAAAAAAATAAAAAACCAAAACCTGAACTTGAGAAAATCTACATCTATTTTTTTCAGTGTCCACAAGTTTTATCATTTTATTTGACTGTCGCTGCTGTATTTGTTTGCATATTCATGATTGTATAGATGATGGTTCATGCACTTACATTATACATTCAAATATATATTAAAATTCTAATGATACTCGTTACAGTTTTTGCTTTAAATATTTTCGGTGTTAAACATAGGGTATACACACATTACAGAGAAATATACATATTATATGGGGTTTGATAAATGTAGCAAAACCTTAAAACAAATTGTCTCCAATGTAAAGCAAGCTTGAGTGGCAATGTTGATTGCTTAGGTCAATTTTTTGTATATTATGTAATATCATTTTGCAAAATATATGTCTTTTAGTAATCCTGTTAATTCATGTGCTATTCAGAAGTCCTAACTGGCGTGCATCGGAGTGTTAGCTTCTGCAAGAAATTACTTGACTGTTGGAGTTGTGAATGCAAGCGCCAGTGAATATTGGTGCTTTGCCTTCGGACAGGCTTACTTTCAAAACTGTCTGTTTGTTTACGAGAGTTTCCTTGCTCGCTACAGATTGTATCAACGCATGTGTTATAGTTGTTATCATGACAAACTTGACATCCATCTGAAAACAAGCAGTTCTATTATCAATCAACATTTTTACCAATATTCTGTAACTTCTTTTTTCAGTAAAATGTCAATATGCTGGATTATAATCGCAATAATTACTTTTCTTTTACAGTAAATTAACTGTTTATGCAGATTGTGAAATGAAATAAAATGTCACAAAGTAAAGTAGAATAAGAAAGTCTTCCTGAAACCTTGCCTTACTTTCACCACAATATTTATTTATATATCTTGCAAACCTTGTTTAAAGCATTGTCTTCAAATGTTAAAGGTGAGCTTTTTTCAGACATACCCATATTTTCAAAAAACAAGCATGGCTGAAACAGTTGTCTCATATTTAAAAGATGCACTACAGATAACAAGTATGTCAATGAAACTTCCAGAGTTATAAAGATTTAGAAGTATTGTGTTAACAATGTTGTTAATTTTCAAAAAAGTTCTTAATAATTGGATTTCATTTATGGATACACTTATAAAATTAACTGGTGGTCTATGGAGATTTTTTATTTCAATTGTTGAAGTTTTGTATAAATATAGGAAATATTTGCTTATCCTGAAGGCAAATCAGGAAACACAGCCTTTGGATACATTTTGTACAATTTAATTTTAAGGATTTCATACATTTAGGTGTTTCTATTTTAAATCTGGCAAACAAATATGAGGCTGTTTCAACAGTGTTTTCTTTTTCAAGCAGTGATATCTACATGCTTTCACAAAGTGTTGCACTGATAACTGTAATCAAAGTCTCAGGAAAATAAGTTCAAAGCCAAAGAGCACTTCATACACACTGCAAAACAACAGAATGATGAATCATAACTCCTTATAAATGCACATCAATTGTGACCGCTCATATAAGTGTCTTGGATGATCTTGTGTTTAGGAACTGAACAACCTTATTTGTATACATGTACTTCAAATCAGATGATAAAGTCCCTTATCTCTGCTGTTTTTACAAACAGCATTGCATCATATCAATGGAATTTTATTCCACAAAATTTAATATCATTTTGACCCGTTATCTGATATCTTTCTTTTTCATAGTGAAATTTAAAATGTATGGAGTGCATCGCCTAAATCATGAATGTTATGACCATTAAGAGCGAGCTTGTTTTTAATTGTATGAGCCACAATGAATGTTTATTGCTTTATAAGTACAAAGGTCGGAGTTTATTTATGACAGTCATTTAAACTAGTATCACCATGACATACTTATGGGTATCTTCTTTAATAACCACAATCATAAAAACCCAGTGTACATAGTATTAGTATGGAAATTTCAAGTGGAACAGCTAAGAGCTTCATATATCAGTTTTCATGAAAGACAACTAATAAATACCTTGAAAAGAAATGTTAAAAAGACAGTCTTGGACCGTGGACAATGTAAATTACAGAATCATCAAATTATAATATTTGAAGGCGACTACAATTTAAAAATAGCTAGTTTGGCGTGTCAGCGATCAATTGCAAAAATATCTGCAGCACGAAATATTTTTAGCATCTCAGATGGTCATTATTTAACAAAATACCAACCTACAACCACCTCAACATGTGGGTGTGGAAACACCAAACAAACTATTATTAAGGGCGCTCAAAGAAGCATCAGAGAAAGAGAGAAAAACATGATCAACTGGTAATCTTTAAATTTAAAGTGAGGTTTTTGCTTTATTCAAGTTGTTATATGAAGGTTATGTTTCTGAGTAATTAAAGAACTTTATGCAAAACCTAGATTAATAAATAATAAAGCCAATTTCATATTGAATCACTTAACAACTAAACCAACAAATATTATTACACTGAAAATAAATGACAACAAATGAAATGAATATTTTTAGTTCTGACTGTAAAAGAACTAGCATTTTTATGTTATTTTGTTATTGAATTTAACAAGTGAAAAATGTCTTAATACTTGTTTAGCTTTCTAAATACCATTTCAAAATCACTTCAAAAATAAAATAAGATTATTCAACAAAGGTAGAAATTATGTTAACACATGCCATAGGTAGTGCATTCTGATATTGAAGTGTACAGACAGACGGCAGTAGCACCTTGTTTCACCGTTGTGACTCGAAGCCGAAGAGTGTTTATAAGCATTTAAAGGAGGAAGCAGAGACTGGCTATGCTCTTACACACATTTCGATGGTGTGATATCAACCATTCCCAGGTAGTCAGCTGGTATATGTTACATGTATGGCACATTCACATTGCATATGAGCCGCGATAGCACAAAATACTCTTCATGTATGGCAATACACATGCATCAGCAACATCTAACTGATTACGATGCATCTTGTCTTTTTCTCTTTTTTTTGCTTGCACATCACTTCAGCACTTCACAATGATTGTTCATGATCTCTAAATTAAACTCCGATTATCAAACGTTGCACTATTAGTTAACTTATCAAACGATTAAAAAGAATGTATCCTCATCAATCATCATGCAGACAGCCACAATAAACATGGCAGCGGTATGAATTTTTTAGGTTGAATAATCTACCATAAAACAGTTGATCACCACACCTGAGTTAAGTTATAAAAATACCAATACCTTCATTCACAGAATTGTAATCTTTCATGCCTAAGAATATAAAAGTAAACTAATGAGGATTCATCAGAGACTGTAACATATTTGGTTGTAGAACATTAAGATCATCGATTGCTACATAATTTCATATACTGCCCATTGGTGGTGTTTTCTCTAATTCACGACAACTGCAAGACACAAACCACACTCTTGTTTACATATCATCAGGCCAGCTCCTTCTCACAATTCTCATATATAAGGTTATGCAGTGCACAAGACTATATACATGAGGTATGAAGAAACTGTACATGACATTCAACGAAACGACACAAATGCATTATAGCCCATTTATAACCACAAAGCTAGCATTTTCCGCGCCCTATCCAAATAAGCCAGCCTATACACACAAGTAAAAAGATATGATATACCTTCTGAGGAGTTTAGCAAAAGGAGAGAACATATAAAGGTTGGTCATTTTGTACATTTAAATACATGTAATAGGTAACATTCCTTGGTACATGTACCTTCCCCCATGCCTTGCATTTAAGTGATGTTTTCAAAGATTTGTGCCTTTCTAGAAAACATGCAGGGGTTTGACCACATGCCAGATCCTCAATATACACGCTATTAAACAAACAAAACAAACTGAGGGTTCCATTAACATACATGTACACATAACACCATCTAATACTTAGTTCTATGCATTTCATTACTTGATTGATGTCCGGCCTTTGGGAAATCTTAAAATAATATGGGAAGGATTTTTACTTTTAAAGAAGTGGTATTTATATAAACAATATACTAATAGTCCTTTGCAGCAAAACAAACCCATCATAGCATTTTTCTGAATTAAATATTTATCACAGACATACTATATAAGGTTGGAGGTAATCTTTAAAAAAAAAAAAAATGACAAAAGAATGTGAAAGGCCTTTTGACTAAACAATGCTGCAAAAGACCATTTAATGAACACATTCAAAACATCGCACAACATATACTGCATATCCAAAATGGCAAACAGAATAAGTTCTTTATTAACTTGTTTTTCCACAGTTAGAAAGAAAACACAAACTCGCATTTCATTTTTCATTCAGAAGTTCAAAGATATTTAGTAGATTATAAGCATCCAAAGTCAGTTCAGAGACAATTCACATAACAGTTCCTTAACATGAATTTCAAAAGTACAACTGTATAACATGTTAAGAGTCAGCAGGCTACTGGGTGCAAGGGTAATAATGACATCCACCAAAGACTGAATACTTGTAGGTATAATATGGTGAACAGCACTATAATTGTCTCTTAGGACAGTTATTACAAAGTACAATGAATCATTTAACGCTGTAACATCTTGGGAGATAATAATGGTTTATTCACCATGGGAGTTATCTTACCTTTGCTGTAGAAAACCGGGATGTGATCGGTGGAGAGTTTTGCCTTGCTCTTCACTCCAATGACGAGGGGGCTACCACGCCTGTCATTGGTTTATAAAAAAAATAAAAAAAATTGAAGAGAATATAATGTATACGTATGCAACCTGATAGGGAACAAGTTGGCTGAAACATTGGTTTAATAACTGCTTTAATGTGAAGTTAGACTTCTATAATAAATTTTTAGAATAAATGCTGGATATACAAAAATAAATTCTAACTTTAATGACATTATTTTACAACAAGTTTACATCATTGCAAAATTAATAAACTTTAATGCATCATATACTGTACCTTGTAGCTACACACTCCCCTGGGAAGTGAGAACTCAGGAAGGCGAGGGCAAAGGCTCCCTCCTGGAATAAAACAACAATAAATCAACATTAGAATAGAGATAGTATGCCAATACATATGACCAAATTTGGTGGTGATTGGACAAATGCTTCTAAAGTTCTTGAGCAGACAAGACCAGTTTCAGGTAATTTTTATAATTAAAGGGGAATAACTCTTGAGTCACAAGAGCGTATCGCTAGTTATTTTACTTGTCTGAGATAATATACCCATATATAAAGGCTTCTAAAGTTATTCAGCAACATACTGAATGAACCCCACCCACCCTGATGCTGGCCACAGGCTGGTCAAGAGCATTTTTTTCTTATGTGATAAACAATGCTGTTATGTGCCCTTTACTACAGTATAGTTTCTACCCCTGCAACCTACAGGCTATCATGGAATCTATTGGTTGCTATGTGACGTACCAGCTGCTGGACGACTATTTCCACGATCTGTCTGAAGGATGACTCGTGGTGGTACGAGTCATAAACATGCTTGGCCAGCTTGGCAATCACCTCCGTGTCCGTCTCAGACTCAAACTCGAATCCCTTCTTTACCTGTGAAACACAGAAGTTTTGGTTTCCCATTAGGCAAGAGGTTGTTTTTATGTGTTATTTTCATTACTTGATCCCATAAACCCATATTTACGTTAATAAAAACAATCAATGATAAAATCCAACTAAAAAACATGAGTGTCATCCCTTTGTGCGGGATAGTGCTCAAAATCAATCTGATAACTATATTATCATTCAATCAATGCTACCATCAAAGTGTTTTGGGGCATATTTTCAATAAGAATTTAACAATGAGTAGGTTCTATAGAATGATGATCGTTTTCCCATTGGTGTTAAAATATCACAAACTTTCACTTTAAACTTGAAACAAATTAAAAGGTAAACTGGCAAAGATTAAATAATTGATTTTTTTTTGGAAAGTCTGTGTAACAAAAAAATCATCCCCCTTAACAAACAGTTAAAAATAATACTGATATTGAATAAAGACTATAACAGGTGCAAGAATAACTTTAAGCTAAGAGGCAATACTTCCTTGAAAATTTCAAAACAAAATAGTTGAAGTACCATTACTTTTTTCATTTATCCAAATGAAATGCTGATATGAACAGAAGTTTTATCATGATTATCTTTAAAAAACACACCAAAAAGTCTGCAATCTTCAACTTGAGCAAATTAAAGGAAGTTAACCATACCAAAAATAGGGCAAGCTTAAACTTGTTCAAGAAATTAGGGACAGATCTGCTCATAAACTTAAAAAGTAACTGCATTCACACAGGTAAACACCTTTGACCAGTGTTAGGTTTCTTACCAGGAACTCCTTGATGTCTTTGTAGTTTGTGACGATGCCATTGTGGACCACCACAAACTCTGAAACAGAAGAACAAACATAACATTCAATCCAAACAATGGTGAACTTGATGGCAATAAAGAATGTAATGCCTAATAAAAAAATTGATTCTGGTTTTATCATTTATGCCCCCCACCACCTAAAAAAGGGGAGGAAGGGCAGATTATTTAAAAGCATTAGAAAACAAATATGCTAGATCTGTATTCACATCCCTGGTATTGTTAAAAAAGCCCAAAACACCTTAATTTTTAACTTTTAATAGATAAAAATCTAGCAAATGAAAAAAAAATTCTTAAGGCAATAAAAACATCTAGGGTCAGTGCTTAAAATAGGGTAGGTTAAGAAACCATAAACAGACAAAATCACTTTTATGCCTTGCTGAAATTCACATCATCTACTGATAATTGAAAACAAATCCATTAGGGAAGGGCTTTGCAAAGGTCCTTAAAATCGTATAGATAATTTTGAAATAAGATATCACATGATCTTAACATCTATTTAGTATCTTTGACAATGCTTAAGCAACTGTCTTGGATAAACTCCTATATATATCTTAAAAACATGCTTTCATGTATTGTTAATGAAAGAAATTAGCAGACTTTTCCTCATAACTGCTAAATGAACCTAAAAATTCCTAGCCTATCAGCACAAACTTTTTCAGTAAGTAATTGATGATGAGAAGTTTCTAATTACATACCATGTAGTTATAACAATTTATTATTATTCAACACTTCAAGGAAGATGATATGTAAAACAAAGGTGGTTCAGACAACAATAAGTGATTCACAGACACACTGTAATTAACAAAAAGTGAAAATGTTAATGTGAAGAAAAAATACAGATGCAGAACAAAGGCATATCTTAAAAACTGAGAATTTATTGCATCATAACCACAAATGTTCATCTTTTGTCTGCATATTTCAGTTACATGTAAGTTGATCATTGATTCAATTTTATCTGTTAGACCTGATTGTACAATATGGAGATTGTGTTGTTGTTTGTTTGACAATCTTAATCCCAGCTTATTTGGTAAGAGCTAAGTACATTGTATGTAATTTCATCAGTGTGTGGACAACATCTTCCCATGTAATATTGACTAACTGGGCTGGAGCTATCTTTCCCAACCAGATGTTGCCCAATACAGACAATAGTCCATCATACTGGTTAGATAAATAAATGATGGTCACAGCAGCTTTATGCCTAATGAAATTGATTTCATAAGCGGTCTAGTGGTTTATTCATTAACTAGCCTTGAAATCTGTGGTCTTCCAATATACACCGTCTCTCTCCTCCCAACAACAAAACTATCCACATATCACTCCTTGATTGATCGTTGGGACAAACAATTTGTAAATAGTTTTTATCTTGATATATCTTGCATCATCTATCAAAAAGGTTGCAACTATCTTCAGTTTATCTGAGTTTTCACAGGAGAAATTTAAGAAGTCTAAGATATGTATTGATAAGAATTAGAATTTATTGTTAGAATGCCTCAAAACTTACTGTACCTAATTAAGCTGAACAGTAAAAGAAGTAACATAAAAAAGTAATATTCATGCATTATTATATAACTTTAAGTATTATAGTGGCCTTAAGTCAAACAGCGAGTTTCTTTCTCCTTCTGCAAAGACAGTAGTTGAGGACATGATATTAGTTTGAGCCATAAAAGTGCCACTTGGAACAAGTACTAAATCTTTGAACTTTGGGTTCATCACATACCTTACAGTGAATATAGTTCATCAAAGTCAAGCTAGCCTGTCCTACAGCCTACGCAATCACTTGAGATTTCCAATTATGAATGTTCAGATCAAATCATCCCTTACTATTTTCACATGGTGGGTGGGAACAATTTCAGGCAATGTCATATGATATACTGGTACATGGCATACACTGTCATCCAGGACTTGTGTTAAAATATACCACAGCTCATCAAGAATCCATCACTGCATGGTTTTGTAGAAGCACATGGCTGAATATAATTCATTAAGTAACAAACCCGTTACACTTTACAACATACACTAGAACACAATTTCCTTATGAGAAGTGACCTTCCTAAAACCACTTTCAAACTATAGTTGAGTCACTCACCGTTGTTAGGATCTGACCTCTGTGGGTGACTATTGACCTCATTGGGCTCTCCGTGTGTCGCCCATCGGGTATGGGCAATCCCACAGTGAATCTCATACTCTTTCTCACGGCATAAACCATTTTCCTCTGAAACATGGACAAAATATTAAGGTTGCATGTTAAATACAATAGACATCTTCGGGAGACATGATCTTGGTGGTCATGTCACTGGTCAATGCTTAGAGGACGGCACATTCACAGTTAATATAATGCAAGTATATTATATGCATGATCACTTTTGGCCCCTAAAATAAAATAATTTTAAACATAGCTTCTTTTTGGCTTGCAAACATAAAGGAGGGCTATAAAAAGAAACCTTTTTCTGATAAGATAAGCTGTAGTTATTATCCAATAAGCTGAAGTTATTCATGAGTATCTTTATCTTACATCCCAGACATTTAATTGTTCAATAAAACTAGCTTAAAATATATGCAATGCTTTAGTACAGTTTAATTATTGCAATGCAGCACAAAATACCGCATGATAACTCAATTACTTTAAAAGTATTTAATGGCCCATATCATTACAACAATTCATTGGATCATTCCTTTGATGCATTTTAAAAACAAGAAAAGGAAAGAAAATAAAGACAAAAATGTCAATGTCCTTTCCCATTCCAGTGAGGCAAAGCTTTCAAATATTTGTCCATAAATCCGAACATTGTCAGTACAATAGAAGCACAGTCATGATACCATTTTATCACTATTCTAAAAATAAGATTTCATGTCATTTTCGCAGTGGGGATGGGTTTTTCTAAGAAAAGAGTGAAAGAAAATTCCAAATGTAAAAGTTTTTATCTTGTGACATTCTTTCTGGTAAGGAGGAAGAGATAAAATCATCCAAAAAAAGTAGTATCTGACTTGAATTGATAACTTACTGATTAACAATCTTTTAAAGTTCAAAAAAGGATTCTAGTTTATCAGTTACTGCATATTTGGAGACTTCTGAGTTAAAAAACAAAATGGATGTCTTGCATTCTAAAAAGTGATACTTCTGTATTTACAAAACTGCTAATTCATGCTATAGTGCGTAATTTATAAAAAATATAGCCTATTTCTCATATTTCACAATATGAGGTCAACCACTGAGCATTAACATTTAAATACAATGGGTGTAATATTTCATTTTCTTCAAATATATTTGTTCAGATAGTACAATTGAAAAATGTGTAGGTTTATAATAGATCATTAAAGAAACTCTAAACCACACAATCTCAATGTCACTTATCTAGGAACCTCTTTTCTCGCAAGCCAAAGACTTCCTTGTTGCATACCCCAATTCTTTTGAAATTAATTTTTACCAAATTTTTTGCACACCTTGTCCGCTTTTTACGCCTTTAAGTATTGGGTAGAATTTCATTAAAGTTTTAAAGGTATTTGTCTTTTTGTTTGCTGGCACACTAGAATACTTCAACTGCAGTATAATATAACAATAATATATCAATACAAATCCATTTACAAAATCAATTGTTGAAGACCATAATATGGACAAAAAAAACAAACATGAGAAAACTTCCTGGTTTGTCTTCAGCAACGCATTTCAAAATGTAAATAAGTTGATTATGAGATAAAATGAAGCGAACTTCTTTTCCATACGCTTATAATCATTTTAATACCATTTCCAAAATATGGTTGGTTAACCAGAACTGGTTAATATTTGAATTAAAAAGACCATAAATGTTCAGCATTTCCAAATATTTGCATATCATCCTTTTGTGCAAGATTATTCATAAATACTTCAGCCAGTAATTAATCACACTCATAATATGAGAGTTGTAAAATTATATGCTGCAGGAAAATGAACCATCAGTTCAACAAAAGTTTTTAAAAAGATACTTATCTCTTTCATACATTTTCATTAATATTTTTCATTTTGAAGCTGTTACCTTGGTAACTTTAAAGCAAGGTAGCAGCATAGTTAAGAAAAAACTTGGAACCCCAAACTTCCATTTCAGTTCCTCTAAACCCATCATGAGCAACCAAATTTCATAAGCTCTATATCTCAATGGAAAGCTATGATCCCCTAAAAGACCAACAGCCAACCACTTTCCCATACTATTCTTCAAACCCCTAACCCCTCTATACTAAATAAACTCTTCTGACCAAACTCCTTAAGAACTCACTATTTAATATTTAATGTACTCTACAAAAAGTCACCCAATCCATCCAAATAAATTCTCTGTAAACTCCCTCAACTGAGCCCCATCCCAAATCCACTAGCCCCATCATCCCACTATATCAGTGCAAGTACATACTCTGTAATTCTGCCTCGAGCTCCTTCACCTTGCCCCGTTTCTTCACCATCTTGATGGAGCATTTCTTGTCCGGGAATTCTTCATTGCAGTCAAACGCAACACCTAGACAACAAAAAATCATTACCCTTTTATTCGCTCTGAATTTTCAATTTTTGCAGTGAACAATATTAATGAAATAGAATGTTTGAGTTGCTGTATGTTCATTATTAAAAAACAACCCTGGATTAATGATATGATCATTTTTTAGATTTGCCTTTCAGTTTTGAATTTCTAGAAGCTGAAACACATCATTTGCATGATCATGCATTTCCCCAATTTAAAACAATTTTCAAAATTGAAAAAAACAGAGACAGACAATCACTCACTGACTGCATTGCATTTAGATGAAAACAATATCCAAAAAAATGACCAACAAACTACTGGTAAATATTTAAACAGATAAAGGTTCCTTCTAAAAGTTTCTAAATAGTATCTTCAAAAAAAATCTAATCAACCAAAAAACAATTAACCTGCGGAGTCGTATCCTCGGTACTCCATGCGTTTGAGTCCATTGAGGAGAATTTCCAGGATCTCCTTCCTTTTGGCGGGAACCATGTAGTTCAAGTATGCAAATATCCCTGAAATACAGCAACAATGTCAGCATTATGACCAATTAAAACTAATGTTGAGACCACCAATATCATCATCACTATTTCAGCAGCGACATTAACAGCAATGGCTGCCAAGTTATAGTAGTAAGCTCTATAAAAGGACAAATTACCTTTTAAAGTTACTGAAATAAGAATAAAGGTGCAATGCATTTTAGTGGGAAAAACCATTTGTGTACAACATGATCAATTTTTGAAAATGCAAGACAGATTACTGCCATGCAAACAGCGAATGTTGAAGACGACTACCTGCAGTATTGGGTGAATAGTTATCCGGCAGTTGTCCTGAGCAACTCATCATTTCTTATCTTTATTTATTTCAGCGTCACGATATAGTTATGGTTTTACCATTATTATTATTATTATCCATTGAAAATTAGTTGAATCAATAAATTATTAAAGTTCAAGTGATATTTAAACTGAAAGAAAATAAATAATGTGTTAAGAACACAAATTTCAAACTACAAACAACAACTTTGCAACGGGTATACTTTCTCTGCTTATCAGGGTGACCATTTGTAAGAGGAATACAATCTACATGTATGTGGTCTTTAAACTTTTTTATTAAAGGCCCACCATCAAGTTTCATGCAAATAAAAAAAAAAAATTAATGCATTGTCGTGTTTGACTTGAATGATAAATAAAAAAATGCATATGATTTGAACACAGATAAAAGTATTAGCAATGTTTTGGTGCTTCAAATGGGGGAATTTGTGGACACATAGGTATTAATTAAAAAAAATAACATAATTTATAAAGGCTAAGATTTTTTTTATCTGTGCCTAAATCATGCTCTTTTATTTTGATCATTCAACACAAATGAGTTAAACAGGATAATGCATTAAAAAAACAACAAAAAAAACAAAACACCATCAACCTTTATTGTACGTCTTTAACTGGCCATGCGAATATTTTCACTCAAAGCCAGGTAAACCCCCCTTTCTGCAAGTCTATGTAATTATTGAGCATGTCATTCTGTCAACTTCCTAGTCTACTGCAGGACCAATCAATCCACACCTGTTCTATAATTCTATAAACAGCAGTCTTCCTGCTTCTGCAAGACTTATTAGGAATAAAGGTAACAAGGCCACCAGTATATTTTAGAAATCTTTATCATTTAATAGTAATAAATACATATCAAATCTGCCACTTATTCTAATCGGTACCATATCTTCCTGATAGATTAAAGTGCAGGTTTATTATTTGCGCTTCAGAGAATAGAATAAATGGTTGTGGTAATGAAAGAGACCGCTGGAACACCTTAGTCTACTATTACTATGTTCAAATACCATTGAACAATTACATGATCACCTCAAAACTTCCTCATTCGAAAATGCAACTTTGCGAAAAACTTTTCTTGAGTCTCATTAATATTTTAAAATATACAATTGCATTAAGTAACAAGTCTACTGGAATAATTTAAACAATAATATCCACCCCATATATTATTTAATGGTTGTGAAGGCCTGATGATGAGAACAACTGCTAAATTTCTATTCAGTCATTCACTGGTTTAAGTACTGGTAGATTATTTAGAAGCATATGCATGTGTGCTGGCTATTCTAGAGACATTTCTAAAAGAAATGAAGCTTTTTAAAAAAAAATCAAAACAATTATGTTTGCCCTTGGCTGCATGGGCCTGCCAATTATGACAAAAATACATTTAAGCAATTGCACAGAAGTTCAACAAAAAACTTATAAACAAAAAAACACTTGATGGAATTAGTATTGAATTAAGATGGAATTGGTAAGTTTATTTTTTCTGTAACTTTGCCTCTAACGAGTCAGTTTTCATTAATTAGCCCTTCCAAATCAAAATAAGGCACACTTCAATACAATATATTCGTTTTCAAATATAATTTTTGCATAAACCTCAAATCTAACAAGTTTACAGAATATGATAAGGAGTAGCACATAGCCTAAACTGTCTTGTTAGATAACGATTTGAAGTCCAGCGATGGTGTGTTTTTTGGAAATGCATAACATAGGCCCAGAGCTTTTTCCTGCATGTTTGTGAATTTAGGAAAATAGCAACAAAATGCCTAAAATTGTGATTTTACCCAGTGCCTTGGTTGGGTTCACAGGGGGCAAAGCCCCCCATAAAGCCCTGCTCTGTTTTAAGAGTTATCTGTACTGCTCTTGAAAGATTAGAAAAAACAGGTCTAGGATTGTTGATTTTTTGGCCATTTTTTGTAAAAAAATATTATTTTTTCTTTATAAATATGCCTTTTTCAGTGCAAAATATATTCAAAATAATAGGGAAGCTATATGTAACATTAAAGTTAAATTAAATGTCTTTAAATTGCCAAAAAACAACAAATATCCTAAAACTATCCATTCTACATGTATAACATTGGTCAGTAATGTATACTATTGAGCATGTAATTGATCCTCACTGTTTTGATAACTGTATTACCATTTACTGATTTTTGGGGTTTATGAAACCAAGTTGAGAAATACATAACCATGTATCCTCCCCTGGCATCAACAACATATTTTCACAAAATGTGTGTGTTTTAATTAAATACATGTTGTAAATGTAGAGTCTTTTTTGAAACATGGGCACACAATGTTACTTCAGATAAAAAGGAATTAATAAAACATAATGAAACACATTTCTAAGATTGAAAAATCTGAGTTACCGGTATTCATTTTTTTTTTAGAATATTTAAAGTTAATATCATATGAAATATACTTGTTCATTTAAACTATGTCATGTGAGCATACAGTTGTGAAAAATCATTTATTTCATAATAATGATACGCAAATTCATAATGTGACAGCGGTCTTTTGGTATTAAAAGGTTATGACAGTAGTTTTTTTTCTCAATGTTTTTCAGGACAGATAACACTCAACAGCCAAATTTGTTCTGCAGATTAAAGCTGCACTCTCACAGATTTACCATTTCTACAACTTTTTATTTTTTTGTCTTCGAATGAGCAATTTTTTGCGTAAATATCTGAAAACCAATGATAAAAGACTGCTGACAAAAGATCAGATCGCAGATTTTCATATTTCCGTTCCAAATTTAAGGTTTTATGGCTTAAACCGTTACTAACAGTTTAGAAAATATGCATAAAACATCATTTTTTGAACTTCAACATAACAGTCTGCAATCTATTTTATGTCAGCAGTCTTATATGACTGGTTTACATGCGTTTTCGCATAAATTGACTTGTTCCAAGACAAAAAATACAGAAGTTGTCAAAACGGTCAACCTGTGAGATTGCAGCTTTAAGTCTCAAAAAAATAAAATCTCATTCATGATTCAAAAAAAAAAACACGCAGAGTTTTACAATTTACTATTTTTAAGCCATTAGCATTTATAACATAAGCATATATAAATAGGTCTGTGGCTTAAACTCTAAACCTTAAAGTAACCAAGCCCTTCAAGAGAAACATATATTTCCTGAAAAAATAAGGGGTTAAACTGCTAGAAATTTAACCTTAGGTGGTGTACAATGCCAGAAAGACAAGTAAAAACCCTACACTGCATAGTTAGTATCATATTCATAGTAAATATTCTGATGGGCTGAACGTTTTATATTGAATATGTACATATATTGAATATTTATGGCATAAATTTTTACAATTATCAGTTTTAAATGTTATGAACAAGCTAAAACAATAGTGATACAATACAATAGATACATAAAATTATAAGAGTTACTGTATTAGAATTTTGTTTATTATCATTGCTCACAAGTTACGTTCATTTTGTATGAAGCCTGCAAATTTGTTACAAATAAATATAAGAGCTGAGAAAAATAAAAGAAACTTACCACACATCTTTATGCAGACAGTGTTACACTTTGGCTATTGATGAAATGTTATTGCTCTGTGTTGATCGCCACTCCGTTATTTTCTGACGACACGTTTCAAGAAACCGTACTTATATACGATCTTACATGATTTACACGTCTGACCTACTTCCTAGTTGGGTGTGTAAATATAGAAAGGTGGATCCCCAACTCTGGGGCAGGAAAACGACCTAAATGACGACAGAACACCAAAGTATTTGTCAAAAAATTAAAAGGAATTGGTTTCAATTGATAAAATTGAAAGCTAAACTACCTAAGTCAAATATAAATAGGGACGTGAATATTTGCAGATAATCATAATTCCGTCAGAGACTAAAACTCATGACGTGGAAATTCCGTAATTGACACCGTTTATGCAAATGATAGGTTTTGTTCCCAGCTTGCAGAACAAGATCCGTTCGTAAGACCAATGAACCTGGGTACCATTTATTTACGCTTGTGGAGTCACACAACAACAAAACGTTGCTGATGATTGTGGTGTAATATTTGCGATTAACGCCCACAATTGACGTTATGGTGTTTTGAAAATAATTTGAATTATTTCATAATCTTCAAATCCTTGGTCAAGCCTTAAATTTCCTGTTCATAATATTGTATCGACAGGCACCCTGGCTCTGTCGAACTCCTTTCTTCGCGTCACCTACAGAGCGTTTATTCAACCTTTTTTTGCTGAACACACGCCTTTGTGTTTGCGTAAATTCTCTAAGACCACAATGAGCAAGAGAAAAGATGCCTCTTCTGACAATCCTAATAAGGAATTTTGCGACTTTTTAATGGGTAGGTTGATGGAACTTGCTGCCTTTCTACTTGTAGTCCAAAACAGCTGCATTAGTCTTTGACAATTTTTATTTCGGCAACTGACCATTATGGGGGAACATAATGAATGTCCAAATGTTAACAAAGTTCCCTTAACACGCAGTATTGTGGCTACTTCTAGTCATACATTCAGAACTATAAAGCCTTTTTTAGTATTGTTGGGTGGCTTCACTTCTCCTTTTTGTTCAACCACTGATAAGTGCAGCAATTAAATTTTATGCACCGTCTGAAATTTTAAGATATCTGAAGCTTTTAAGTGTAAATTGATGTCAGACATTCCAGATTCAACACATTTATTAAGTTATATGAACACATGTTCCTCATAACATGACACAACTCTTATACAATATAAACAGATATGAGATATATTCGTTTCTGACCCATGTCATTTTGTGCCCTCTACTTTTTTGGCAGTATTTACCCTTCTGTCTGTCATTTTTACTGCTCCGATTGATTGCTAAATAGCTAGTTTATACCCTTTGCAGGCTCAACAATCACAAGTGTTTCTGTCGATATTTTTTACCCTATATATAATCTATAGTCAATTTATTATATATGGGGTTTAAAGAATTTTGAGAGAAACCCATGTGGGCTCAATTAGCACAAAGTATTTTTATGTGCTCATTGAGCCTGCACTTGGTACTATAATTTGATTGGTAGGTTGTGTACAATGGGACCAATGGCCGGTTATGAAGTTATTTTGATCTTTTCAAATGATGTAAGTGTCATTTGTCATTTCTATTCTTTCATAAAATTTTGCAAGCTTCTTTCTTTCATTCAAAATAATTCTAAAAAAACTTTTAGAAAGTATCTTTTTGTCATACATTGGTGTATTTTATTGCAATTTTTATCCAAGTAAATACAAATCCAAAATCATTTAATTTTCAACTATTGGACATAAATCTTGCTAAAATTCTTAATTGTTTGTAAAAAAGCTTTGATATTATATCTTATGCATTACTAACGTCTGAATCAGCATCTGTGTGAATCAAGAGAAAATGAGAGGGGGAAGAGATATGATTTAGGACAGTTAGTCTTGTTGGGTAGTGGGACAAATTTTGTTTTCTTAATTAATTTTTTTTGATCCCAGGCCATATTTATAGAAGAGTTGGTGTTTTCTTAAAGAAACAAATTTATCTCATTCTAGTACTATTTTAAATTAAGTAAAAATGGCTGGTCATTCCTCAACTTAAACTGCCCCTCCACAATTCTAAATGGTGAAAAAAATGCTGATGGGATTTATAGTTGGAAGCTGTGGCATTGCGGCGTAAAAATATATAGATTGGTGAAAGCCTGTTTTAGTGTTTGAAATCAGACCTTATTCTTTCTTTCAATTATCAGAGATTGAAAAGAGATCCATGATTGATTAATAATCAAATATTTTCTTGTACACACTCAACATTTTAATGGTGTATTTCATATGCATACGGTAATCAGACTTTTCTGTTGTGCTCTTTTAAGACTTTATCGAGTACAACAAATTCACTATTAAAAGTCAGTAATGATGACTTTTTCTATCAAATTTTTATTACATTTAAATAGATCATCGCAACAACAACACTATAACTCCATTTATTACCAAAATACTATGATAATATAAAATTGACTGAAGAACAAATACTAGAATACAAATTCTGAGTGGTGGGTTTTAGGGCCACAAGTTGTTTATCTGATTGTCTGCTTTGTGAAGACAGTAGACTTGCTCCGCAGAAGTGTATTGTATAATTATATTTATCTGTTTAAGAACTGGCAAACTATGAGAAGAATGTGAACAGACAGATGCACAAGTACAATGTGTACCGTAAGGCTGCAGGGGTGCTGGCCAAACATCCAACCAAGATCAAGAGTGGAACAGAAGCTAAAGCATTGGTAATAGTGGTTTGGCCCTTTATTTGTCTACAATGATTTCAGACAACTAAACTGAGGAACATGTTATATAGAAATATGACAATACTTCATTTGTTAATCTAACAATGATATTTAAAGGATATTTTCAAACTCATTCAGTAACTTATTTAAAAAGACTGAAGTTAACTGCTCAACATTCATGTTAAAGGCAAAGAATAACACCATTGTTTTAACAATTATAATTTCCCAATGTTAGAGTGCATGATTTGTTTATTAAGATCATGAAACTTTGAGCATTTATAGTCCTGCCTATACTTTTGATTTTGATGTTTTTACAGGATGGAATAGGACTTCAAATAGGAAAGAAAATAGATGAATTCATTCAAACTGGACAACTACAAAAACTTGAAAAGGTATTCTTGAAAATATTCTTGAAAACCAGTGTTCCAGTCACGTGGCCAGTGCTATCAAAATCAATATTCCACCCCAAGTCAACATATTGAAGCGCCAATTTATGATATTTTTATGTACAATGTTATACAAATTTGATTATATCATTTTAACTCTTTCACTATAACTGTCATTTCAAATTATTGCAAACCATGACATCAATAAACAGTGATGAACACATTTTTTGGTGAAATGTTTAAAAACTGTGTTATGAAATGTGCAAAAACTGTGTTTTGAACGTCAAACTTACAAAATTTAGAAGTTAAACAAAGGTTTGCAAGAAAAAGTAACATTCATGTTTTTTATGATACGAATGGAGAAATATGACCCTTGTGGGTGCTGTGTAGACAGTATCTCAGCAAGCTTTATAACCAGCTTTCACATTTGCTTGAGTCTGATTCCTATTTGCATCCGAAACACATGAAATATCCTTATAGTAATCCTTGGTCACTGTGATGCAACATGAAATATCCTTATTAACATGAAAAATCCTTATTGTATTCCTTGGTCACAGAGATGCAATAAGGCATCGACAAGGGCTTAAATCTTTTAAAAGCTCCATGGTAACATTTTCAACTGCAATATTTGATGTTTATGCAGAATTTATTGGTAAATCTTATAGGAACAAAATCAATATTTGTCCAAAGAAATATATCTCCCAGTATTTTAATTATCCCCTGATTCCAGATTCGAGCAAGTGATACTAACGTTGCTATCAATGAACTTGTGAAGGTCACCGGCATTGGGTAAGTAGTAACTTAGTAATTGTTGTTTGTTAAGGGTGTTCTGTATATTATTGTACAATATATAATTATAGTCTTTCTGCTTTTTACAAGTAAAATCATGATTTGTCAAAATTTTACTTATTTAATTTTATTGATGAATACTGACAGTAAACTGATTAAAACTGTGTATCCAAGAACTGTTAATTGTATGTTGTTTTGTCAACATTTAGCCCAGCTGCAGCGCAGAAGTTTGTTCAGGATGGGATCTGTACCATTGAAGGTAAGAAAAAAAAGGATCCACATGTTCATGTATGAGGTTACGGTTAGAAAAATTAAGAGGCCTTCAACTACTAGTATTATTTATTTGCTTTCATATAAATGTAGGGCTAAAATGAGGTGGTTTCTATGAACTGACTTTTTGTCACAAGATGTGAAGACAAATTTTTCCTTAAATCATGCAGTCATGGAAAAATGAATTGTGAAACCTTTTCTATAAGTCATTTTTAAATAATGTTATTTCACCATGCTTATGATTTCTTTTAAGTATGCCAAAAGTGTTATTCTAGAAAATAAAACAATTGTGCTCATCAACAAAACAATGAACCACATGCTAATGACTTCCTGTATTGAAGGATATAAACGAAGAATATCAGTCATATGACTGTTTCAAGTTTCCACTTCTTGAAGATTGTTTTATATAACAATTAATCATGGTATTAATTATAAGAGCTGTTAAATGTTTTTTACTTAGAAAAATTGTTTTCATTGTACATTGGAATTCATTTTATATTTTCCCCATTAAGGTCTGGGTTATGGCCCTTTACTTATATGTGAAAATAGCCATAACAATAGCCTGTTACATGTCTTTACCTGTAGTAACTACACTGTTTTTTATGAGATATGAGGTTACATTTATGTCAAATGTTGACATAGACCCTTTAAACTTTTTATATCCAATTTGTAAAGAATTGAAGGATTTTCTTTCTGTAAGTTATGACCCTTGACTTTCTTACTGATTCATGCAGCCAGATATGTGCTGATAGAACATAAATTTTGATGTAACAATTTTCTATTTTCAGAGTTGAGAAAGCATACAGACAGACTGAATCATCATCAGCAGATTGGCCTCAAGTAGGATTTTTCATATGTCTATAGCTTGAAATTCATATAAAATGGTGTACATGTATGACCAGTGACAATACCCACATGTATATCAAGTCCTATAATTCTAACTTCTATAATTGTCAAGTGACTGAAAAAGTCCTGCAAAAATTACTTTAATTGCTATAATTGAAAAAAGAAAAAAATTAATTGCTTAATTGTGGTTGTAAATTTGAAAGATTTCAAGATATTCACATGTTAGTTTGTATACATGTTATCAGTGAAAACATGCACCTTTTTAGCAAGACCATAACTCTGGCTTCAAATAATTATCAAACTATTCCCCTTGATGTACCAGAAAGATGAGTGTGGCATCTGCCGCTTGTGATGCTTTTTAAGAAATATTGTTTGTAGGATTCACAATATCACAACCGTAATCACATGCTTAAAGGGACTAGACTCCAGCTGGTTTTAAAATGGGCAAATACTGATACAGTATTTCCTTAAAACAAGCCTAGAATTGTCAATGCAATGTGATACATCAGTAAGTACTAAGTAAGGTTCAATGCGTTGTACACAACAATGTCAATTTTTTTACAATTTCCTTTTTTTTCTTGCAATATATCATCTGGTGTCTAGCCACTTTAAGGCATTTTTTGTCATTTCAAAACTATTTTATACTGAGTGATTTTCCATGTTGTTTTTCAGACATTTTGACGATTTTGAGAAAAGAATTCCCAGAGAAGAAATGCTGGGGTTGCAGGTTTGTGGTTTAATTATTCACTTGCTTTTACCTATATAATTTACAACTTTAAGTGGCTGCAATGCTTAAAAAGTTTCTGCACTGTGTAGTACTTGAGAAAATACTTTGCAACAAAAAGTATTTCACCAATAGCTTTTCACTTTTAGCTCGACTATTTAATGAATAAGGAAGCTATACTTCTCTCGCCTGCGTATGCATCCACCTAAATTGTTAGAGCTAGTTGGCATATTCACTTATAACTCCAATACCTTTCATTCAATTCACCTAATACTTCACACAGTTGTTCAGGGCACATTTTGTCAGGTTAAAGTTTTAGGGCAAGTTGGAAATTTTACTAATAACTTATATACCCTTCATTCAATTGACTTAATACTTCACTCAATTATTGATGACCATCTTACAATTAAGAAAGATTACACCATTTCATCCTAAAAACAAATTATGGTCCTTGATTGACCTAGGTTTAAGTTTTAGGGCACATTTTGTCCTGTTTAAGTTTTAGGGCAAGTTTGTTTTTTCACTAATTACTTCTATAACCTTCATTCAATTGACTTAAAACTTCTCTCAGTTGTTTACGGCCATCACACCATTAGGCTGCATAACTCCATATTATCCTAAATACCAATAATAGCACTTGATCCAATTAAAAAGCTATGGTTAAAAATTTTGGGCAACTTTGGGTTTTAACTCAGATCTCAAATACTGTTCATTCAATGGCCTTCATACTTTACACAGTAGTCATCACACTAGTGTTACTAGAAATATGGTTGGATGGAACAGAATAACTCCAGTTGTGGTATATATTGTGACCAAACTTGGTATATAGGAAGAGTTTATAGAAACGTTTCATTGGACTGTGTTTTGAGCTCCGAGAGTCATGGTCAAGGTCACTGTTACTGAAAAAAGAAAAATGGTTAGTATTGAGTAACTTTAGTGTTGACATATTGTGACCAAACTAGGTATATAGGAAGAGCTTATGGAAATTGCACAACAAAGCCAGGCTGAAGTTCTTGAGACAATTTTTGACAACCTGGTTTCATTGCATTGCATTGTTTCTTGTTTACTTTTTAATTTTATTTGTTTATTGCATTTGACAGGCACATATTACACCATTATTGTATTCATTTCTAAGACAAAGTGGCGTATAGTCCAGCACGCTATCCTTCCACAACTCTTGTTTAGTTGGATTGTTACTTCCAACAATAGATTTAACATTCATTAAATGTATAAGCTACCTTTAGTTTTTGTTAACAATAATTATTAAATTTATATGAATGATCTCAATGAATGGAGGCATTTCTATGTTTGACCACTGTAATGTTATCTGGGTTTCTTGTAAGGGACAGAATGTAGAACAGTACTAGTATTTGTCAACACAGTCCTGGTGATATTTCAGGAGATAGCGTACAATGGTATAGCAGAAGTGGACAAGGAGTATACAGCCCAGGTCTGTGGAAGCTTCAGGAGAGGTACTCTTAACAGTTATTGGCTGATGTTGAACTCTGAATTTAATAGACATTAACACACATTGATAATTATGGTAACAATAAGAGTCCAGCTATTAAATGTTGTGTTAGTATATGTGTATGTCAGGTTAAATCATATGTGATTATTCAGATATGTACATGTGTTTGTTTTAATTGTGAATTTTTCACATGTCGTATAGGGATATACATTTTTTTGTGATTTCAGGAGCGAAAACCAGCGGGGATATTGATATCCTTCTCACCCATCCCACATTCACTTCCACTTCAAAGAAGAATGTAAGAATAATTTTTGATTGATATAATGGACATTCAAATATACATCCTTTCTATGTCAATGTTCAAAATTATGGAAAAAATCACCTTCAACTACTTCAACTTCAACAACAACCTGTTCTGAATAAAATTTTCAACAAGTAAAGAAAACAATCCTTTTCTTGCAAAAGCATACACTAAAATGTACTTCTGAATTTATGACTGATGATCCGTTACCATTAAGTGTATTTATGAACTCTCTATCATTGTGCAAGAAAGTATTTTGTTTTATCTGTTTCCAGCCAGACATTTTGAAGAGGGTCGTTACAAAGCTGGAGGAGATCTCATTTGTGACGGACCGCCTCTCTCTCGGAGACTCCAAGTTCATGGTGAGGACACTCATGCTTTAGTAAAACTGTTTTTGAGGTTTGTTTGGTGCTCATTAAGAAATCCAACCCACATATAAGCTAGTTCTATGATATCTCAATGCTTGTTCGAATGATAACTTGACAATGCCTTGACCTAAGATCCTTAAACTAAACTTGGAGGTTTTGCTGGACCAGTAGATCATACTTTTGGTTTTGAGGTTACTAGACAATGCATAGACATATGGTCCTCAAACTTTACATGGATGTTGGAAGAGACCAGTAGATGACCCCTTTTGGTTATTTGGTCCAACGGTCAAGGTCATTGTGACCTGGAATGTTTTAATTATGTCCAAGTGGTAACTTGACAATGCCTTCATCAACCGTCCTCAAACTTGAGGTGGAGGTGCGTTGTGTCCAAAATATGACCTCATTTGATTTTAGGGTCAGAAGGTCCAAAGGTCAAGGTCAGTGTAACCTTGCCTTTGGGGTCCATAGGGTAAGGTCAAGGTCATTGTTAACTAAAAGAGAAAAACTGTTTAAACATCTTGAAATATCGTTAATTTACAATTGACATATTGTGACCAAACTTGGTTTATAGGTAGAGTTTATGCAGACTTTTCATAGGATTGTGTTAGGGGCCCCTAGGCCCAAGGTCAATGCCACTGTTACTAAAAGACAGAAACACAGTTGAAACTGAAATATCTTCAATTTCAGATTGAGATTATGACCGAACTTGGTCATGGGATTGCATTTTGGGGCCCTAAGATTAAGGTGAAGGTCACTGATAATAACAAAAAAAACAGTTCAAATTAAATATCTTAAGTTTGGGTTGACATATTGTGTCCAAACTTGGTATGTAGGAAGAGTTTATGAATTCCTTTTATGTGTATGTGTTCATGTTTGGGGCCCCTAGGGTCATTATTAATTGATTAACTGTTCCCTATTATATTAATTTCCATTCTTCAGCATGCTTTCTGTCGTCTGTGTATATCCTCTAACCAATATGCATGATATTTTTCGTCCACACAACCTGCAGCAAATCAGCTTCATTATAATTCTCACAACACAGGTTGAAGTTCTTCTGTCAATCATTGAAACCTGGTTTCATCCCATGCAGCATTTCTCTTTGCTCAATATTTCACCTGAAAAAGGATGCAACAAGTTTGTTATGCCCCCCTTGGAAGAAGAGGGGTATATTGCTTTGCACATGTTGGTCGGTTGGTCAGTCGGTCCATCGGTAGACCAAAGCTTGTCCGAGTGATAATGATTTTAGGGCTCATCAGGTCAAAGGTCAAGGTCACAGTGACCTTTAATGGTAAAATCATTTTAAACTTTGTCCGAGTGATAACTCAACAATGCCTTGACCTATGGTCATCAAACTTGATATGGAAGTTGGGCCTGACCAGTAGATGACCCCTATTGTTTTGGGTGGTCATCGGGCCAAAGGTCACAGTGACCTTGAATGAGAAAAATTCCGAGTGATTACTCGACAATGCCTGCCCCCATGGTCCTCAAACTTGACTTGAAGGTTGGGCCTGACCAGTTGATGACCCCTATTGTTTTTGGGGTCATCGGTCCAGAGGTCACGGTCACATTGACCTTGAATGAGAAAAGGTTGTCTGAGTGATAACTCAACAATGCCTGCACCCATGGCCCTCAAACTTGACTTGGAGGTTGGCTCTGACCAGTAGATGATCTCTATTGATTAAAGGGGTCATTGGGCCAAAGTTCAAGGTCACAGTGACCTTGAATGATAAAAGATTGTCCGAGTGATAACTCAACAATGCCTGCACCCATGGCCCTCAAACTTGACTTGGAGGTTGGGTCTGACCAGCAGATGACCCCTATTGATTTTAGGGGTCAAAGGTCAAGGTCACAGTTACCTTGAAAGCAAACTCAACAATTCCTGGACCATCAAACTTGACATGAAGGTTGGGCCTGACCAGTAGATGACACCTATTGACTTTGGGGTCATTGGGTCAAGGTCAAGGTCACAGTAACCTTTAACACAAAAAAGTTAACAAATTTTCTCCCAGTGATATCTCAACAATGCCTGAACCTATGATCATCAAACTTGACATGGAAGTTGGGCCTGACCAGTAGATGACCCTTATTGATTTTAGGAGTCATTGGATCAAAGGTCAAGGTCACAGTGACCTTGGATGTGAATATGTTGTTCGAGTGATAACTCAACAATGCCTGCACCCATGGCCCTCAAACTTGACTTGGGAGTGCGTCTGACCTGTAGATGACCCCTTATGATTTTAGGGGTCAAAGGTCAAGGTCACAGTGACCTTGAACAAAAAAAGCTTGTCTGTGTGATTACTTAACAGTGCCTGCACCCATGGCCCTCAAACTTGACATTTAGGTTTTTGGTGACTCCTATGGATTTTGAGGTCATAGAGTCAAATGTCATGGTTATAACACACTCTATCCTCACACTTTGAATGGTCATAATCTTAAAATTCAGTGACAAATTAGCTGTCATTTTGGTCCATGCACATTTTATTCAATTGGCGCTCGGGGGTGGGGGTGGGGGGGTGGGGTGGGGGGGGGCACAAAAGCAACCTTCATATGCTAACAAAATAGTATGGAGTCAGCAGGCATCAACTGTTCTCATATTGTGTATCAGATACCTGAAGAGGAGTTGAGTAATAGACCAGCACCATAGCTGTAGTGGCTCACATTTTAAATAACATTTAAAGTATTTGAATAAGGATAATCCTATGTTGAATATGTTTCATCTCAGACTCATGATATTTTATACAGGGTGTATGTAAATTAGAGGACACGGACACAGTGAAGCATGATTATCGGCGTATTGACATCCGGCTGATTCCCAAAGACCAGTACTACTGTGCTCTTCTCTACTTCACTGGCAGCGACATATTTAACAAGGACATGCGGGGCCAAGCCCTTGACAAGGGATTCACACTCAATGAATACTCAATTCGACCTGTTGGCAGCACAGGTACATAAGGCTATCATACTTGTCTTGTCTTTAAAGGCTTGTCTGTTTCTTGTACAAAAAAGTCAAGGTATTGTTAGAGCATTTGTTTCATTGTTTGTTGGCATAGTGTAAAACCTGAAGTGGTGGCCAAAAAATCAAAATATGTTTTGAAATATTTACATGAAACTATTCATAACTGGAGAATCTTTTGTTGTTACATATGCACTTTGGCAAGCATAAAAAGGAGCATTTGCATTTGTAGAGAAGAGAGCGTGAACACTATTCCTATGCTGTATAGTGTATACCCCCTTTATATTCTGGCGTAGAGAGTTGAAATCAGGAGTTAAGACAGGACAGTTTCTGACATCCTTATACTGAAAAGATATTGTGAATGCCTCCTTTAGGATATTGCTAGATTCCAAATATTTAAGTACATTAATTGGACGACTATAAGAATGATTATACTGACACATATATGCATTTAGAACAATTACTCTGCTGAGTTTTGATGTAAGGATGTGGTTAATATCTACAGTATTTATAAATTTGTTTCATTTCAGGTGTGCCGGGGGAGCCCCTGCCAGTCACTTGTGAGGAGGATATCTTTGACTACCTCGACATGCCATTCAAGAAACCATCAGAGAGAAACCTCTAAGTCTAAGTCTAAGACTTATATGTTTACACAGGTTCCACATGTGACAACATTGATATCCCCTTCAAGAAACATTTTGAAAGAAACATTTGAGTGTTAAAAGTCCCATCAGCATTTAGCCATAAACATTTGGATCAAATGCATTCGCATGAGGGAACGTGAAATAGGCTGACTTATTTTGAATAAAATTTAATGTAGGATTGTTTTGCAATGAAATCTGATTACCAGTAATAGAGATGTAAATATAAAAAAAACAGACTGAATCCTGGTTTGGTATTTGTGCACTTTGTAGTTGTTGTGTTTTTAGATGAATTCTTTAAACAGATGATAATGTTTTGCAATAGAAGAGTCATTGTTTGGTGCTTTTGAATTTATCAAACAAAAGCAAAGGAAGAAAATGATACAGGGCTTTTTCACCATCTTTACCAGAGGTTGGATTTGGGTTACTTCCAAAAATAATAATTCCCAATTATTTTAAATCCTGGAATCATTGTATGTACAAATGTTACAGTTTTGTAATTGTACTTAAATATATGAGCTTGAAGTGTATGCATCAATTTTTCAAAATTTTAATGAATACTAGTACATGTTAAACTTTCTTAAATGAAAAGGCCAGTGCATTTCAAAATTTTCTCTGAAAAAGCCTTGTGAAACCATCCGTCTTCAATTACTACGTAACATGTAGTTGGAAGTCTGTCATGCATGCTCATAACTTTCTGATTCTGAATTTGGTATTTAATGTAGAATTTGATATTCTTTTTTAGCTCTACTATTTGAAGAGTAAGGAGGCTATATTACTCGCATGGGTGTCCAGTTAAAGTTTTAGGGCAAGTTGGCTTTTTAACTTTTAACTCTAATACCCTACATTCAATTCACTTAATAGTTCACACAGTTGCTCAGGATCCTCACACAATGATGATACATAGCTCCATATTCTCAAGGTCACTGTTTCTTAAATTAGAAAATCGGTTGAACTGAATAACTTAAGTTACGGTTGACAAATCTTGACCAAACTTCATATATAGGAAGTCTTTAGGGATATATTTCATGGGATTGTGTTGAGGGCCCCTAGAGTAAAGAGCAAGGTCTCTGTTACTAAAAAAAGAAACATGGTCAATACTGATTTTTTAGCTCTACTGGCCAAAAGCCAGAAGAGCTTATGCGATGGTAATGTGTACGTAGTATGTGCATCTGTGCGTCCGTGCGGTCGTGCGTTCGTGCGTCTGTAAACAATTGCTTGTGAACATGATAAAGTCTTCAGTTTTGATTGTATCTCGATGAAACTTGTACAGTATCTAGATATCCATTAGAGCTCGGTTCCTTTTGAAAACCAGATCCGCCCATAAATGCCTAGATTATGGGCCATGAAAGTTTTAAAGAAATGCTTTCTATTTTTAGCCAGGTCTGCATGAGTGAATTCTATTTTTAGTCAAGTTTACATGTACATGTAAATTCAAGTCTAGAGTTAAGGGAGACAATTTGCAAGTCTAGGATTTTGAGAGACAATTTGCTTTTTATGCCCCCACAAAGTGGCGGCATATAGGGTTGCCCTTGTCCGTACGTACGTACGTACCGAAGATTGTTTCCGATCTAATTCTTGAAAACCGTTTGTCCAATCCTCACCAAACTTTAAACACATGTTTGTGACCATAATATCTTGATCAAGTTCGATAGTCATGGAAATCGCTTTAGTCATTTAGGAGTTACGGCCCTTTTTTGCCAAAAATTTCCGAAGATTGTTTCCGATCTAATTCTTGAAAACCGTTTGTCCAATCCTCACCAAACTTTAAACACATGTTTGTGACCATAATATCTTGATCAAGTTCGATAGTCATGGAAATTGCTTTAGTCATTTAGGAGTTACGGCCCTTTTTTGCCAAAAATACTTCAAAAATATATGTTTCCAATCTAATTCTTGAAAAGTATGTGTCCAATCCTCACCAAACTTTACATACATGATTGTGACCATAATATCTTGATCAAGTTTGATAGCCATGGAAATCGCTTTTGTCATTTAGGAGTTACGGCCCTTTATTTGCAAAAAAAGACTTGAAAAATACGTCCCGAAGATTGTTTCCGATCTAATTCTTGAAAACTGTTTGTCCAATCCTCACCAAACTTTTAACACATGTTTGTGACCATAATATCTTGATCAAGTTCGATAGCCATGGAAATCGCTTTAATCATTTAGGAGTTAGGGCCCTCAGATTATCCTGAATAATCATTATGGCTTATTTTCTGTGACAAAAAATCGAAGTGGGGGCATCCGTGTCCTATGGACACATTTCTAGTTGCTTCTGCAGTTGATTTTGTGAATTACTCTGCCTTGTTCTTGTTGAAAGCCCAAAGGCCATTTTTTAGCTTGAAGTTAAGTTTTGCGCATTCATCTTAACAAAATTGGTTGTGAATGTTTAAGTTATGCACCTGGTGTCATTACTGGCCACACCCAGGGTTCACAGGTTTGGTAAACATAAATCTGGAAAGGTTTGAAAATCTTTTTGTGTGTTCATGCATCCATCTTAGCACAATTGATTGTGAATGTTTGTTCAAATTGATCAATGTTGTCCTAGGATGCCCTTGACTTTGACCTTTTGACCAACTTTTTTTAACTTTTAAAACTACAGAAATTTTTATTATGAGTACAGTTTTGAAAGCATTTTTTTTTGTCAGATGACTTTTACTTGGCACATATTAAAATAGTTCATGCAATTAATCTGCTTACAATACTTTCTGGGCTCAGATGTTGAACGTGCTACGTTTTCAGGTAACCCAAACACAAAACATGAAGTATATGTCTGTTGCCTTTTACCCATACATACATGCTCTGGATTGATATGACCACAAAAGCCATGCCAGTAGAGCATAGGCCCTTTTGGGCCTCTTGTTTTTAGTTAGGGTGGACATATCTTTACTAAACTTTCATTCAGGGTTTCCGCCAGGCCTTTATGGCTTGTCGGGCCCGACGTGCCTTCCGCTAGCAAGGCTAATTACCGACACGCGTTAATTATGCCGACATGCTTTAATCCGCGCAGCGACAATCCTTATCAAAACAATCATCAGTTTTGACAATACACAATTTCGCTGCGATTGCAACGGTTGCAACGGTTGACAGACAGCCAGAAGGCGTGTCGGGACTATTACGGCATTTGTATCAGCCATTCAGGATCGACGACAGCATGAAGGCGTGTCGGTGAGGATCGACGGTGCAATTAACCAAACTCCTCCTATTCTTTATCAAAATGAGAATGTGTGAAAAACACCACTGCCGTAATTGCGATCTTCATCTCTATAATCACCTATGAATGCATTTAGTAAACAATAAGTGTTAATTGATTTTGGTAACATAAATTATGTGTCGTTTTATTTTTGTCCGTTTGTTAATTGTTCTTTTGTTTACCAATTATTAAATTGTAATTGAAAACCGTGTTAAGATATCTGTGTTAACACTGGTTATATGCTATGTCGCCGTATGTAATTGAGTCGCGTTCCCGTCTTTAGTTTTGTGTAATGTTATATTTTGTGTTGCTTATTATTAAACTTTGATTATTTTATCGTTCTTTTATTTTTTTTGAAAAAAAGATAAATTAATATGAAAATAATCATTACATTCCCTTTTAGTTATTATTTAGCCGACCCGGCTTTAAATTTTTTAGCTGTTGCAGCTTTAAATACACCCACGAGCAGTCGCTTTGCTCTGGGCTCTTGTGTCCAGCATGCAGAAAGCGTGTTTTACGCATTTTGCTGTGACGTCAACGGTGTCAATATAAATAATACCCGCACTAAACGAAACATGAGTCGATCAATACGGTTTACGATCAATACCGTCGATATTGTATTGTCGGAATACTTGAGAAATACCAATAATAAATGAAGAGTAACAATTAAACCTTTTCGCAAATATTTTTAATGAAAATCGGACTTGAGTTGTTAATTCTAAATCATAGGAACATAACGGTAAACGTGTTTAAAATGCAGGAAATTGCACCATTTTGATTACGAAAATTAAAAAAAATCGACGTTGGGCGGGGACACCCCTCCCAAACCCTCCCCTCCCGACATGCCATAAGCATTTCCTGGCGGAAACCCTGCTTTCATTGCATTGTGGGTCCTTGGGGTCAAGGTCACTCTTGCTATAAATAGGAAAACAGTTGAAACCCAATAACTTTAGTTAGGGTTGACTTATCTTAACTGAACTTTAAAGAGTTAATAGGGACCCGAACCTATCATTGGATTTGATTTGTTTGGGGCCCCTGGGGTCAAGGTCTAGGTCACTGTAAATAAAAAAAGATAAACGGTTGAAACTGAATCTTACAATGAAGGCTGAAGTTTCTGTAAATAATTAAAAACCTTGTTTGGTCGTGGTGCGGCATTTCATGTTAACGTTTACATTTGACTTTTTTTATTGCTTTTGACAGGCACATATAACATCATTATTGTATTCGTTTCTAAGACCAAGCGGTGAATAATCTTTCGACAGCTCTTGCTTCATATTCATTTTGTTAACATTGTTAAGAACTGTTATGGTTTAATTCGTATTGGTATGTGAAGTAAATATTTTATTCTAAGTGTCTTGTATTAATTTAATGTATGTTGTGAAGCTCATTTACATGTTTGTTTGATTGATGATCAATGTATTGTTGTATTTGTCTGTTGTTTAATTTGCTACTAGTTCTTCATGGTTGTGTAATGCCATTTAAATACATGTAAATGTTACACATTGATAATAATACTTTGAATAACTAAATTAATTACATTGTACTTGTACCAAATTTAGACAGAGAGGAGTAGCAACTAAATCCATTGTATATGGTTTAATGCAGATGTACAATTGCACTTGTTTATTTGTTTTAGGCAATTAGCATGATTACTGCACATTGCATACATTCTAGCATGTAGAAATAAAGATTGTACATATTGACCATGTGTCATATTTTTTTCTTCAGTATTTATTGTTTTTTATCAACTTGCATCATTTCAATACTTATTGTGTTTCAAGGACTTCAGATGACATTATTCAAGTGTGTATAGTAAGTTTCTGTCATATATTGGCAATTGAAAGGACAATTAACCTTAAAGAATAGTCAATTGATTTAGTTTCAAATGAAATAAGTCAAATAGTGTATAATAAGTATACTCATGGTTTAAGCTTTCATTAAAGAGTATATGAGGAAGCCAATACCTAAATTTTTAGCCAGGTTCTCAACGAAAAAAACAGGTTTTAGACTGGAGATGTCGTTGATTGGGAAAGCTGGGCAGGCATCAAACATTGATTACCACCCAATAACTTTAAGCTACCATTGATGGATAGTAATGAAAGATGGTTTGTAGGTAGCTAATGTAAGGAGCTAGCTTGGAATAGCTTTTGAAGGGGTCAAGGTCACTGTTACTAAAAATATTAAAATAGTTTCTGCTCAATAACTTAAGAAAGAATTAATGAATAATGATGGAAGTTGGTTTGTAAATAGCTTATATGAAGAGCTAGCTTGGGATTGCTAAAGAGGGGTGGGGTTGAATTCAAGGTCACTACTAATAATAATAAAAATGGATTCCCCCCAATAACTTAAGAAAGAATTGATGAACAGTTATGAAAGTTGGTGTTAAGGCAGCTTATGCGAGTAGCTAGTTCTGCTTGATAACTCTAGAACCCCTTTAATGATAAATGATTTCTGTAAAGCTAAAGCCACATGTCCTTTTTTTATAAAAGTCACTTGCTCAGGATTGAGCCTTTATTTTGTGTGCCCTTATATACCCCATGAATGATTTTAATGAAATTTGGGTACTGTGTTTTACTCTGCGCTTGCTGGAACCAGGCTACACCAAGGTCAAGAATCAAGAGGCTAGACTAGTGGTTAGATCATTGAATCTTTGTCTTGAACATACATGTACACAGACTTGAAGCTTTATGAAACTGCCAGAGGTTTTAAGTCACAGATTTGAACAAGAACTATCATGTAACATTATTTGATTTTTTTACTGTGTATCGACAAATGCCCTAATAGTAATATAGACCTTATATTGAAAGGCACAATTTGAGTAACGATTTCTACCACGATTGTAACATAACATTAATCTAGAAATTGAAAATTAATAGTTGTGTATAGCCTTTTGATTATTCTCATGAGCGTCTGAGCGACCATGATGATTTGTTTACAAATGGAGGAAAGCGCTCAAGTTAAAACAAGAAATGTCAATAAATTAATCATACAATTAGACACCTTCTTGAAATAGATAAGACAAATGAAGTATTGCAAATATGGCCGAGGTAAAATCTGACCAATGGCGTGAAATTGCTGCACAAAAAGAAAGAGAATGGAAAGATATAACGGAACATAGGTTTTTACTTTTTTTGTATCTTCACTTCAAGATATAGTAGCAACATAGGAATCAAACTTATTCTTTACTCCAGTATCAGGAGTTTGAACAAAACCCAATTCAGAAATTTTGCAATATTCAATGTCGAATTTTACGAAATGTTCAAGGAACTTTGTTTAAGAGCGCATATATGGTACAATGACATTTATTATTTGTATTTTGTTACCCCATTGTTGACTCCTTAATTCCCTTTGATGTCATCCCTCCAATTACTTTTGATTACACTGTAAATGAGTAATTGTCATTGTTGACAAATCTGTGGACGTTGTAACCCATCCCAAATTTGTTATGTTTCCTGGTGTCTATTTCTGTCATTGATACCCTTCTCATTGACATTGTATACACTTCTTGTATCATTGTTTACACTTTTGCCTCAAAGTTTGTTGCTGATTCTCTTCCTGTTGCTGTAGTAAACCTGCTGTTTACTCTTCAGTCAATGATGTTACCCCTCCCGTAACAGTTGTTCTTACTTTGCCCCTTTGTAAACTCCTGCTCCTGTTGATACTCTTTTGATCGCTGTTGTTTACATTCTAACGCCATTGTTTATACTTTTGCTGCAAGCATACCTGTTGCCCCTGCTATCCTTTCTGTGGCTGTTGTTATGCTGCTGTTAACTCTTCAGTCACTGTTGTAACTCCTACCTTAGTCATTACCTTACTTAAGGCCCTGTTGTATACCCTTCCCATTATGATCATTGACAGTACTCTTGCCACGTTTTTCCCATTGTCCTGGTCTACATCACTGTTGTTATACAACAATCACCATTGTTTCCAAATCTGTCACTTATTTTATGTTTTGTTATTGGCTTTAGCCTGCCATTGTTGTCATATACCCCTTCCTTCGTAATTTTCCACAATTTTCCATCTTATATCAACATGATTTTTAGTCTCTCTTTGTTGATATTTCTTATTTTTACGTCATTATAGTCCTTGTTTATGTTAGTTGCCAGCATCATAACTTTCATATTGTGTTATTGCCGCTCCTGTTGCCAGTTTTGGAGGTTGTATTTTTTCTCCTATGTCAGAAACTCATCAATGTTTTGGATTTTATTCAAGTGTCGTCGTCATTGCTTAAACGTTTGCATCCTTTATAGCTCCTGTTCAGGCTCTATTGGCCTTAAAATTCCCCATGTCTTCATTTATACACTGTCATCTGTCAGAAACCAATCATCATTTAATAATTTTGTTTTATTTAATTGTTTGTAATGAAATTTTCTGAAATGTCTCAGGGTCTGATTTCGTAGTAGGCCGATTTGGTAAGGAGCTGATTTGCCTCACTCCGTATATAATAAAGTTGGATTTAAAAAAATCTGTGGCACATTTGGCAGTCGTTGACAAACTTTCATCTGCAGTTGAATATGAGCGCACCCTTTTGTAGTAATGATTGTCCTCTGCCTACACACATTATTATTTAATATTTCGCAATGTATGCATTGAGAGTTTCTCAGAAATTGACTGGTAATCTTTTGAATGCATTTTCAGGATGTTGAAAAACACTTGGGGTTAAATTCTAGGGATGTATTTTGGGATTTTCCAGACATATGATATGTCTACTTCTGCTGATTGAAAACCCTGAGGCATAAATATCTCTTTAACTATGCTCCTCAACATCCATATGCAGTGCTTTTGTTGAGTTTACCTCCTTGTTTCAATTCTTTTTTGGAGTTTCATTTATGTTTTAGCTGTTTTTGTTGTTAGTCTTTTTGAACATTTTCAGAAATTTAAATACAAGTAATACTTAGACCACACATGGAATGAGTAGAAACAGAAGAAATTGATTGTGTCTGATAGTATACTTAAAAAGTCTAGAAATAGATATAAAACTTGAACACTGTGAGTCCAATGATAAGTTATTTTGAGTTAGTTTAATACAGTACACACATAAGATGTGAAAGGTATTAAGGATAGGATTAAAGCAAAAGGCTGTTAAATATCTAACTCATGTCATGGATACCCGGTAAGTTTAGTTAACGGGAAATTGCAGTGGCTCATCAGTGGTTTCACTGTATGTATAGCAGATTTTTAACCTGTATAAAGAATATATTTTGGTTGTTATATGTTTGTCACGTTGCCACTTGAACAACAGAACATAAGTATGTAGGTTGTCATGGCCAGTTAGCACCTGACATGCAAACAGGCAATCCTATGTTTGATCACCAGGCTCCCATTTCTCAAAAGTTCTTAAGCATAACAAGCTTAAGTGGCTTATTTCATTAAGCCAAATCTTTAACTTAGCCTTGATTTTTTTAAATAAAAATATTTTATCGTGATAAACATACAGATAATTTCCATTTTAAGTCCAATAACTCTTCAGATTGTAAATTTTACACAAACTATACTGAAACAAAAATAGTGAGCTTAGCTTAATTCTACTATAAGCAACTTAAGATGGGACCTGAATGGTCCCCTTGCACACTTTTCTTAGTCTGTGACAGAATTTAATCATTGTAACAGAACAGAAATTTTACCAATACTGAATACATCTTAAGTTTATTTTGGTTTTCCTTTACTGTCAAAGTAAAATATCAGTATCAACTTTGAACCTGCATCTTAGAATCGAGACCCTGGAGCAAGCATGTCAGGAGAAGGACCGACAGTTAACTGAGGAGAGAGGCAAGTTCCTGAAGCTGAAGGAAGACTTCAAGTACAACCTGAGACTTCTCGAGGAACGAGATACAGAGCTGGACAGATACGATGCTTCATTTGCAGGTAACAGAATAATTTTTGTTACCACATGTTCATTATGTTGGTATTCAGTTTAAAAGGTGGCTGTAGGTACTCAACCAGTATTATACTAAGCTGACTAGTTAGTGATACATCTAGATTGCAAATGTACATTATGAATTATGGAGCCTGTGGCACATTGCTATATGCAACTGAGTTTTAATGTTGTATTTACTAGTTTAGGAAAACTTTCAAACATTTTTCTGCCAAAATTCAACTGATTACTGAAAAATTCAAATGACAGTATGAATTTTAATTGATGTAAAAAGGGATATAATAACATTAACTATCATGAAAATAAACGCTGATAGATGATAAATAAGTTTTTCATGAGCTTTTAAATACCCAGTACTGATTGGCTTATTTTAACTGACATTGTATTTCCTTAGACCTGAAGGCCCAGTTGAATACAAAGAATGCAGAAGTGAGTGAGTGTAAGATAGCTATTGATGACTTGAAGACACAGTTGAATTGTGAAGGAAAATCAAGAGAAGAGCTACAGTTGCACTATCAGGCCAGGCTAAGGGAGAAACAGGCTGAAATTGATACTTACAGAAGGTAAGAAAGGAAATCGTATTTCTTTAGTTTAAGTTTAAACATGTTGTGTCAGGCTTTGTCATGAATTCAAACCCTGTTGTCAATGTAATTTTAAATACAGGCAAGTTTGCCTTCATCCTTTCCAGGGTTAAAACTTTACTCTTACCTGTATGCTCCGATTTGCAGCTCAAAAGATGGAGAGGTCCAAGAGGAGAGAAAGGAGTATGAGTCATTCAAGCGGAAACTGCAGCGCCAGCTCACAGAACTACAGGAGGAGATGGACGCTCAGAAACGGGAAATCACCACAGGTATTTCATCACATGTTTTTTTAAAGCACTAAAATTAGTATGAAAACTGATTTTCTGTCCATGAGGTATTTGATCTTTGTATACAGTTTTTAGGTCTGTGCATATATAGACAACATTCATGTTTTTAGAATATGAGGAAGCAATGCGGAAAAGAGAACATGAATTCCGCATTCAGGCTGATGAGATGAGTGCTAAAGTGCTAGAATATGAACTCAAGGTTTGTTTCACTTTTGTTTATTTAACACCTACATGTTCACATGTTTTGCTGATATAAAAAAACATCTTCTTACACAATATAATTTTAAATAATCAATAGGAATGAAAGACCATTTTCAGAAAAAGGTTTTGTGACAAAATGATGTAAAGTTTAATGTTTACAGGTAGTCTGTTAAATTATGGTAGTTTAAATTGATAGGTTCTTGATTGCAGGCCAAGTTGTTGGGAAAGGAGCTGGAGTTATCAAGAGCTGCAGAACAGAAAGTAGGTCAGGAATATAGTGAGGCCGAGGGGGGACAGCGGGCCCTGGAGAAGGCTCTTAAGCAGAAGGAATGGGAACTACAGGACCAAAGGGCCATGAAAGATGCCAGGTACATGGGGTAGGGCTTAATCTCGGGTAGGCAGAGGGCCTTGGAGAAGGCACTAAAGGCAGAGTAGGAATAACAGATAAAGCATTATAGGTACATTGAGTGGCACAGGGAGGGGAAACAGAAAGTTAATCAGGGTACAGTGAGGCTGAGAAGAGACAGAGGGTTCAGGAGAAGGATTTTTTTATACATATTAATACATATTTCTACAGACTGCTTTTGTTTGTTTTGAAGCCAAGCTATTAGACCTTACATCACTTTTTAGAAACAGGCTATAGTCACTCAGTTTTCGTTAAGGTTTCTTATTTTGCAAAATGCTCTTACATGTATAACATGTTTGTAAGAAACTTTTATTTTGTATGGTACTTTATCATTCTTCTCCTATCATTAACATGACACCATTGGGAATCATTGTTTAATACAAACTTGTAAATCTTGTTTGTTTGTAGTATTTCAGACTTGGAGAACCAGATCCACCAGAAAGATTTGGCAGCTAAGAGGCAGGATGAAGAGTACAAAAGAAAGTATGTACATGGAGTAGTAAATTACAAAGATCTTATATTAAAAGAAATGGTGTTGGATGATTAAAAGGGTAACATAAGCCAGTAAAAAGTAATACAATAGATCCTGTTTCTAGTCCAGTATAGTGCTTGTTATCTCATAAGTAATTAGAAATGATCTTAATTTGTAGCTTATTTTTAGGCATGCTGAGTTAGACAGCTACTGTCGTGAAAAGGAGGCTGCCCTATCAGCGGCGCGGGAATCGTTTGCTGGGCGTGAGTCAGAGCTGGTGGGCCAGGTGCGAGAGCTTCAGTCTCAATTGGAGGATAGGGCCGTGGAGATACGCAAACTGCAGTGGGCTGCACAGGACACGGAGAAGGAAAAAACCACTGCCATGAAGAAGTTAGCTCTCATCTAGTTTTGTATTCACCCTGATTATATTACTAAAGTAATATTTGGAAAAGCAAAAGGAAAGCTAAAATTAATAACGTTAAACCTAATTTACCTTAGTTTAATATTCTATGTTTATACTTGATGAAAATTAGATTATGAGTTACGTAAAAGATAAAATTATGTTAAAAATAAAAGTTTGTTGTGTTTTACACAGTCACATTTTCTAGTCATTGTTCGTTTTTTAGACTACAAGAGGAATTGCACGCCATGAAGGAGCGTTGTGACCGCCAGTTGTCGTCCGTGTCGCGTGATCAGGTTGGCCAGAACCTGGAAGTACAGGCACTAAGAGAAAATGAGGACAAACTACGCCAGGAAATCATACAGAAGAAGGAAGACATAGAGAGGTAATAAAGGACTACGTATTTATCTTAGATTCAAGAAATAAGTGTAACTTAATAAAAAGTAATGATTGATACAAGTGCAGTAAAGATTTGTTAAATGTTTACTTTTTAAATACATTTTATATTCCTGCAGTTATTAAGAAACAATGAAGCACCCATGAATTTTATGAATTATGAAACCATTTTTATTAAAAGTACATTTAATATTATTTTGAAAGACAAAACCTTTCTTTATATATGTAGATATAAGAAGGAACTTGCGTCAGCCATAGAGCGTGAGTCGGCACTTGAGCGTAGCAAGACCCAGATGGAGCTAGATTGGCAGCGACGACACGAGGGTCTCGAGCGCCAGACCTACGAGCAGTCAGAGGACCTAGTCAGGAAACTCACTAAAGCAAGGGATGAGGTATTGACTACGCATACTGTTGGTTGATAATAGCTTCTTCAGAATCTTGAAGATCTATTGTGTTTTCCTTTATATCATAAACCTTTACAAATTAGATAAGTAGTATATCTACTACTACTAGTCTGCAGATTAAGATGTTTGTAATACATGTATGATAGTAGGTAATGTACTGTTATTATGTATTGCCTTGCCAATTACCTTTAATGAAGACCACAATGCCAATTCTATTAATATGACTTTGAGTCTAGACAGCTCATGGACATTGCATACATTGAACCATTTTGTAAGTGTGGTGCCACATGAAACCTTCTATTGACAGGCCCAAGCAAGTGTGAAGCAAAAGAGCCGTGAGCTGGAGCAGCGGGAAAAGCTGATACATGTACTACAGACTGTGAGAGAACAGTGTCTGGCCACGCTCAAACAGCATGACATCCAGCTAGACAAAAACATGCAGGTTAGTAGAGCTGATGCACGTACCACAGGACATGAGGAAGTGACTGGCCATGGAAGTTTTGAGACTTTTTCAGTATGCATAAATAAATAAATTTTAACTTTTTTTGGTTCAGCATTTTTTAGTTTTTTTATTATTCATTGTAGCTTAATGCTTTTTAATTTTATTTCTTGTCATGCCAGCTTTGCAAGTAATCAAATTTATTCATCAAGTTAATTGATATTGCAGATATGAAACAATTATATTTATTTTAAAAACATTATTTGACCTTTCTGCTTTAATCATATAGGCCTTTGTTCAGTATCTATTGGAAGCACAACATTTGTGTTCATGATTGTAGACTTTGGTGCATTATTAGAGTTTATTATTCCCTGATTCTCAAAACACAGGTGGAGGTTGAGCGTTCAGCAGTTGTGAGTCGGGAGGATTACACAAGTCTGGAGGAACAGAATGCAAGTCTCAAGCAAGTTGTGCGGGAAATGCGGGCACAGATGGAGCAGCTGGGCACTGGGGTGCCCACAGAAAGGGAGAAAATGGGAACCAGTGGAAAGGTGGCCAATGGTGGGTTCCATTGTAGTAATGCTATTGTTTGGAAATGATCTCATCAACTTTTTTTCTTCATATTTTTATTTTAAACTTCTTAAATGTATGAATTATAATTTTAGGTATTTAACAAATAGACTTATATATAATATAAAATGCAAAAATAAGAGGTGTTAAAAGAGCACTGCAGTTACCCTCGGAAAAAACATATATTATTACACAAAAATTATAGCAATCCCATTCTATTTGTTTACATTCATTCATCCCCATCAGATTATGTGTTGGACCTGGAGGCAGAGTGTCACAAGTTGCGCAAGCATGTTCGTGACCTCGAAAGTGATAAAGATGTTGCTCACAGGTTTGGGCGAATTCCAGCTCCATTGCCTAGCAACCAGGACGAGGTCATGTCAGAGGTGAAGGACAACTTCCTTGTGAAAAACCACATCCAGTCTCTCAATGACCTCATTGGTAGGTGTTCAATGACTAATTTATTTTATTCATTATTTTAATAAAATTGAAAGACAATGTAATAGTGTTTGAAATAGCAAGTTTTCCAGGAGATATTTGTATTCTATTAAATTTTTAAAGTCTTAAAAATTTACATTTGTGTTCAAAATTTCTTGTTATATAAATCTTTACTCATTTTACATGAATCTTAACATAAACATTAACACATGCTTAGACTTGCTTGTCATTTACTGCATTCTGTAGTACCAGTATTATTCTTGCATGGACCATTTCAGGGTCTCTGCGGGCGGAGAAAGTGGAACTATCAGCCCAGGTAAAAAAACAGCAGGCAAATATACTCTACCAGGAGAAAACTCGGGAAAACAATAACAAACTGGTATCACATTTTCTTTGAATTACTCAAGAGTGTTATTATTTGGACATTTCATATCCCTTTTTAAAAATACAGAAATACTTAATTCAGTTGTTCATATAATTTTTTTAAGGATTGATGAATGTTTATTATATTTTATCGTTGAGCAAGGGTATGCGACAGATGGTTGATTGCTGTATGCAGTCATATCACACTGTCTTAACTCTTTTAGAACTTATGACTTTAATCATTTGAAATTTGTTGAAACTTCTTGACATTTTGAACATTTACATGTTATGGTTTAACACGCTTTTGTTGCATTTATCAGTGCAAAATATAACAAAATGGCCATTGTACATCTGATTTCTTTTGTAACCAAACCATACAATTTTACCATTGAATTGTCAATGTCAGGCCTAAATGGTGGTTTCCCTTAGTGATAGCTCTAGTTCACAAATGTGGATTGATGGGGCAATTCAATCTAGTGTAAAATACAATCAATTTATATATTGCAATTATTTCTGTTGTTATTTTACAGCAGCGGGAACGGCAGGTGGAGGTTGAGCAGCTTCAGTATGAGCTGGGAGCTCTCACAAGGCGCAGTCAGACGGAGCTTACCAGTCTCAGACAGAAAATCTCCGACCTTGAACTCCAGCTGTTGGAGGCGAGGAAGGAGGCGGATGAGTATTACCGTAGCAACCTTGAACGCAACATGGAGGCCACAAGTCTCCAACAGGAGGTAACTGGAGGCAGAAAAGATGATGTACTTGGTCATTGAGATGGCTTTGAATTGTTGCTTGTTTATCAAAAAGTTCTTGTTTCCTTAGCTAGATATTTGTTAAGTACAATGGTATTGCATGCTTTTCAGTGGTTTGTAGAGATTTGTCAGTGAAATACAACTGTAATTGTGAAACAGTGAAAACTGCAATTTGATATTTTTCACTGTTTTGAAACTTTAGTATGTTCACCCATCCTAATCAAACATTAATTCTGAAATGACACAACTTAAGCATACTGTTCACATAATTTTTAACTATAATTAAATGCCATTATATATTCTGGTAGGCAAATAATGAAAGAAAATGGTGTTTGTAGTAATTAAGAACAATAAAAGTAAATTTCACTTTTGGCTATGCCATTTATTAAGTAAAGAGTTTGGTGCTCATTGCAATGTTAATAATATTGTGTAGTTTTTGTATTGATAAAAATTTTGAAATTTCTGATAATCTTTGTTTTTAAATATTTTGTTTCAGTTTGTTTTAATTATATTCTGCTTTGAATTTTTAAGCTTTCAAATCTGAAGTTACAATTAGCGGAGAAAAGGCCATCAATAAATTATGGTGCACAGGTAAAGTAACGATTTTATTCTCCTTTTATTGATAACATTCACAACACATGTGTATGTATCTAGTTTATTCTCATAGATGATTCGTAAATGGTGTACAGTGTACTACAGACCGTACGAGTACATTTACATTGAAGAATTGCAATTTCAATGAAGTAAAAATACTATTGAATTATATTTGTGTATCAAATGTCATACTGCTGTAGTTTTATAATTTAAAGACCTTGAATTTGGTTTTCAATTTTAAAATTTAATCCTACAATGTTCACAACCAATTCATATCTTAATCAATGCTTGTTACAGGAGTTATTGATCCAGCAACTGCAGGGCGAGATCCTCAGCCTCAAGCAGCATGGGGCCCAATTCCCTGGTGGTGGAGGGTCAGAGAGTGGGGACAGTGGGGCTGTTGGCCACAGCAACCAGGTGCATGCCCTCCATGGGAAACTGAAGAATGCAGCTAGGAAGATCACAGAGCTGGCACGGGAAAAACAGCAGCTCATTGAGATGGGAAACAAACTGAGGGCAGAGCTCAAACGTGCAGGTGAGTTTGGTGTGGCATGGTTGTAACTTACAAAAGGTCAGTGTTCATGTGAGGGGCAAGTTAGTTCAGTTAGTAGAGAACCTGACTTGTAAGCAGTGGCTCCCGAGATCTATCCCTAAACTGACCGCATATGTTTCCTTTGCTGTGACATTTAACTTCATGACTTGAATAACCTGTTCATTTAGCAGATTTATGATGAATTTGATGTTCACTTGAAAAATGATACTTGTAATTTAAAACAAACTGTGTTCAAACAAATATTCTACCTTTTATTTCTACATTTTTACAGGAGTAGAAAACATAAATATAGGACCAAGTGGGAAACATCTTCCTAGACCTCTGATGCAGTCAATCAGATCAGGGAATGTTGATCATGTGACTCAACAAATCAAACTCATGCAAATGGATTCTTCTAACTCCAAGATGACATCAGACCAGGTGGCCAACAAACTAAACCAGCTGGAAAAGCTTCAATATGAGCTCACCAGACAGGTAATTGCATTTGAGGGTACTAAATATGTACACTACTAAAGTATCTTGGTTTGTTTTCTATAACAATTAATGGCACAGAATTTTTGAGCAATTGTATTTTCCTTGATTAGAGATATATCACTACATATTGCGTGTATAATTATGAATCATTTTAAAAAATGGGAAAGCAATAGATGTGTCACAGGTTCAGAAAGGTATGTTGCCTATCCAGGGATTAACCATGGGACAATTTTCCTGCATGCCTAGTAACGGAGCTTATTGGCCCAATAAATCACATTCTTCTAACTGGTGCAGCTTAAAACTGTGACAAAGGTCACACATATATTCATTGTACAGTAGTGACATTTTGTTATGTTTGTTATGCACACAGATTTCCTCCTGTAACATAGTTTTCTACTATGTGATGTCATAATCTATGTCCTGATTTCTGGCACAGGAGCTACAATATGCACAGAGGTTTGTTGGGCCAAAGGTTGAGAACCAGCCATCGATGTCTGATGACGATTACAAACCCCCATCCATACTGAAGAAACCCAGCCGCTTACGGGAATGTAAGTTGTTGGCTTACAACACAGTTGCTTAGTGTTAAAGTTTTATTGATCTATCCAAGCCATTATGATATTATGAAACGTAAATTTAATGGCTTGAAAATACTTTTGTATCACTGAATTGTTTTCTTAAACTTGCTTTATCTAGTATATGATTCACTGATTTAGTTTTCTGATTTTGAATTCTCTAATTGAATAATAATTTCATTGTGAAGAAATTTACTAAATGTAATTAATATGTAATGAATTATATTACTACATAATGGAATAGATATACAGGTTTATCCACTTGTTATAAGAGACCATGTATTGCAGCTATTGACACTGAGTTTGATGTGCGTGCGAGTGTGAACACAGAGGGTGGAGAGACTGTGTACAGCATCCCGGGGGTGGAGATGTCCTCTGTGGGTGGGGAATCTCTCCAGGAGATCTGGCGCATGCTTGATGACGGTCGCCCCTCCCCCACACCCCGTCTCACAGCCCAGGACCAAAGAGGTGGGCAATGTACCATACTCAACCCACCATCAGAATCATCCCCATCACACACTAACAGACACACATCATTATATTTTCCCTATAAATGAGAGATTTTGTAACTGCAATGTATACATGAATAGTATGTATATACCAATATCTTAAGTGACACTCTTATTCAAAATCAATACATACACAGTCATGTATAACAAACATAAATTTTGAGTGATAGACCTTTAACTACTAACTTAATAATGCAGTTATGGATTATATTACTGATAACACGATTGTAACCGTGTATTTAATATCGTGTAACCGTGTATTTAATAGCTGAAAATGCAAAAATATTAAATGATTTGTGAATGCTAAAAGATTTACTGTGATCTACTATTGTCTCATAAGATAGAAATGTCGGTGCAGAGAGAAATGTCGTGTTTTCTGCACCTATCTTTCAATTTAAACTCGGTATCCTTCATAGGAACCAATGCTTTCCATATTTATTCATCCTTTTTGATATGTTAAAACAATTGTATTGATTGTTTTAAATCTTAATTGGGGGTAAGAGTGCATCTTTAAAGAATCCAAATATTTTGAATATCTTATATTGTTGACTCAGTACAGCTTTAATGATATTAAAAAGTACTTACTTAGACTTTGCCAAATACAATTTTAATTTCTTTGAGAGAAAAATTCAGAAGTAGAGCCCTTTGCATTTGTGAATTTGTTTATCACTAACTCCACTGCACTACCTTACAGCAATGCCCACCCAGGCCAGCAAGGAGAGCCTCCTTAGTGACAGCCGCACCTCAGAAAATGAAGAGCAGGGAGACATTTACCTATCTGGGCGGCCCACAGGGCAGCAGAGGCCCCGCCAGGAGAAAAAACTGTCCAACAAGGCCTCGGGCCGCGTATTTAAGAAAGTGCAGAATAAACCTCTTGTAAGGAATTATAACATCAAAGAGGATAAGAATGCCAGATAGCACACGCTGCTGATGTATAACCTCACCTTGTGGCATTCATCTTACCAATCAACTGCCCACTGTTAAGGTCATGTACAATGAAGGTCATGCATATTTATGGAAGAGAGTGAAGGAGTATTTTGTGAAGTGTAAATTCAAACTGATTTAGTGGCGTAATGTAAGTTAAGCAATCTCATTTTACTGTTTAATTAATGCAAAAATCGTCCATCCATTTGATGTACTAGTTCATGTATGCACTGATTTTATTGTTTAAACTCATTAGAAAAATAAGAAGGTATCTTTACAACTGTCTGTGATAGGACATTTTGTCAAGGTTTATAGTTCAGCATACTCTGTAGGAAAATGTCATGATAAAGTACTTGATAAAATTATGTGATATATTGTTTTCCAAATGTCGCCAGCTGTCTTTTTCTGTCTTTTTGTTTCATCATAAAATAAACATTTGTACAAAAAAAATCTTCATTTTTCCCTTTCAACCATAAAATAAAACAGTACTCAGTTATATTCCTGTTGAACTAATTTGGACTCTGTATGATGTCTGTGTACCATTTGGCCACTGTACACTACTGTCTACTATTTTACCACTGTATACTGCCTGTCTAAACCATAAGGCCACTGTATACTGCCTGTCTAAACCATAAGGCCACTGTATACTACTGTCTACTATTTTACCACTGTATACTGCCTGTCTAAACCATAAGGCCACTGTATACTACTGTCTACTATTTTACCACTGTATACTGCCTGTCTAAACCATAAGGCCACTGTATACTACTGTCTACTATTTTACCACTGTATACTGCCTGTCTAAACCATAAGGCCACTGTATACTACTGTCTACTATTTTACCACTGTATACTGCCTGTCTAAACCATAAGGCCACTGTTTACTACTGTCTACTATTTTACCACTGTATACTGCCTGTCTAAACCATAAGGCCGCTGTATACTACTGTCTACTATTTTACCACTGTATACTGCCTGTCTAAACCATAAGGCCACTGTATACTACTGTCTACTATTTTACCACTGTATACTGCCTGTCTAAACCATAAGGCCACTGTATACTACTGTCTACTATTTTACCACTGTATACTGCCTGTCTAAACCATAAGGCCACTGTATACTACTGTCTACTATTTTACCACTGTATACTGCCTGTCTAAACCATAAGGCCACTGTTTACTACTGTCTACTATTTTACCACTGTATACTGCCTGTCTAAACCATAAAGCCCCTGTATACTACTGTCTACTATTTTACCACTGTATACTGCCTGTCTAAACCATAAGGCCACTGTAAACTACTGTCTACTATTTTACCACTGTATACTGTCTGTCTAAACCATAAGGCCACTGTATATTGCATGTCTAAACCATATGGCCACTGTATATTGAATGTCTAAACCATATGGCCACTGTATATTGCATGTCTAAACCATATGGCCACTGTATATTGCATGTCTAAACCAAAAGGCTACTGTATATTGCATGTCTAAACCATAAGGCTGCTGTATACTGCCTGTCTAAACCATAAGGCTACTGTATACTGCCTGTCTAAACCATAAGGCCACTGTATACTGCATGTCTAAACCATAAGGCTACTGTATACTGCCTGTCTAAACCATAAGGCTACTGTATACTGTCTGTCTAAACCATAAGGCTACTGTATACTGCATGTCTAAACCATAAGGCTACTGTATACTGCATGTCTAAACCATATGGCCACTGTATATTGCATGTCTAAACCAATGGTGGGTTCCATTGTAGTAATGCTATTGTTTGGAAATGATCTCATCAACTTTTTTTCTTCATATTTTTATTTTAAACTTCTTAAATGTATGAATTATAATTTTAGGTATTTAACAAATAGACTTATATATAATATAAAATGCAAAAATAAGAGGTGTTAAAAGAGCACTGCAGTTACCCTCGGAAAAACTGCCTGTCTAAACCATAAGGCCACTGTATACTACTGTCTACTATTTTACCACTGTATACTGCCTGTCTAAACCATAAGGCCACTGTATACTACTGTCTACTATTTTACCACTGTATACTGCCTGTCTAAACCATAAGGCCACTGTATACTACTGTCTACTATTTTACCACTGTATACTGCCTGTCTAAACCATAAGGCCACTGTATACTACTGTCTACTATTTTACCACTGTATACTGCCTGTCTAAACCATAAGGCCACTGTTTACTACTGTCTACTATTTTACCACTGTATACTGCCTGTCTAAACCATAAGGCCGCTGTATACTACTGTCTACTATTTTACCACTGTATACTGCCTGTCTAAACCATAAGGCCACTGTATACTACTGTCTACTATTTTACCACTGTATACTGCCTGTCTAAACCATAAGGCCACTGTATACTACTGTCTACTATTTTACCACTGTATACTGCCTGTCTAAACCATAAGGCCACTGTATACTACTGTCTACTATTTTACCACTGTATACTGCCTGTCTAAACCATAAGGCCACTGTTTACTACTGTCTACTATTTTACCACTGTATACTGCCTGTCTAAACCATAAAGCCCCTGTATACTACTGTCTACTATTTTACCACTGTATACTGCCTGTCTAAACCATAAGGCCACTGTAAACTACTGTCTACTATTTTACCACTGTATACTGTCTGTCTAAACCATAAGGCCACTGTATATTGCATGTCTAAACCATATGGCCACTGTATATTGAATGTCTAAACCATATGGCCACTGTATATTGCATGTCTAAACCATATGGCCACTGTATATTGCATGTCTAAACCAAAAGGCTACTGTATATTGCATGTCTAAACCATAAGGCTGCTGTATACTGCCTGTCTAAACCATAAGGCTACTGTATATTGCATGTCTAAACCATAAGGCCACTGTATACTGCATGTCTAAACCATAAGGCTACTGTATACTGCCTGTCTAAACCATAAGGCTACTGTATACTGTCTGTCTAAACCATAAGGCTACTGTATACTGCATGTCTAAACCATAAGGCTACTGTATACTGCATGTCTAAACCATATGGCCACTGTATATTGCATGTCTAAACCAAAAGGCTACTGTATACTGCCTGTCTAAACCATAAGGCTACTGTATACTGCCTGTCTAAACCATAAGGCCACTGTATACTGCATGTCTAAACCAAAAGGCTACTGTATACTGCCTGTCTAAACCATAAGGCTACTGTATACTGTCTGTCTAAACCATAAGGCCACTGTATACTGCATGTCTAAACCATAACGCCACTGTATACTGCCTGTCTAAACCATAAGGCCTCTGTATACTGTCTGTCTAAACCATAAGGCTACTGTATACTGCCTGTCTAAACCATAAGGCCACTGCATACTGCATGTCTAAACCATAAGGCCACTGTATACTGCCTGTCTACCATTTCGCCTCTGTGTACTGTCTGCCCAAACCATTTGGCTAATTTATACTGTCTGTCTATCATTTAGCCACTGTATACTGTCTGCCCAAACCATTTGGCTTCTGTATACTGTATGTCTACCATTAAGCCTATGTGTACTGTCTGTCTGCCACTAAGCCACTATATACTGTCTATATAAACCATAAGGCCATTATATACTGATGATTGCCCAAACCATTTTGCCACTATATACTGTCTGTCTAAACAATTTGGCTTATGGATACATTGGGTCACTGTTTACTGTCTGTCCAAACCATTTTGCCACTATATACTGCCTGTCTGAACTTTTTGGCCTTTGTATAATGTCCCTCTGTCATTAAACGATTGTGCCCCTGTATACTGTCTGTCTTAACCCCTGGGCCACTGTATACTGTCTGACTAAACATTTGGGCCACTGTATACTGTCTGTCTTAAGAATTTGGCCACTGCCTGTCCACCATTTGGCCACTGCATCTGCCTGTCTACCATTTATCCACCATATACTGCCTGTCTACCATTTGGCCACTGTATACCGCCTGTATACCGTTTGGCCACTGTATACTGCCTGTCTACAATTGAGCCATTGGTACTGCCTGTCTTAATAATTTGACCTCTGTATACTGCCTGTTTAAACCATTTGGCCACTGTATAATGCCTGTCTACCATTTGGCCACTATATACTACCTGTCTAAACCATTTGGTCACTGTATACTGTCTGTCTCAACCATTCAGCCACTGTATACTGCCTGTCTAAACCATTTGGTCACTGTTTACGGTCTGTCTCAACCATTTAGCCACTGAATGCTACCTGTCCAAATCATTTAGCCACTGTATACTGCCTGTCTACCATTTGGTTCCTGAAAACTGCCTGCCTGTGAACCATTTGGCCATTTATTACTGCCTGTCTCAACCATTTGGCCTCCGTATACTGCCTGTCTAAACCATTTAGCCACTGTATACTGCCTTTCTAAACCATTGGGCCACTGCATACTGCCTGTCTAAACCATATAGCCACTGTATACTGCCTGTCTACCATTTGGTTCCTGAAAACTGCCTGCTTGCGAACCATTTGGCCATTTATTACTGCCTGTCCCAACCATTTGGCCACTGTATACTGCCTGTCTAAACCATTTAGCCACTGAATTCTGCCTTTTTAAACCATTGGGCCACTGCATACTGCCTGTCTAAATCATTTGGTCACTGTATACTGCCTGTCTCAGTCCTTTGGCCACTGTATACTGCCTGTCTAAACCATTTGGCCACTGTATACTGTCTGTCTACTATTTGGCCACTGTATACTGCCTGTCTACCATTGGGCCACTGTATACTGCCTGTCTTCCATGGTCACTGTATACTGTCTGTCTACCATTGGGTCACTGTATACTGCATGTTAACCATTTGGCATCTGTATACTGCCTGTCTCAACCATTTGACCACTGAATACTGCCTGTCTAAACAGTTTAGCCACTGTATACTTTTTGTCTTCTATTGGGCAACTGTATACTGTCTGTCTTCCATTGGGTCACTGAAAACTGTCTGTCTACCATTTGGCCTTTGTACACTGCCTGTCTACCATGGCCACTGTATACTGTCTGTCTCAACCATTAGGCCACTGTATGTTGTCTGTCTAAACCATTCGGCAACTGTATACTGTCTATCTAAACCATTTGGCCACTGTATACTGTCTGTCTACCATGGCCACTATATACTGTCTGTCTCAACCATTTGGCCACTGTATGTTGTCTGTCTAAACCATTCGGCAACTGTATACTGTCTGTCTCAACCATTTGGCCACTGTATACTGTCTGTCCCAACCATTTGGCAACTGTATACTGTCTGTCTCAACCATTTGGCCACTGTATGTTGTCTGTCTAAACCATTCGGCAACTGTATACTGTCTGTCTCAACCATTAGGCCACTGTATGTTGTCTGTCTCAACCATTTGGCCACTATATACTGTCTGTCTCAACCATTTGGCCACTGTATGTTGTCTGTCTCAACCATTTGGCCACTGTATGTTGTCTGTCTCAACCATTCGGCAACTGTATACTGTCTGTCTCAACCATTTGGCCACTGTATGTTGTCTGTCTCAACCATTTGGCCACTGTATACTGTCTGTCTCAACCATTCGGCCACTGTATACTGTCTGTCTCAACCATTTGGCCACTATATACTGTCTGTCTCAACCATTCGGCAACTGTATACTGTCTGTCTCAACCATTTGGCAACTGTATACTGTCTGTCTCAACCATTCGGCAACTGTATACTGTCTGTCTCAACCATTAGGCCACTGTATGTTGTCTGTCTCAACCATTTGGCCACTGTATACTGTCTGTCTCAACCATTAGGCCACTGTATACTGTCTGTCTCAACCATTAGGCCACTGTATACTGTCTGTCTCAACCATTCGGCAACTGTATACTGTCTATCTAAACCATTTGGCCACTGTATACTGCCTGTCTACCATGGCCACTGTATACTGTCTGTCTCAACCATTTGGCCACTGTATGTTGTCTGTCTAAACCATTCGGCAACTGTATACTGTCTGTCTCAACCATTTGGCCACTGTATACTGCCTGTCTACCATGGCCACTGTATACTGTCTGTCTCAACCATTTGGCCACTGTATGTTGTCTGTCTAAACCATTCGGCAACTGTATACTGTCTGTCTCAACCATTCGGCAACTGTATACTGTCTGTCTCAACCATTAGGCCACTGTATACTGTCTGTCTCAACCATTTGGCCACTGTATACTGCCTGTCTACCATGGCCACTGTATACTGTCTGTCTCAACCATTTGGCCACTGTATGTTGTCTGTCTAAACCATTCGGCAACTGTATACTGTCTGTCTCAACCATTTGGCCACTGTATACTGTCTGTCTCAACCATTCGGCAACTGTATACTGTCTGTCTCAACCATTCGGCAACTGTATACTGTCAGTCTCAACCATTTGGCCACTGTATACTGCCTGTCTACCATGGCCACTGTATACTGTCTGTCTCAACCATTTGGCCACTGTATGTTGTCTGTCTAAACCATTCGGCAACTGTATACTGTCTGTCTCAACCATTCGGCAACTGTATACTGTCTGTCTCAACCATTCGGCAACTGTATACTGTCTGTCTCAACCATTTGGCCACTGTATGTTGTCAGTCTCAACCATTTGGCCACTGTATACTGCCTGTCTACCATGGCCACTGTATACTGTCTGTCTCAACCATTAGGCCACTGTATGTTGTCTGTCTAAACCATTCGGCAACTGTATACTGTCTGTCTCAACCATTCGGCAACTGTATGTTGTCTGTCTACCATTTGGCCACTGTATACTGCCTGTCTGCCATGGCCACTGTATACTGTCTGTCTACCATGGCCACTGTATACTGTCTGTCTCAACCATTTGGCAAGTGTGTACTGTCTGCCCAAACCATTCGGCTAATTTATACTGCCTGTCTACCATTTGGCCACTGTATACTGCCTGTCTACCATGGCCACTGTATACTGTCTGTCTCAACCATTAGGCCACTGTATACTGTCTGTCTCAACCATTCGGCAACTGTATACTGCCTGTCTCAACCATTTGGCCACTGTATGTTGTCTGTCTAAACCATTCGGCAACTGTATACTGTCTGTCTCAACCATTTGGCAACTGTATACTGTCTGTCTCAACCATTTGGCCACTGTATGTTGTCTGTCTAAACCATTCGGCAACTGTATACTGTCTGTCTCAACCATTTGGCCACTGTATACTGCCTGTCTACCATGGCCACTGTATACTGTCTGTCTCAACCATTTGGCCACTGTATGTTGTCTGTCTAAACCATTCGGCAACTGTATACTGTCTGTCTCAACCATTTGGCCACTGTATACTGTCTGTCTCAACCATTAGGCCACTGTATGTTGTCTGTCTAAACCATTCGGCAACTGTATACTGTCTGTCTCAACCATTAGGCCACTGTATACTGTCTGTCTCAACCATTCGGCAACTGTATACTGTCTGTCTCAACCATTCGGCAACTGTATACTGTCTGTCTCAACCATTTGGCCACTGTATACTGTCTGTCTCAACCATTCGGCAACTGTATACTGTCTGTCTCAACCATTTGGCCACTGTATACTGTCTGTCTCAACCATTCGGCAACTGTATACTGTCTGTCTCAACCATTTGGCCACTGTATACTGTCTGTCTCAACCATTCGGCAACTGTATACTGTCTGTCTCAACCATTCGGCAACTGTATACTGTCTGTCTCAACCATTTGGCCACTGTATACTGTCTGTCTCAACCATTCGGCAACTGTATACTGTCTGTCTCAACCATTCGGCAACTGTATACTGTCTGTCTCAACCATTCGGCAACTGTATACTGTCTGTCTCAACCATTTGGCAACTGTATACTGTCTGTCTCAACCATTCGGCAACTGTATACTGTCTGTCTACCATGGCCACTGTATACTGTCTGTCTCAACCATTCGGCAACTGTATACTGTCTGTCTCAACCATTTGGCCACTGTATACTGTCTGTCTCAACCATTCGGCAACTGTATACTGTCTGTCTACCATGGCCACTGTATACTGTCTGTCTCAACCATTTGGCCACTGTATACTGTCTGTCTCAACCATTCGGCAACTGTATACTGTCTGTCTCAACCATTTGGCCACTGTATACTGCCTGTCTACCATGGCCACTGTATACTGTCTGTCTCAACCATTAGGCCACTGTATGTTGTCTGTCTAAACCATTCGGCAACTGTATACTGTCTGTCTCAACCATTTGGCCACTGTATACTGCCTGTCTACCATGGCCACTGTATACTGTCTGTCTCAACCATTTGGCAACTGTATACTGTCTGTCTCAACCATTCGGCAACTGTATACTGTCTGTCTCAACCATTTGGCCACTGTATACTGCCTGTCTACCATGGCCACTGTATACTGTCTGTCTCAACCATTAGGCCACTGTATGTTGTCTGTCTAAACCATTCGGCAACTGTATACTGTCTATCTAAACCATTTGGCCACTGTATACTGCCTGTCTCAACCATTTGGCCACTGTATACTGTCTGTCTCAACCATTTGGCCACTGTATACTGCCTGTCTACCATGGCCACTGTATACTGTCTGTCTCAACCATTTGGCCACTGTATACTGCCTGTCTACCATGGCCACTGTATACTGTCTGTCTCAACCATTTGGCCACTGTATGTTGTCTGTCTAAACCATTCGGCAACTGTATACTGTCTATCTAAACCATTTGGCCACTGTATACTGCCTGTCTACCATGGCCACTGTATACTGTCTGTCTCAACCATTTGGCCACTGTATGTTGTCTGTCTAAACCATTCGGCAACTGTATACTGTCTATCTAAACCATTTGGCCACTGTATACTGCCTGTCTACCATGGCCACTGTATACTGTCTGTCTCAACCATTTGGCCACTGTATGTTGTCTGTCTAAACCATTCGGCAACTGTATACTGTCTGTCTCAACCATTTGGCCACTGTATACTGTCTATCTACCATGGCCACTGTATACTTCTGTCTAAACCATTCGGCAACTGTATACTGTCTATCTAAACCATTTGGCCACTGTATACTGCCTGTCTACCATGGCAACTGTATACTGTCTGTCTCAACCATTTGGCCACTGTATACTGTCTGTCTACCATGGCCACTGTATACTTCTGTCTAAACCATTCGGCAACTGTATACTGTCTGTCTCAACCATTTGGCCACTGTATGTTGTCTGTCTAAACCATTCGGCAACTGTATACTGTCTGGCTAAACCATTTGGCCACTGTATACTGCCTGTCAACCATTTGGCCACTGTATACTGCCTGTCTACCATTGGGTTACTGTATTCTGCATGTGTACCATTTGGCCACTGTATACTATCTGTCTAAATCAAATGACCACTGTTTACTGCCTGTCTTAATCATTTGGCCACTGTATACTGTCTGTCTTCCATTGGGTCACTGAATACTGTCTGTCTACCATTTGGCTTCTGTCTTCTGTACACTACCTGTCTACCATGGCCACTGTATACTGTCTGTCTCAACCATTTGGCAAGTGTGTACTGTCTGCCCAAACCATTCGGCTAATTTATACTGCCTGTCTACCATTTGGCCACTGTATACTGTCTGTCTACCATGGCCTCTGTATACTGTCTGTCTACCATGGCCACTGTATACTGTCTGTCTCAACCATTTGGCAAGTGTGTACTGTCTGCCCAAACCATTCGGCTAATTTATACTGCCTGTCTACCATTTGGCCACTGTATACTGCCTGTCTACCATGGCCTCTGTATACTTTCTGTCTAAACCATTTGGCCACTTTATGCTGTCTGTCTAAACCATTCGGCAACTGTATACTGTCTGTCTAAACCATTTGACCACTGTATACTGCCTGTCTACCATTGGGTCACTGTATTCATTATGTAAACCATGTGGCCACTGTATACTATCTGTCTAAACCAGTTGATCACTGTATACTGCCTGTCTTAATCATTTGGCCACTGTATATTGTATGTCTTCCATTGGGTCACTGAAAACTGTCTGTCTACCATTTGACTTCTGTACACTACCTGTCTACCATGGCCACTGTATACTGTCTGTCTAGCATTTGGCCTGTGTATACTGCCTGTCTACCATGACCACTGTATACTGTCTGTCTACCATTTGGCCATTGTATACTGTCTGTCAACCATTTGGCCACTGTATACTGCCTGTCTACCATTTGGCCTCTGTATACTGCCTGTCTACCATGGCCACTGTATACTGTCTGTCAACCATTTGGCCACTGTATACTGCCTGTCTACCATTTGGCCTCTGTATACTGCCTGTCTACCATGGCCTCTGTATACCGTCTGTCTACCATTGGGTCACTGTATACTGCATGTAAACCATTTGACCATTTATTACTGCCTGTCTGAACCATTTGACCACTGAATACTGCCTGTCTAAACCATTTAGCCACTGTATACTGCCTGTCTCAACCATTTGGCCACTGTATACTGCTGGTCTAAATCATTTGACCACTGTATACTGCCTGTCTCAGCCATTTGGCCACTATATACTGTCTGTCTAAACCATTCGGCCACTGTATAATGTCTGTCTCAACCATTTGGCCACTGTATGCTGTCTGTCTAAACCATTCAGCAACTGTATACTGTCTGTCTAAACCAATTGACCACTGTATACTGCCTGTCTACCACTTGGCCACTGTATACTGCCTGTCTACCATTTGGCCGCTGTATACTGCCTGTCTACCATTTGGCCTCTGTATACTTCCTGTCAACCATTTGGCCACTGTCCACTACCTGTTTACCATGGTCACAGTATACTTTCTGTTAACCATTGGGTCACTAGATACTGCCTGTAAACCATTTGGCCTCTGTATACTGCCTGTCTACCATTTGGCCTCTGTATAATGCCTGTCAACCATTTTGCCACTGTATACTGCCTGTTTACCATTTGGACTCTGTCCACTTCCTGTTTACCATGGCCACTATATACTGCCTGTTAACCATTGGGTCACTAGATACTGCCTGTAAACCATTTGGCCTCTGTATACTGTCTGTCTACCATTTGGCCTCTGTCCACTACCTGTTTACCATGGTCACAGTATACTGTCTGTCTCAACCATTTGCCACTGTATACTGTCTGACTAAACCATTCGGCAACTGTATACTGTCTGTCAAAACCATTTGTCCACTGTATAGTGCCTGTGTACCATTTGGCCACTGTATACTGCCTGTTTAATATGGTCACTGTATATTGTCTGTCTACCATTTGGTCACTGTATACTACATGTAAACCATTTGGCCACTGTATATTGCCTGTCTAAACCATTTGGCCACTGTATACTGCCTGTCTTAATCATTTGGCCTCTGTATACTGTCCGTTAACCATTGGGCCACTGTATACCGCCTGTCGAAACCATTGGGTCACTGTATTGTGCCTGTTGACCATTGAGCCCCTGTATACTGCATGTGTATCATTTAGCCTGTAAACCATTTGGCCACTGTATACGTTTTGTCTTCTATTGGGCAACTGTATACTGTCTGTCTTCCATTGGGTCACTGAATACTGTCTGTCTACCAGTTAGCCTCTGTACACTGCCTGTCTACCATGGCCACTGAATACTGTCTGTCTCAACCATTTGGCCACTGTATACTGTCTGTCTTAACCATTCGCCAACTGTATACTTCTGTCTAAACCATTTGGCCACTGCATACTGCCTGTCTACCATTTGGCCACTGTATACTGCCTGTCTACCATTTGGCCACTGTATACTGCCTGTCTCAACCATTTGGCCACTGTATACTGCCTGTCTCAACCATTTGGCCACTGTATACTGCCTGTCTACCATAAACACTGTTTACTGTCTGTCTACCATTAGGCACTGTATACTGCATGTAAACCATTTGGCCACTGTATACTATCTGTCTTAACCAATTGACCACTGTATTCTGCCGGTCTTAATCATTTGGCCACAGTATACTATCTGTCTTAACCAATTGACCACTGTATACTGCCTGTCTTAATCATTTGGCCTCTGTTTACCGCCTGTTAACCATTGGGCCACTGTATACTGCCTGTCTTCCAATGGGTCACTGAATACTAGGGATGCAAACGAATATTCGAATATTCGATCGAACGTTTAGTGTTCGAATGTTAAAATCGGTATTCGAATATTCGATTATTTTTTTCAAAAAATAATGATATAAACCTTGAGTCTTTAGGGCAGTTGTTGTGTTTAAAATTATATTATCTTGTTTTTACAACAATACGCATCTTGTGCCTGATGCGTTAACGAGATGACAATCGAGTGTGCGTCATGTGTCAATTAGGGATCGATCGTAGGGTACTATAAACAGTGTCCATAATTGTAAAATAACTGGCTATTAGGAAGTGACATCAAACAAGTTTAATTGATTTTCAGTTCTTTTAAATGACCATGCCAATTAAGAATTTAAGGAAGCGGCCTTCACACCCTCTTGTCAGTTTGCCTGCCAATTAAGCTGATCAATATTGCTCAAATCGGTGATTGATATTATACGCTGAAAGTAGATACCACTTCATTCCTTCAGAATATATGTTCGCAAAACATTATAAGTTAAACTTATTATTATTATTATATATTAGATTTGTATTTCTTAACAACGTAAAAGATGCCAGCCACATCTGAAGTATGGACTTATTTCACGCGCTCTGTTGACAAGAAATCTGTCACGTGCAAACTATGCAGTGTGAGGTTGTCGTACATGGGCACGACGACTAATCTCTGGAATCACGTGAAGGCTAAGCATCCGAGTTCTCAAAGTGAAAGCAGTAAACAGCAATCAATGAAAAAGTTTACCGTTTCTGGTCTTAAACATGATTTGTGTTCCTCGCGTTGCACATGTTGCTCGCCAACTGCTTGGGATACCTGCGACGTCTGTGCCATCAGAAAGAATTTTCTCCTGCGCCGGACTCATTGTTAACAAACTTAGAAACAGACTGTCATGTGATCTTGTTGATAAGATAATATTTCTGAATAAGAACAAGGCCATCATATGTGATGATTTTATTGATGAGTGATTTCATCGAATTGTATGTGCTTGTTATGTGCTTGTTGTGTGCTAGATATGTATTTCATATGTCGATGTAATAATATTCGACACGCTGCTATGTATTGTATTGTATTACGATAACACTAGAAACATTCGACAGACAAAGAAAAGGGTATCGTGGTTTATAACTAAAATTAATAGATAACTATTACTTTTTAAAGATTCAATTTTTATCGAATATTCGAATATTCGATCGAAAGAATTACCGAATATTCGAATATCGATTTTGCCATTCGTTTGCATCCCTACTGAATACTGTCTGTCTACCATTTGGTCTATGTACACTACCTGTCTACCATGGCCACTGTATACTGTCTGTCTCAACCATTTGGTCACTGTATACTGCCTGTCTAAACAATTTGGCAACTGTAAACTGCCTCTCTCAACAATTTAGCCACTGTATATTGCCTGTCTAAACCATTTAGCCATTGTATACTCCCTGTCTTCCATTTGGCTGCCTGTATACTGTATACTGCCTGTCTACCATTTGGCCACTGTATACTGCCTGTCTACCATGGCCACTGTATACTGTTTGTCTACCATTTGATCACTGTATACTGCCTGTCTATCATTTGGCCACTGTATACTGTTTGTCTACCATGGCCACTGTATACTGTTTGTCTACCATTGGATCACTGTACACTGTCTGTCTACCATTTGGCCACTGTATACTGCCTGTCTACCATGGCCACTGTATACTGTTTGTCTACCATTGGACCACTGTATACTGCCTGTTTAAACCATTTGGCCACTGCATACTATCTGTCTAAACCATTTGGCCACTGTATACTGCCTGTCTAGATCATTTGGCCTCTGTATATCTCCTATTAACCATTGGGTCACTGTATACTGCATGTCTACCATTTGGCCTTTGTACACTGACTGTAAACCATTTCGCCACTTTATACTATCTGTCTTCCATTTGACCACTGTATACTGTCTGTCTTCTATTGGGTCACTGAATACTGTCTGTTTTCCATTTGGTCACTGTATACTGTATGTCTATCATTGGGCCTCTGTACACTTCCTGTTAACCCTTTGGTCTCTGTATACTGTATGTCTATCAATGGGCCTCTGTACACTACATGTTAACCATTTGGTCTCTGTATACTGTATGTCTATCATTGGGCCTCTGTATACTACCTGTTAACCATTTGGTCTCTGTATACTGTATGTCTATCATTGGGCCTCTGTACACTACTTGTTAACCATTTGGTCTATGTATACTGTATGTCTATCATTGGGCCTCTGTACACTACCTGTTAACCCTTTGGTCTCTGTATACTGTATGTCTATCATTGGGCCTCTGTACACTACCTGTTGACCATTTGGTCTCTGTATACTGTATGTCTATCATTGGGCCTCTGTACACTACCTGTTAACCATTTGGTCTCTGTATACAGTATGTCTATCATTGGGCCTCTGTACACTACTTGTTAACCATTTGGTCTCTGTATACTGTATGTCTATCATTGGGCCTCTGTACACTACCTGTTGACCATTTGTCCACTGTTTACTGTATGTCTTTCATTTGGCCACTGTATACTAACTGTCTTAACCATTAGGAAATTGAATACTATCTGTCCACCATTGGGCAAATTTTTATTGCCGTCTTCCATAGGACAACTAAATACTGTCCGTCTAAAACATTAGGTCATTGTTAACTGTGTGTCTTAACTTTTCGAGCTACTCTATGCTGTTTGTCTAAACAACTGGGCAAGTGTAACTGTCTGTTTAAACCAATTTGGTCACTGTTTACTACCTGTCTTCCATTTGGTCACTGTATACTGTCTGTCTAAACCACAGAGCCTGTAGACTGTCTGTTTAAACCAATTGGCTCACTGTATACTACCTGTCTACCATTTGTCCACTGTATACTGTCTGTCCACATAGCACGCATATTTTTTGTCTAAATCATTGGGCTACTGTTCCGTGTCTTAGAATTAGGTATGTCTACCAATGGGTTGATGTCAACAAAGTTTCCCAGGAGGATCATTTAGTGGTCTCGTTACAAATGATGGAGACACACGAAGTTAAAATTTTAGGATACATGTACATTTCTGATAGTAGTAAAAACACACGTGCGTAGTATACTGTCTTTTTATTTAACTGAAGTGTTTAAGACTCGAAATATAATACATATTACTAAAAAGATTACTAACGATCCTTCAGGCCAATACAAAAATAACTGTATTGATACTAGTTCTTGTTAACTTGATTTATTATAAACGGTAGCTGATAGTGAGCATGTGTAAACAATAAAGTACACGTTATTGTATTATGGCACGTGCATTTGTGAAGATGGAGACCGTCAATAGTTACTGCAGACAATGTTACAAAAATATCAACTTTCTAAGTGTTGACACCGTCATGGGAACGTGTGGATTTTCTCTAGTTTCCTCTTCCCTTGTTCTTTCAGCTCTTAAATCTTGATGTAATTCATCTACCAAAGCGCTAACCTTTGCGTTGATGAAGCAGGTGCGTGTTAGCAAGTCGCCGTTACCAGGTGTTGTATACTGCCGATCGGTCATGACGTCAGAGAATGCTTCAACCAGAAAGGACCAACGCGGCCGTGGAGGTTGAGCTTGACCCGGGGAACCTGTGGAATCTGTGAGCTTTGTATATTCCGGGTGGTTTCGATTTGCAAAGAGCTGTGGAATGTCGGACGAAATGATAAGCCTGTCGGCATCTTGTGGTAATGTACGCGTCTTGATTTCCCTGTCGCTCCCTCCTTTGGTAATGAATTTAGACGGTAGGAGGGAAATATCATCCGCCTGAATAAGAAACACTTTCGGCTTTCCGACATACGGCTTCATGGTTTTAATTTGGTCATATATATCAGATATTGGCATACGTCCATCATCAAACTGAAAGTGTGTCTTTTCGATGTCATTGCAGTATCCCAGAAAAACAAAGAAAAAATAATCGTACCACTGAGCCAAATTCTTCTCTTCATGTTCTTCATTACAATTTCCACCCCAGCGGTTGAACATCTTTATCACTTCCTCCTTTTTTCGACGTTTGGATAGAACAATGTCCCTCTCGTCAAGTCCGAGAAATTTAAACGTCCATTTTATTTTCTCAACGTCGATGTCGTTGTCATCCGGCGGACTGGTCAACTTCTTAAACAATGGCTTACCATTCGGGTCCCTGAAGTTTGGTGACATCTGCTCTTGGTTCGAGAAAATACGGACCATGATACGTCTTCTACTTCTATAAGTATGATCCGCCATGACGAGTGTGTAACGAATGTCTCGTCCCCAAAATAATTCGTCTTAAGATCAGTGAAACGATAACTTACGTCAGGTTAATCTTATTTGTAAGTCCGTATTGTAATAAACGTTTATTTACTTTAATGTAGATAACCTTGTCGCTTCTTATCTATACTTCCTCATTACTGAAATCCCTATCTAGAACATGTTTAGTCCAGACATGTCGAAATACATCAATCGTTCTAAAGGTTTCTACATACATGTAGTAACAATATCAATAAATCAACCAGATATCATTAAGGTGACTTTTTAGAACAAGATATTGTAACGCTGTATGATTAGGTGAACCTCTCAGAATACTAATTGCACGGCAGTTATGAATTCTTTTTTTTAGCATTTTCCCAACATATTTGGTCCACTTTGACTTTCGATCTGTACATTATTGCTATTACATCAGCCATCAGAGTGATTTTGGTGGATTTTAGTCAAACTTGATGCGCAACAATGTACAAATATATTCACTGCTGCTCCAGAATTTTTGAAAATCACACAAGTTTATCATACTCGTCTTTTCTAAATATAATGGCATTCTTTATTTTCTCCATGCGTCAATGCAAGATAGTATTTGTGTTACATGCATGGCAAAAACACAAATTCGGTAAACCATGCACACGCACCATTGGTGAGCTAGGATTCCAAATGCGTTTTCCACCACGCAACGGGCCCTTGTAGGTTCGATGCGCTCGTCATGGTCGAGTACCCTTTCCTCCTATACGGCTGCATCATCCAGGCGCGCATTGGGAACGCGAGGTCCCCATCAGAAAGAATGGGATGTTACGGTCATTACCAGGAAGACGTTCAGGCTCAGTCGGTTCCCTTCCAGTTGCACCAACGTCCGTCCACAAGAAATTGTAGTTGCCATCAACCACTCCAAGCAGTACTATGGAGAAGTACTCCTTGTAATTGAAGAGCCCGGTGTCGCTGTTTTAAGGTGCCTTGCTGGCCAGAATTGCCATCGATTGTCTAACAGCAGCGGACTCCATTCGCATGACCGTGACCGCACAACGTCATCGGCAAATCTTGCTTCAAAGTACTATACTGCCTATTCATCAGCCGCTGGTCGATCCACGGCTGAACCCACCAACGTCAGTGGTTTCGCCGGTTCATGCGCTGTGCACGGGCCCGTATAAACGCTATATAACTATAATATGCGCGTGTTTGAGTTCAACCGGCAGGGCCAGGCGTAGCCGATCAGGTAAAATAGAATTATGTTCCGAATGTTTATTCGCTCAATGAATTAACCCCTAAAAATATGCTGCAAGTACAAGTATACGCGATACTAACGCACGACAGACTGGTAATGATGTATGAGCCTCTTATGAAATACAATATTCGTGAGACAATCTTGCGACAGTCGTGTGATAGTTGTAAGAATGTTTGATTAATGGAAATTCTTCTGCTAAACACGACAAGGTATTTATCATCGAGAGCCGCAAGATTACCATTGGTTAGACACACAGCAAAAAAAGCTGCAAGACCAATTTTGCCTCACGTCGGCAAGTCGGTAATGCTGATTTGTGGAAAGAAAAATGCACTTTGAATCATTACTCTTTTTAAATTGAATAATCAAAGCCTTCCCATAACCTGAATCTGTATTGATATGTATAGTTTTATTTTTAATAATTGTTAGATTTTCGGCTAAAATAACTAGTATACGCAATTTCCGCACTCTTACAAGGTGTGAAAATCAACAAAGGCAAATTTGGTAGGTAGTGTGATTGTTCAGCAGTTAGGCAACATTGAATAAACATGATGAGTTAAGAATATGTAGGCCAACATATATGATGAAATGACACTATCGTTATTTGTTTTCGACGTATCTGTGGTCATGGTGTTCAAGATAATGACTGATCCTGAAATTTACGTTTGACCCTCACGACCTTTGACAAACATTTATAGCAGCTTCAAAATATCCTCAAAAGTAAGTGATATTATCTTGAGCTAGCGGTTCAATCCACTAGGGTTTCACCATGGAAAAGGAGTAATCGTCATCGTTGGGAGACTTGGAGCACATGAAATGCAAGTTTCGACTACTGGATTCAGTACTTTGGTGCGGTTTCAGCATGGGTTTTACATTACCGGTACTTTCACTAATAGAATGATGTAAGAGGTATTGAGAAGACCGCAAGTGACAGTGAAGGCATTAATTCATACTAGTAGTCATTTTGAATACGGACCCTAGTACCCTGAATACAACGATATATTTAAAATCGGAACAAAATGCTTGACCCGAAATCCAACCTACAGTTTCGATCTTGACCTTGTGCCAACTTGGCCCCAACATGGGTCTTGCGCCTCTAGTGGTATGTCATTTACGAAAGTAAAACAGGTCATGAGATTGATGAAAATAACTATGTCGGAGATTTGAATTAAGACGTAATTTATTCCCAAAGTTTATCAATATCCTTCAGAAAACACAACACCCAGCAGAATGGGAGGACAGAACCATCTTCTATTTCACACTCCATTTTGTCAGAGTGGATAGGGTGAAATAATTCATCATATCTTTAATATGCAATAGCATAATTGTTATATTACAAATGTAGAAATCACACCATGTTTTCACATATTTTATTTTACTTCAATGTCTATAACAAAGTAAAAATTTGGTATTTAAAGACGATAACTGTTATAATTATAACATAACTGGAACATCAAGATCTCATATGTCTCAACAATGTAGTCTAAATACCTGCCATTGGACAAAATCTACCATCAATGATTATTATAAGATATTTTTGCAACTTAATAAACAAATGACAATATGTACTCAATAACAGACGATAAAATCAGGCATCAATATTTTACCAAGTTCAGTCCTGAAAAACATGAAGTGAATACATATTTTTGCTTTGATCTTTATAAACACTACAACATGGTTTCTTTTTATTTGAATATCTGCTCTTTCAAGTTATGAACTTGATATGGCATTCTTGTTTATTCATTTTAGGAAACAACAACTGGAAAGCAGCAAAAATTAAAGAAGTCTGACAGCCTTAGAAAAAGGGGTTTCTAATTTAAGCGATGTTGCCGTTTTATGTTTACATCACCACCCAAAGTAACAGTTATTCACAGAGCATGCCTACATGTCAGTGATATGTCAGAAAGCACTTCAACATTATCCTTCATCCATGCTGCATATGCTCTATCCACCAACTCCAATCTGAATGTTCACAAGTGAGGCTCTTCCATAGAACACCATGCCAGTTTTGACGTTACACAAGCCACTTCTGTCCATGGCAGCTTGCTAAGTTGCAAGTCCACTTTGATTCAGATATGACATTGTCCATGTAGACCAACCATACAGGTGAATTTCCACTGCCTTCAGTTGAAGTCTGGCTCTGACAGGAACTCCTAAAATACACAACAAGTGGTCAATTTCATCTAGGACCAATACATTTAATCCTACTCACAGATTTCATTGAGTTTTCTGAGAAATAGGAATGTGTTCATCAGCTGTTCACATTCAGCTACATGAAACTGTAAGACATATGAAAGACAATGGCAGTCATCATGGCAAAAAATACTTGAGTTGATGTATACCATGAGAATGCCAATTTCATGTTTCAACTTGTTGTGAACATGAAGCATTTGGAAGGTACGGTTAATTTATTCAAGCTTTTGATGGCTTTAATGTCACAAATAGACTTTTAGGAAGACCCTGAATAGTTCATATACTTTTATTTTATTCAATTTATAAAAAATAAATCTAGTATTAACATAATTTCAATAAAATGTTGAGCATATATTTCCACATCACAGTATTGGGTATATTGGAGATTCAACCAGACATACCTGCTGTGCTTCAGTAAGACAAGCGTAAACAAAACGCTAGCAAACGTTTTGTTTTGTGTCCCTGCTGCAAACATGTTTACTGAACGCATGGCTGTTTAATGATGTTCTCCAAAAAGTACAGCCTGCCATTGTCTTACATTGCACATGGGATGGTATATTAGAGATTCAACCAGCCATACCTGTTTAATGATGTTCTCCAGTAGGACAAGAGCCTGCACAGCCAGGGCCTTACATTGCACATTGGATGGTATATTCTAGAGATTCAACCAGCCATACCTGTTTAATGATGTTCTCCAGCAGGACAAGAGCCTGCACAGCCAGGGCCTTACATTGCACATTGGATGGTTTATTCTAGAGATTCAACCAGCCATACCTGTTTAATGATGTTCTCCAGTAGGACAAGAGCCTGCACAGCCAGGGCCTTACATTGCACATTGGATGGTATATTCTAGAGATTCAACCAGCCATACCTGTTTAATGATGTTCTCCAGCAGGACAAGAGCCTGCACAGCCAGGACCTTACATTGCACATTGGATGGTTTATTCTAGAGATTCAACCAGCCATACCTATTTAATGATGTTCTCCAGCAGGACAAGAGCCTGCACAGCCAGGGTCTTACATTGCACATTGGATGGTTTATTCTAGAGATTCAACCAGCCATACCTGTTTAATGATGTTCTCCAGTAGGACAAGAGCCTGCACAGCCAGGGCCTTACATTGCACATTGGATGGTATATTCTAGAGATTCAACCAGCCATACCTATTTAATGATGTTCTCCAGCAGGACAAGAGCCTGCACAGCCAGGGTCTTACATTGCACATTGGATGGTATATTCTAGAGATTCAACCAGCCATACCTGTTTAATGATGTTCTCCAGCAGGACAAGAGCCTGCACAGCCAGGGCCTTACATTGCACATTGGATGGCAATTCTAGAGATTCAACCAGCCATACCTGTTTAATGATGTTCTCCAGTAGGACAAGAGCCTGCACAGCCAGGGCCTTACATTGCACATTGGATGGTTTATTCTAGAGATTCAACCAGCCATACCTGTTTAATGATGTTCTCCAGTAGAACAAGAGCCTGCACAGCCAGGGTCTTACATTGCACATTCACATCCTTGTCTATCACATCTGAAACAAGTACAGAAAACTTTATATGACATAACAAGGGTTGAACATACACTTTCAGGCTTAATGGCACTAAAAACATTTTCAAGGCGGTTTACTCAACATTTACCAATGAACGTATTTAGTGATCTTTGCATAATGTGTGTTTAGCACTGTGTCTCTTGTTTTGTTTTTGTTTTGCCTGTGTGCCTGTGTGCCTTTGTATCGTTTTAGGCTAATAGGCTTGTCCCAGTTGTTTCCATTGCTTTATAAGTGACCTAAATGGCATTACAATAGAAAGTGACTAAAACCAAAGAATCATACCTAAAACACAGAACCATGCAAACTTAAGAACCATGCAAACTAAAAACATAGAACCATGCCAACTTAAAACACATAGCCATGCAAATTTAAAACATAGAACCATGATAATTAAATACATAGAACCATGCACACCTAAAGCAAAGATCTATGCAAACTTAGAACACGGAATAATACACACTTCTCAGTCATTGCAATTAAATGTAGATTACTATGGAATCCTCTTAGGGCCTTTACGACTTCGCCCCTTGAAATTGCCCAAGAATGAAAATTGTTTATGAGGACGCGATGGCCCTAACAGGATTCCGTAGATTACCAATAAATATTACAAAACAGTCTTATTTCACAAGAGCAGATCTTTATCATGCTTCAATATAGATAAGAAACAACTTTATATAGTATGCTTTAAAATGTAAACATACAAAATTTTGGGACTTGCGGGTAGATAGTGCAGTTAGGGCTACCACCATTATTATTTATGAACATTTGGTGAATTCTATGTAATGCAAGTTTATATAACCTCTCTTACCTTCAAGCCAGTTTTTGGACTCGAACACTTCCTGTTGCAGGTCGTTTAGGAGAACGTGAGGTGGAACGGAGAGGTAAATCATTGACACAGCAAACAACAGGCCCTGTCGTACCTTACTGTAAGTAGATGGGCGTGGTTAAGGTCTCACTGCTTTCAAATACACAAATTTCCATATTTTGATGTATAGAAATAAGCAATATATCTAAGCACTCCATTAAAATATCATGAATGGTTAAAACAGTCTTAAATACAAAAAGTATTACGCAATAAATCTCAAGATTCAAACTGTACTTGTCAGTTCTGATTTGACTTTGTATACAGCCCCACAATCACTGCTAAATGAAGCAATGGTACCACAAACGACACATGTATTTCCTGTCTCATTATGCCCAAAAACTATTAATTTGACTGACCTGTCTCCGTGAAACCTGAGAACCCAGATAAACTCGAGCAGGGCACTGGCCATCTGTCGGGCTGGCTGTAGAGAATGAAACATAAGCAAGGCTGTGACTCAGAATGGTATATAGGCAGTTTAAATGGTGTCAAGTTTTCTATACAAAAAAGCAAAAATATATGAATTTTTGGTACACATTACACTTCATATGGAAAAGAAGACAAATGTGCCAGAAAGGTATACCAGTAATATTTACACAATCTAATTTGATGTTGGATTATTACATTTTGATGTTAAAAATATATCAAGACAAAAAGATCAAGAGTTTAGAAAATATAATTTTCTAATTTAAGCATTAGAACTAAAACATGATCAACTCCTGTACCGGTGAGTTAGCAGCAGCGTACATGACAATACCCAGGGTGTACATGAGGCGCCCAAGTACATAACAGTCCTCACCCATCAGGTCAAATGTGTTCTCAGGTCTGAAAGTGAAAATACGATACATAAGGCGCCCAAGTACATAACAGTCCTCACCCATCAGGTCAAATGTGTTCTCAGGTCTGAGAGTGAAAATACAATACATGAGGCGCCCAAGTACATGACAGTCCGCACCCATCAGGTCAAATGTGTTCTCAGGTCTGAAGTGAAAATACGATACATGAGGCGCCCAAGTACATAACAGTCTGCACCCATTAGGTCAAATGTGTGCTCAGGTCTGAAAGTGAAAATACAATACATGAGGCGCCCAAGTACATAACAGTCCGCACCCATCTGGTCAAATGCGTTCTCAGGTCTGAAAGTGAAAATACATTACATGAGGCGCCCAAGTACATAACAGTCTGCACCCATTAGGTCAAATGTGTTCTCAGGTCTGAATGTGAAAGCAAGATACATGAGGCGCCCAATTGCATGACAGTCCGCACCCATCAGGTCAAATGTGTTCTCAGGTCTGAAAGTGAAAATACGATACATGAGGCGCCCAAGTACATAACAGTCCGCACCCATCAGATCAAATGTGTTCTCAGGTCTGAAAGCAAGATACATGAGGCGCCCAAGTACATGACAGTCCGCACCCATCAGGTCAAATGTGTTCTCAGGTCTGAAAGTGAAAGCAAGATAATGAGGCGCCCAAGTACATGACAGTCTGCACCCATCAGGTCAAATGTGTTCTCAGGTCTGAAAGTGAAATCCAGATACATGAGGCGCCCAAGTACATAACAGTCCTCACCCATCAGGTCAAATGTGTTCTCAGATCTGAAAGTGAAAGCAAGATACATGAGGCGCCCAAGTTCATAACAGTCCTCACCCATCAAGTCAAATGTGTTCTTAGGTCTGAAATTGAAAAAAGAAACATGAGGCGCCCAAGTTCATAACAGTCTTCACCCATCAGGTCAAATGTGTTTTTGATCTGAAAGTTGAAATAAGATACATGAGGCGTGCAAGTACCCCAGTACATAACAGTCCTCACCCATCAGTTCAAATGTGTTCTCAGATCTGAAAGTGAAAATATCATAATACATTTATACAATGTTGAAGTCTTAATTATGCTCAAGTTGCGTGAGTTTAAACAAGTCCTACATTTTGTTATGTTTGGTACAACATTTTACATACATATACTTTAATCAAATTAACTGCAATAAACGCTGTAAAAGAACATTTCACCAAAATGCACATGCATACAGTCGAAACTCGTTGGCTCGATATCACATGGCTCGATATCCTCGTTGGCTTGAACCGGATTAAAAGGACCGATTTTGTTTTACTATATGTTCATATTAAAATTGATCAGATGGCTCAATATCTTGAGGGTCAATATTTCTCCCAGCTAGATGTCATTTTCACGGTCCCTAGTAAGATTTTCACACCTGGTTTTGTGTACTTGGCTCAACGTTATTTTCGCAAGCTTAGGTAAGATTTTCATGCCATGCTTTATTAAGCACAAGGCGTTAATCGATTAGATTTGCTTGATTAGTATCATACTTATTTGAGCAAACATGCCATAACTTTAATTTCTGTCTTTAATTAGCACGAGACCAAACATTAAAATTATGTCATTAAATGTGTATATTTGAATGCATTTTTATGGCGTCATTAACATGAAAATATTGTGCTGAATGTTTCTCCAATTGGAAGAATTAATACAAATGTCAAATGCTGAGCAATCTAGAGAAGGACCCGGTACAAGCTAATCTATGCTTATGTGTTACTCACTGTATAAAGATTGCTTGTTTACAAGCATGTTATACATGTAGATGTGTTTATATTTTATTGCATTAACAAAGACGATATTTTCATAGTATTGAATGTGTCATGTTGGGAACTCTACGATAACTATATCGAATAAATACACTTCTCTTGCGAAGATAACATAGCAAATAATGAACGAGATAACACAAGACGTTATTTAACGTATCAAAGAAAAGTACATATTCAGTAAGCATTCCCGCTTGGCTCGATACTTTCGAGGCTCAAAGTATTTTGGCTGGTCCCTGGAATATCGAGCCAACGAGTTACGACTGTAGTTGCTTACTGACATCATGACAGGCAGTAATTTTTGTCAACAATTTTCATATAGTTTTAAAACAATTTTGTAATCCTGCTTTCTATGAATGCATCTTATTTTAGACTGTATACTACAAAATCATTATAGTAATTATCTGACGGCGCAGTGTGGCGTTTTGAGGTTTCTTATCCACAGTGGGGAGGAAAGAGGTTTCGTGGCCTAGTAAATGCACACCTATTATGAATGTTAAGACTTGGAAAGTTACACTGGTACTAAAGCCGATATTATCTTCAGTTTACGCAGAAAATGTAAATAGAATGACCAGAAAGACTGACCTGTCAAAGTTCCCCATGAGCGGGTAGAAGAAGTGTCCAGCCACGGGGGCAAAACGGTTCTCCATGGGGGTGGCCTCTGGCTTGCTCCGCCCCTGCCCAAACCGCCGGGTTTTACTCTCAATTCTCCGCTGTACTACGTCCTAGAAAATACCAACATAATGCTCAACTTTTAAAAGCAGAAGGATAAATGGGAATAAAATTGAGTTTAAAAATCTAAAGCCTATTAAGGGTAACAGTGCTGTCACAGAAACAATACAAATGCTCCTAATCGAGCCTGTGGGCTTGATAACCATTAGTTTAAAACATATATGTGGACTAAAGAGGATTAAAACCTTTTTGCCTTCCAATGGTGCTCTTTACAAATCTGTGAAATTAATTCAATTTCCCCTAGCGGGCAAAACCCTATGGCTGAGAAATGACATATAACTAATGCATTGACCTTCAATAGTGACCTTCACCGTTAAGATGAACAAATGTCATGCTTGACATGACTTCCAATGGAGATTAACTAATCTATGAATTTTTGTTAATATTTATAAAGTTATGAAATTATATGTGTGCAACATGATCTCAAAGTGTGCCCATAATTGGATGAGATGATCACACACCATACCATGTTGCTGTGAGATAAGAGCACCAATCTTATGTGTGACAAACCTCACTACAATGGTGCTCTGCAACTCTGTGAAGATTAAATGAAATCCTGTCTTTATCAACAAAGTCATTTTTGAGATAAGGTTGTACCAGATGGGCACATTGCCCGATGGAAAAACCAATGAACAGAGGGTGCAGTTTCTATACATGCAGTCCTTAAAGTTAATGTTATGAGTGAATGTGATTTCAAAATATCACCCAAAATATTTCTGCCTCATATGTAAATGAGCGTATTTTGGGGAATATTTCCATATGTTTGGGCACATAAAACCCAACCGATTTTATTTCTGTAAACTGTGAGTGTAGAGTTTCCCTGCCAATATTTGCACCTGCCAGCTTTCCGGTTCTGTGCTGGAGGCAGTCAATTCCTGGACCTTGGGCTTGGGCAGGTTGTCTCCCTTGGCAGCAGGGTCAGTGGGGCGAGACAGCTCCTGGGCAGCTGTCCCCAGCACCTGGGATGAAACAAAGAGGACAATATGAATTTGATATATTATTTTTGATGTGAAATGTAAAATGTTCACTTATTCAAAGTAAGTTTAAAATTGCCTCAGTTCTAAATGAAATCAAAGCAATGCGACAGCTGTCACTTTTTGCTTCGGCCATGTGGGCAAAATCTACAATTACAACGACTAAACAATAACAATATTAACTTTTTTCATTTAAAAGTACATAACTTTTAAACATGAAGATATGTATGTGTTTGCTAATGTTAATGAAAATTGATAAGACTTAATTAACAATATAACAAAATAGTAATAAATAACTATTTCTGATAATCCAAGCTGTATATAACTACCTCTATGATATCCAGGCGCTGTCTGATGTTGTAGTTTTTGTCATAAAACTGCTCAGAAAGGTAACTGGCAACCTGTATTGTACAATTATAATTGACTTGAACAATTATAAAACAGAACTTTTTATTTTATTTTTAATTCAAGGTTTCATGTAATAACAAAATGTGTTGCAGATAAAGCAATCTAAATTAGTCAAATTGTTTGTTTAATACTGTAATTCTGTAAACCATGTATGTTCCTACAGAAATCATGGATCTCAAAACTGAAAATAATTGCTTTCAAAACTGCTGATCAGCAAACTTTAAAAAGAATGAAATTGAAACATTTGAAAATTAAAAAATTGTACAATATATATCAAAAAAGCATTATGCTTTTTTTATTTTTGCCTTGTAATGTAATACATGTAAATGTAGCATGTGACTGCTCTGCAGTTACCTGTTCTGGTGCTGTAACAGCGAGTGCTACGAGGGTGCTGAACCTGATCGTGCGGAAGTCAGGAAGTGAGTACTCATCTGCAAGATGTACGAGGACCTTTGTGAACTCCACACTCACCTGGCATGGAAGAAATCAAATATATAACTTAAGATACTAACACAAGTAGCAGGGACCTTAAATTAACAACAATTATATTGGACATTTATAAGAAAATATTGTCTGCAATTCCTGTAAAATTTTAGCGATTGGAGGCAATGATAATGTTGAATACTTTGACTGCTTTTTCAGATTTGGGAAAAATTTAAAATCTACAAACCTCAAAACCCATGAAATTGACCTAAAAAGCATGCAACTTTTCAAAACAAGAAATAAGCAGCCCCTACCTCAGCGACCCCATATGGTTTCCCCCTGATAAGCCCCTCGGCTGCTTTAAGAGCCTGTTCTACCCTCTCTGGACCCTCATTACCTATCAAGTCTGAAATATCATACATGTGAGTTAAACAACTTAGTCTAAATAAATTTTTAATCTTTAACACAATACTGATATTGTAAATACTTAAAAAGTAATGAAATTCAAGTTAAGATTCAAAGTAAATTAACCTTTGGTACCAAAACAATTTGAAACTTATTTATTTTTTTTTATTTTTTTTTTAAGTTATACATATACTAGTACTACCTTCTGAATTAAAAATAGTTGTGTTTATGCCTGGTTTCAGCCACCTACCTTCCATGCAGTCACGGATGTACTTCGGCTGTCTGACCTTCACCTTGTCTGTATCATGTGACATGTCATATGGCTCAAGGTCATCATCACTGGAATAAAAATCCTCACAAGGTCATCTTTGAATAAGCAACTGTACTGTACAGTAACAGTGGTACTGTTAATATTTAGTGATATAAACTACAGGTGATGAATACCCCCATATGCCAACTGGACACCGAAATGGTTATAACTTGTGTTTTGGAAGTAACAACATGAGTATGTGCATTACAAAACTGATTCTGCCATTTCTATATTCAAGAGACTTTTTATCTACAACTTTTGTTGTGACACAGTAAAATATCACAGAGATCGCAGGTGTACAATTTCCCATGCTGACCAACTTTGCTGTGTGTTGGTGAAATATTTTTGGAGCTACACATGGCATAATATTCTGTGAGAAGACAGGACAGGACATTTCCAGCTGAAATATGTGCTTAAAAAATTGAAATGGTTTCTAAGAAAACGGCATGCACATAGCTTATGCATATCGCTATCGTAATGGCACCATGACCATGATCCCGATAGCTATTCTATTACCATCCTGCAGAAACTCTTGTACATCGACCCACCTATCAAGGTCGGAGGGAGGATCAGGCTGGGTGACTGGCGGGGTTGGCACATGTTTCTCTGATGGACTGACCATCTCTTCCAGTCCAGACAGAGCCACCTCCGTACCACGTTCAGACAGCATCATACACAGCTCACTGTAACATACATAATACATTTTACACACACAATTATATAAGAAACATACATTTCATGGAGTTCACATAAAGATTTGCTAGTAAAACATTGGAATTATTCCTGAAAAGAGTAAAAAATTATTTACACATTCCATCTTGTAATTTCAAACTAAATGTATATACCGGTATACGGTACATTGAAAATGATAATTTCATGCTACTCATTTTTTCTGTTCAGTTAAATCTGATCTTTAAGTTGAATGTGACTCATATTACCTACTTGACATTCCTTTTCACTACAGCCCTTTTAAAAGACTTCCTATATCTGAAACAATGACTATATGTAGATGGTTATACTTACTCAGTGAGGTCATCTATAAAGGGGTCAGTTGGGATGTCCAGCAGGGATTTTAGGGCTTTAACCTCCTCATCCTCCTCCACCTGGAAGCCGAAAAAATACAAATCCGTGTATAGGTACATTAAGGTACCAAGTTAATGCATAATTCCCAATATAATACAGGAATACTTGTCTTCATCATGAACTCTGCCACAAGCCATGGATTTATCGGTGAAGAATAATATTGGATTGTTAGTTAATTGTTTGTCTTTGTAGTCATACATGTAATTGTACAATTTTATAAGTGTGAATAAAAAAAATTCTAATTTCATTTTTCATTAATTTAACAACTCTTATGTAATTATTTGCTACAACTCTTAAAGCAAAGATTTGTTTTACCTAATGGTATTTATTCCTTATCAAGACATTCAGCAATGGCTGAGACATCTCAATGGAAATATTACGCACACATCATAAAGATATGCCACCATACACCAACCTCAAACCTGAGTTCTGGGCCATCAGGTTCAAGACGACGGGTGACAATTTCTCCAACCAGCATGCCAAGTCTGCGTACCTTCCCGTCAGAGAACCCTAGGTGGTTCTGCACACTCACAAGAAGGTATCTCAGCAACTCTATCAAAAAATACTCTTATTCGTTTATGGACATTTGTTTAAGAAGTGACAGATTTTATGGAAATTTTGCTTATCTTATAAATAAAAAAAACAAATGAGTTTTGAGTGTTTTCCCATACTCTCAATAACATGAATTGTGGACCTCAGTGTTAACCCACATGATATCATTTGATTTTGCTGTAATAATACTACTATCTCATATTCTATAAGTAAAAAATATCATACAGATAAATATGTTTTAATGACCCAACCACTATGATGAATACAACAAGCCAATCTGACATACCATCCTTGTGTTCGTGTTTGAGTGACTCTGTGAGGAAGGCAATAGAGATGACAAGGGCCTGTGTCAGGTACACGTGCTGCTCGTATGACGTGTGCCTCATCGCGCTCTCATCCCCCCACACCTGCACTAGCTCCTTTAACATCTGCATGAAGACATTGGCATGTGACAGTGTACGGTACATGGATATCGACTGATAAACACATGCTGCTTGTGTGTCAATGTGCATTCGCTTCTCACACATACATGCACACCAGAGAACACCAATTGAGTGATCAACATCAAAATCACATAATTAAAGATTTAAAACATGAAAAAAGGGAGAAAACAGAAAATCATATGACCTTTAACCTAATCAGATTCGCATAACAAATGATTTAATAACAAGTGTATTAAACAATTGATATCGCCCAGATGATGCATTGTCCAAGAACAAAACATTTCAAGACTTCAATTTAAAAAAACACACTGCAAAGTGTAATTTAAAGCATAGAAAAAGTAAAATATGAACAGCTAAATTCAATTTTGAAATACAAAATAATGTAATAGTGAAGACATCACTTGTGACAAGAACAGTTGTTTTCAGTAATGGTAATTAATGACCATTGAAGGCAAGTACAGGTTTTACAGGCAAGTAGTGAATACCGGGTACTCTTTCATGTAAATGACTGATGGTGTTTTTATTTTACAAAGAATACTGGCCAATATATATACAACTTGTGCAATACACCTGGGCAGTGATATAATTAAGACTGGCATGTGTTAAGTGTAAGGCTAATGTTTATATCTCCGCTGTACCATACGGTCTATATAGAGTTGCCATGTATTATAATGGATCATAAAATAAATAAATCAAATACCTGACAAACCCTGAAGATTACATTATTGACCTCATCCTTGATATCCATAAAAAATGGCTCACTTTAATGGAAAAATCTGTTTGATAATTTTATCAAACTTTATCTGCAAGCTTAGCACCATAATGTAGCTATACATTTCTAACTAAACAAATCCATTAGCAAGCTTTGAAAGGTTGTCAAAACTTGCACAAGCATCACCCTAATGCCATTATACATATTAACTATTAATTATAAGTGCAATTTCATTTTGGGCATGCATTAGCTCACTACTAGGGTCTGCACACTTGACATGAGTTTCACTTATTTCCATTTAGCTTCATTAGTTACATAGCTATGGCTCTCAGTCTGGATGGACAAATCATGTTAAATTTAATCATAAGTACAACATTTACGGCGAGTTGATAACATTTGTTGATTACTTATATGTATCACATGGAACTAACTACTAAAAAGCATCCATATATTTTCAGTTTGCATTGGTTTTACTAGTAACAACCAATGAACTCAGTTTTAAATTACACTTACAAGAAACGCACCATGACAAACAAAACTTTTTTAAGTGTCTCAACTGACTGATTGAAGCCGCTGTTTGGAAGGTACAAATCACATGTTTCTTTGATGCAAAAGGAAAATGTGACTGGCAATGTTTAACTGATTGACGAATGTTCACAGAGTTTAGAAGCAAACAGTAGTTTTACACAAGATTTATGAAACACTGGTTTAAGATGGCCCACCTTGATATACAAGTACTGTCTTGTTGGTCCTGTTGCTAAGTAACCTATGACATTCTGAAGGACTTGAGGCTGAAAGTAGAAAATCATTTGTCATTAAAGGATTGATCACATTTTTTCTTGTGTTTATGCTGTATGAATGCAGTAGGGCACACAAGCAAAGTGAAATAATTACATTAACATTTTAAATAAGTATTCATTACGCTTAAAAATTGGCAATATCCTCTGCAACGTTGTATATCATTGGTTAAATGACAGCATGCTAATCCAATCGCAGCACAATATTGAAATAAACAATGACTTCATAACTCCTTGCTTGTTACCTATACAAAGGACTAAGCAAGGTAAATATTCTGCTTTAACACATGGACTCAAACCTGTATGAAAGTCACAGGTACAAATTCAACGTATATGAAAAAAGAAAGAAAACATTTTCATATCACCATTACTTAAAACAAATATCGTTTTGTTACTATAGTTTCTCAAGGATGCTAAAGCAAATTGTTCAAAAAAAGATGAGGAAACCAGTACATAATAGGAGACCCCCTATCCCATTATACACAAGCAATATTGTTTGTATTGATCAAATAAAAGGCATCAATTTTAGTATTTAAAATTTTGGGGCCAAAAACAGAGGGAGTAAGCTGAAAAGAGGAAAATTGGCATCCCTTGTTCCTGTACTATTTTTTTGTTTCATATATAGCCATACATGCTGATTCAGATACCATCAGTAGAAATATACATCGTGTACCAGCTTGCTTGATGTGACATGGACAAACTTACAGACTTGTAGTGCCTGTGGAAGATGAGCTTTGTACATAAGAGAAGCTGGACCTTCTGATTCTGCGTCACACAGTTGCCCAGGTAACGATCCACCAAACCATACCTGCATGTAACAGGAACATAGAGCACATTCAAATATCACTTTATCAGTTTAATCCTTTAAAGGGACTCGCTCACATATGTTTTAATGTTGGCAAGAACCTTTTCAACTTAGTTCATATCAAGTTAATTTACCCACTTTAATGAACTTACTGCAACTGGCATACACTCTCATGAACAAAGTTTGTAAATCCAAGCCTCAAGTCATTTTATTTCCAATATCGTTTTTAATGCCTTACAGAATTACCAACAAGAGCATTTTCTGTCATCATTTTATAATAATTGTTAACTATACAGCTCTTATTTGTATTTTTGATGATGTATTTTCTTCATAGCTACAATCAGTTAGTTCTCATTTCACATGAAACTAGAGCCATCATAGGATGTGATAAGGGTCCCAAATGATAGCACCTATGACAGTCAATGCGATTGGAAGGTATGTTGTAAGTCAAGTAGGGTGACTATCTTAATATAGGCCATTTGCAATGAACTTCTTGTATCCAATATGTTGCCTTTCATGAGTAAATGCAGATATTTTTATATGAATTCAATATCTTTTCATAACATATGCTAAAAAAAGTAAAATAGCAATGAGTGTATAGCACTTGAAATCACTGAGTGTATCTATTCCTCGCATATTTTGAGAAACGCAAAGAAATTGAAAAGAAAAACAATTAAAATAAAGTTGTTATGCATATGCTTGGTCATTCATGCGAACTTCACATTGGTAAAGGGATATAATCGATTCATGGTCCTGATTGTACGGCATTGCCTACCCAATTGAACAGAGTGAATATGATGAAGTTTTGGCATAATTAAGTGATCTGCTTATTTATAAAAAGAAAATGAGATATCCTCATCACCATTGCCTCTTTTGCTAAGGATTGGATAAGATTGACAAGATGACACCCACAAAAATTGGATCAAATTTTGACAAATCAAGGGTTATAACTCTGAAGAATATTGAGTAAAATGGCCTAATCAAACTCAGGCTAGATATTATGCCCTAAACCCGTGAAAGTGCCGTCAGCACCATTTTCTTCTGCCTATTATGCAAGTTTGTTTATATTTATTTATGTGTTTTTTATGTAAAACAAATAATATTTGTAGTGACGTTTTACCAAGGGGAGATGATCATCAGCATACATTATGTTTAAAAGTATGAGTCCAAGAGACAAAGAGTGTCAATTCTGGCACAGTGTACTACTTCTAATAACCTGTTTTCATTGCAAAAGCAATGCCAATACCGATCAGACAAGTCAAGTAAGGTCAGAACATGATACATACGAAATGGTGTAACCTTTTGACCAACGGATTACAAACAATTGTCATATCAAGGAAGGCAATTTGGAAAACAAATGGTCATAGAGTTATAGTTTTTGTATTACATATAAGTTTGCAATAAGACATATATATTGATGCTTCTAGTCATAAAAGTAGTCATTTGTTAAAATTTGAATATTAAAGTCTCCAAGGGAGATTTATTTGATATTATTTTCAATAGAGTTACGGTATGTAACTTGTCATAAAAGAGATTATTCTTACCGTGACCAAATGTATGAATTTTGTATCCTTGATGATTTAAAACTTATTTAAAAAAGTTATATGGACAAACATTTAAGGTCTATGAATTTTTTCCATCTTTAATATATAGATGTTAAGCAGCAGCCAACTGTATTTCCCGGTTAAGTTTTTCCTTTGGTTAAAATTATCCAAAATGTTTATTGAATGGTCAATATTTATCCAATAATCAAATCACTTATCCAAGTTTTATACAATTGACTGCAGGTATGAGCTTTTCATACTGGCAAGCGTAAAGAAAGAACCTATATGTACATTAGATAATGTGTTTAAAAGCGCTAGGTTAGGGTTTTAAGAACATGCACACATGTATTTTACAAGTGAGGAGCAATGTGATCGACTTTACAAGTGGCACCAGAACACCATCCAGCACCACGTCATCTAATAATATTAAGTATATTGGTATATATACATCTAAGTATTCTAAGTAAATTCGTACACATATTTGTGATTTAGTGGCCATACCATGTAAGTGACTTGACCAGGGGCACAAGGACACTCTCCATGCAGCGGTCAGGCACTCTTGTGACCACAGTCTCCATCACCTGGCTCCAGATGAAGTCTTTACGCACCAGCAGCATCGTCTGACGTAGCACAAGTCTCCAAAACTGATCTGTAGGAGCAAAACACGTAATAATGTACTTGCGATCTTAAAACCAGGTTTTGGGATTGTATTTATGAAGTAAATAGTTAGGAATGTTTATAAACAATGTCAAGAACATTTGTGTTGCGCTTAATTTAGTATTACAAATGTTTTTACATATACATATTTATAATCATTTATTTATTTTCTATCATAGTCTTAGATGAAATGTTTGTCTTTCATTCAGAATATTTTCAGAAATATTCATATAGATGTATGCATTTTTTTTAAATGGAAGTAATGGAATACAATGTACAAGAATTTCTACCAGCATATCCACAAAGGCAAAGCTTTCCAATCAAGTGGCTGACAAACTCCAGGCTGCAATCTCGTGACAGGCGTATATGGCGGCATGCTGTTCCCAGTGTGAGCAGGATGTCAGATATCAACAATGGAATGTAATGCTGCTGTTGAAATATCTCACTGCAAATTACACAATCATTTTTTTATACATTTTCATGTAAGCTTTTATGGTATGTTAAGCTTGTGGGCTTTGAAAATGACTGATAGTATAAAAAGCACATATAGCCATGATGTAGGGCCTTTTGAACTCTGGATTATACTTTACATAGGAACTTTTATGGTCGATATTCAGCTTCATAAGCCAAGGCCACACCATTAATAATAATATTTTATTTTTGGTTCCACTGGTTTTGACCGAAAAAGAAAGACAAGAGTGGATGAATGCGAAACAATTTTTTCCTTCATTATTTATCATTCATATTGATAATCCTGAATAAATATAATTGTATGTATAATATTATTTATTTCTTTTTTTCTATGGAAATTAAATGCAGGGTTTAAATTTGGACTTGCACAACTAGCTAACTTGGACTGAAATATAAATATTGGGAGAGACTTTTGCATAAGCTCACTCAATTCAACTAGTGTATATTACTGTGGTCATTTTTTTTCCAATACTCGTTTATTAGTCTTGGTCGTCTGTCAAATCCCGATACTGTCTTCTAGTCCCATCGGTAATTTCCGTAATCACCTGATGCTAGCTTAACCAATCATATAGCTCGACTGCCAAGACGTAAATAGGTTCGATAATTTCCGGCTTTACACTTCCAGAAAACTCACATTTCGTACCCATATTGTTCGATCTGAGCTAGAATCGCTCCCTGTACCCCTCCCCCCCCCCCAGAAAAAACTCAACGGATTTACATTAATCTCAAAATCGATCCGTGAGGCCTTAAATCCAGATTAATCCGGAATTTTACCATCCCTGAAATTTACAGTAATCTTCTCACACTTGTGTGTGAAAGTAGGCCATTCCAATACCAGATACATTGTACAAGATGTGCGAATGGTGCTAATGGACATAACATAATGGTTCCACTTTCCCATTGGCAGATAGTGCATGCCAAGAAGGCAGAAAAAAATGGTGCTTCAGTCTCAAGATCATTAAAATAAACCTGCAGATTACATATGGAAATGATACTATTTTAATTTTGAACTATTTTAATTTTGAAAAAAAGCAATGAAAGAGAAAGATGGGTAAATGAAGAATTAATGAGGGAACATTTTATAATAGGGCAATTATTATTAGTTAGGCTTTACAAGATCATTTTGGTGTTTATTTATATTATCGATAAAAGGCAGACATGGTAACAGACAAGTTCTGGGCCTTGTTGTTTAGGACAAGAACGTTTTTTTTTTGCAATATAATGCTTTAAGATAAATAATCTTTAAACTAGTATTTCTATTTTGTAGTTCAAGTATATAATTTTATGTAAGTGTAGAAAATCAATTTCATTTTGTGAAATACATGTATGAGAACATATGGAACAATAGAATAAAATAATATAAATTTAGGATGCAACTCAACACAGCTCAAAAAAACTACTTTACTACAGCTGCATCGCAGTTAGAGAATGTTGGCTGCTTAGAGCTATTCAAAGAAGTATTTATAAATACATGTACTTAGGACATTATGAGTATGGGTTTTAGGATATTTATTTTTTGAGAAAAAGGGCAAGGATCAAGATTCTTTAATGTACCTGGTAACTTACCTTACTTCAGTTTTCAGTTTATTGGCCATCTTCTCCGGTACTGATGCCAGTTCCACTATCATTGATTCCCATTGTAACATTCTTCCTTGTCTCTTCCATTCAAACATAGAGCAACTTGTTACCTTGTTCAAACCACTCTGCTCAAATAGGATGCTTGCTACTTTGTGGGCTTTTAGAAACTCTTCTAGAAGTAAGATGCACTTATTCAACTTATATCCTGGGCTGAAATAGAATCAAAATTAATTCAAAATTGATCATTACCGATGCAAATGTGACTTCATACTGAAGTATCTTTCAATCACTCGAGTCCTAAAAGCTCAATACCAGCTATCTGCAAACTTGATTTGATGAAAGGTGGCCTCAATGTAATACCATTTGGTTGAGCTCTGTGCTTGTTAGTCCTAATAGTTATAAAAACATAATAAACATACTGTGAAATCATTAATGTTCGTGGGGCATTAATGTTCGTGGATTTCGTGGGTTGGATGATCCACGAATTCAAGATCCCACGAAATAATAGACCCTTTATTCACTTTTTCAATTGCCATGTTATGTACATACTCAAGATTTTCGTTACAGAGGCCGCAGTATACAGGTTAATATACGTCTCACTGTATATCTTATAATCATCGTTTTGTTAATATATTATATCTGAGTTTAAAAAATAATAAACCAAATCATTTATTGTGTTTTATGAACCAAATGACAGAAGCGCGTGCCTAAACGTGTGCTGTTCATGAAAATCTCCAGGCTAACAAGATGTGAGTGATGAGTGTCGGTTCTCGTTTTTTTTTTTCAATGAAACAATTAATCGATTACATTGGAGGTTTTGAGCACCCAACGTAATGTATGTACAAAACAACGCGTTCAATACACTTATTAAACAAAAACATTTGAATAAATGTTGAACATCAGCTATCTATTGGGATTTTTTTCTCAAATATACGAACCTTCTCATTATTTTCACAGTTTGCAAAATTCCTAATTGGCATTCAATGGCTTCGCATATCTGTATTTATGATCAGGGTACATCTTCTTTTATGACCTTAATTTCCAATTAAATCGATAATGGACATGGGTATATGCACTGATTGGCATGTCGTACCACTATAGCAAGTGTCATAAACCATGTGACGTAGAAGACGGAAATAACGGGCCAGCGCGTGGAGATAACGCAGACGATCACAGTTTCGATTTATTTTTTCATTAATGAAAAACCACGAAATTTCATGCCAACGAATATAAATGATTTCACAGTATTTCAATTAACATCTCAAAAAATTGGGGGGGGGGGGGGGTGTTACCTTGTGATTGCAATAGTGTCCATTAAGATGAGGAATGCGTTCTCGCAAGATCCGTCAAGGAAGATATGAAGGAAATACTGTGAAAATTCAGAATGGCTTAGTTGCCCAACATTTTCTATCGAAATGATATCTAACAGAAATTTGCACATTTGAATATAGTGAGTTTTCAGGAATATTTCCTGGTTTTCGTCGTCAATGGGCTTTTTATCTAAATTCTCATTCTTTGAGTCCGATTTTTTTAGCGGAATGTATTGGCAAATGAGTCTTAAACATGATAAATAATCGTCCTTGGATTTAACATTTCTTAATTTGTTTTGAATTTCGCGAACAGTTCTTCGTATATATACCGCAGACGACATTTTTGTCTGGTGGTTGCAAACATTCGGCTATTTCATGGGCGCGGACATGTTGAAAGGGTCCAAAGAAAATGCAGACACAAGCAAAATATTGTTCGCAGTGGTCCCCCCTGACGAGGTAAACGGTACGATGTTCTTCTGCGTACACTTATACTTTGTTGCAAGAAGGATAACGTCAGAAAGTTTTATCGGGAGTTAAGGACCGACAAACGCTTACTGTATGGAATAATTGCAGCTCACGATAATGATTTAAAAATAAATAATAATTGTTGAAATACCTTCAAGCATTTGATATAGCATGATATGCAAACCCGAATGTTATCCAATTTTACTTTGCATTGGTAACACATACAGTAGAGGGCTGCCCGAATAGGCACGTGTAAAAACGTGTTAATTTTATACGTGTATACTATACAAAAAAAACAGTATGGGACATATTTTTAAGCTTGACCAATACTTATGATACAACACTTATAAGCAGCGACTGCTCATCGTCATAAACATGTATTACGGTAACTGAGTCCGATTTATTTGCACCCCGTCTGCACAACAGGTGATGGGCTCGGTGCTCATTGCTTTACTTCAGTCAGATATGGCGCACAGAGTATTAAACGGAACTGTTAGAACTGTTCTATGCCAGGAGCAACCGTCAGCGCAGACTTGAGCAAGCCTTAAACAGACATCAAAGACTCGATTCCGCAATATCAATAGTAAATCCACGGCTGTTAGCACAACAGCGGCGTTAGCACAACCACCAGAATTACTATACCGGTTGGTGCGGACGACAAAGACATAAACAGTCCAAAGTCGAAATTCTACGCCAACGTTATGATTGACCGACGGAACAAAAAAAAATCAATGTAGGAGCTAGATAAAATGGCTTTAGGAAGCTCGGCTATAACATAGCTGGTTTCAAACAGGAACATGTTGTCATCTGAAGATTGTGCGTTCAAAACGTACCACAGATGAAAGTCATGTGCAGACGTGCGTTCCAACGCACGCGACTGCTTCAGGACTGAAAATGCACGTCCGTAAGGTCTGCCCATGGAAATAGTTGTCACTCCTGATATTTTCTCTTTTTTTTAAAAAGAAGATGACACATTTATGTTTTTATAATTTTAATGTTACACAATGTATAGCGTTTTTCTCTTCAATCTGCGTAACTTAGTATATGGATATTTGTTTTATCAGAGAAGGAAATATAACGGGAATATAATTCAAGAGAAGCATTTTGATTATACATTTTTAAAATGTTATTTAAAAGATTCATTGTCATCCTTGAGGAGGCAGCAGTGAAAGTTACCTTCATAACGGGCTTCGAAGCAGTTCTTAATAATAAATTGATACTAGGTAGTGTTTCTTTTCGAGTAAGAATGATATGGTAGAAGCAGTCACAATGGACTTCAAAGCAAGTGCTTTATAAGAAATTGATATTAGTATTTATCGAGCTGATCAAGATATGCCAAGATATATAAACACTAATGTAGTAACAATAGTTTAAACGAAGAAACAAGCTTCATGGCTGATGTTTCCATTGGGCGCAAGCTATCTATAGACGAGTTCAGGCAGTCGGTTTGCAGGCTACCTGAGAGACATGAAGGCGCCTATCAGCACTTGCTGAAGCTGTTGGCCCTCCCTTTTATGCCACCAGGAGACATTCCACGGGTGTTTTAGGAGCTTCAAATGACCGGTCCGAAGGCGGCTTGCAGCCGCTGCTGGAACTCTTTGAATACGTTAGTGACCAGCAGCTGGATAACTCATTGTTGGTCGGAGACGAGTGGCCTGTCTACAGAAAGAACGTCCAAACCAACAACGATACTGAAAACCAAACAAAACCTGAACACTATCGACTGATTACTCTTAGTTGTATTAGGAAATTGTTTACTTGCTTAATAAATAATAAACTGAAACATTATGTCGAATCCAATAATATTATAACTGAAAGTCAGGCAGGTTTTAGAGATGGTTTCTCGACATCAGATCACATGTTTGTCGTAAACCACATGACGTAATAATTGAACAGTAACGAAAAGAAACTATTCTGTGCGTTCATTAATCTTAAACAAGCTTTTGACACTGTCTGGTGAGAAGGTCTTCGGGTGAAACTTTCCAACTCCAATGTAAACGGCAAATGTTTAACTCTTAACATTTTGTTAAATTCAGAACAAGAAACCATAGACTCCCAATTGAGACTGGTAGCTGAAATAGAACGCCTCTAAATGAAAGAGTTTGTTAGAAATTGCGATAAATTAGGCGATGAATTCCATTACCTTTTCGAGTGAAATATGTCTTATGAAGAACAGAAGAAATATCTGGAACCCTACTTTTACAGACATCCTAATATTTTAAAACTTGAGAAACTTATGAATACCCCGAATAAAAGACACATGTTTAACTTAATACTGTTTGTTAAAGCAATTTTATTGAAAACGATATAGTTGTATTTCATGCCTGGTTCCATATTCAGAACTTCAGCCATTTTGTTTCTTGTTGCTATGATATTTTATTGATTCTCAATTTTTTTTTATTTATTTATGTTCGTAACAAGGATGTAACCAAATTGATACACTGGCAATTTACTATTTATAAAATATATTGTCAAAACATTGTAATGTAAGAAATCAAATCTATATATGCATGCATTTCACTCATTCTCCACTGTGATATCTATCATATGACATTACCTCATTTATTCATGTTTGTATTGGAATGAGTGAAAGAAAGGAAAATTAACTTGCTAACATACATATTCAATGGCCTTATAATTGTTAACAAAACAGAACAGAACAGAATGTTTAGTCAACTTAAGTATTTATAGCTTATCGTTATAAACACAAAAATAAATACACATATTAAATACTGCATGCATGAAAGAACACAATTAATTACTAGTGTGCATTTCCTATTCTGTCTATGAATAGTGTTATGTCTCCCAAGTTCAATGTTTAGATTATGGGAGGATAATCGGAGCTTAGCCTAAATATTTCTATGCTTGAAAATTTCCATTAAAACAATGTAAGTTGACATTTTAAACGTTTCCTTGATTTCTTTAAACACATACGAGTATGATTGTGTGTCCATGGTAGCACGCTAAACGGTAATATACATATCTCGTCATCTGTCTCTAAGCATGGGGACAAATGCACATACATTTACAGACTCTAGAAATCGCCATACGCCCGCAAACCCGAGTGACTGAAGGATAGTTTTACTCTAGCGACCCTGTTTAGACTTTGTAGGGAATATCAAATTCCCGGTATTGATCTGTAATAATTGCCCTGATAATACAGTTTTCTCCCACCTCAGATAAGTAGATCCAATAATTAAACCAAGTGTTATCTTGCCCACGGGCGAAGATAAAATGCCCGTATGGAACTCCTTTTTAATGGTCACCACATTGAAATTTAGAATCATGGAAATCTTTTCTTGTGGAAATATCATTGAGGAAGAGAGAGAAGCAAATCGGGGAGGTTATTTCCCCCTGAAACAAGCCAATGCTACTTTCAAAGAAATCAGACAAAAAAACCAAGTGTTTTATGCGTATACCTTGCGTATACATAGAACGCAACAGGTACAAACACTTCAATCAATACCAAGTTTGATTAACTTACACCAGAGACGCCCATTATCAATGCAATCATATGCCTTACGAAGGTTAACAAAACAGCAATACATTTATTTTCCCTTCCTAATTGCCTTTGTATAATTGAGTTGAGTATAGACACCGGATCAACCGTGCTGTACTTGCTTTAAAACCAAATCGAGCATCAGTCAGAATATCCTGCTCTTTAGCCCACAATTTAAGCCTGTTATTTAGTACAACTAAATAATTTAGTAAAACTGCTTAAGAATCATTAGAATCAGATGCATCTCCATTTTATATATAGGAATTTTGGCCCTTGTTGCCCATGATCTGGGAAATGATTGGGTATTTACTATATGATTAAAATAATCCTAGTGGCTTAATTATTATAGGTATTAAAGACGTGGAATACTCATAAAGTATATTATCAAGAGAACAGGCTTTATTGCTGCCTATTTTTTAACAGCATTTATAATTTCCTCGGCACTTATAAGTTTATCTAAATTACCAGAACGTAGGGCCATAAAAGGGGTTAGTATCGAAAACTTCGACATATTGTCTACTTTCGTCGTCTGATTGAACCTCTTTATTTCACCTTAAATTATGGAAATATTCCTTCAATTCTCTATTTGATATATTGTCTCCGAAATTACTACTTCTCTTCCTCTTAAATATCTTCCAAAATTCTCTAGGCGACTTTCTTTGCATATCATTCATTTTTTGCATCGCTCTTTATTAATTATTTTTGGACGTTCTTCACTGATATTTATAATCCTTCCTTCCTTTAAAGATGCACTGTTACTCCCAAATAAGATTTACAAAAAAATAATAATATTGTTTTAATATTCCAAAAAGGATGAATAAATGTCGACAGCAAATGTACTTATGAAGAATACCGAGTTTAACTTGAAAGAAATATGCATAAAACAGGTATTTCTACCTTATGAGACTATATAGTAGACCACAGTTAATCTATTCGCATTCACCAATCATTTAATATGTTTTGCGCTTTTTGCTATAGACCACACGGTTACAATCTTGTTATTAGTAATTCATATTTTCCATAAATGCATTATTTAGTAGGTAGTCAAAGGTTTACCGGTCAAAATGTATGTTTGTAATACATGTGTATGTATTGATTTTGAATAAGAGTGTCACTTTAAAACCTGCTATTCGATCTACATCAGATATTGAAATATTGTACTGAGACACAGAAATAACATAATAACGGCGCTCACACTGCGCTGACGGCGTGTTGTTTTACATTATTTTAGAATGGTGCAATAATTCCTTCTGACCATTTATCTGAATGACAACAAGAATTTAAGATTCAGTTAAATTTATCACAAACGAGCGCAGCTAATATATCTCCACATCCAATAAAATATTCATTTAACATCGCTTACAGTAGATTTCCCACTTTTGATTAGCTTGATAGCATTTTCTCATCTCATCAATGTTTAACGGAGTATCCAATAAATCAGTGCAATCGTGTGTTTACTGAAAGTTCACTGAATAATTTCTTATGTTAGTCAATAAACGAAAAAGACGCTTAACATACATATGCACCGATGAAAGTTCAATTTATCATACGCAAGCAATCGTAACATGTTTCATGAAAAAAATGTGTCTTTGAAAAGAGCACATGTCCAAGATAGTTATGGAAACATTTGTTAAAGTTTCCAATAAAACGAACCACATTGAAAGCTCAGAATTCTTGTTGAAGACGATTTGTACATTCGAACAAGTTCAATTACAAATATTGATATAACATTAATATAAGCGCCAAGCGAGTGAAGCAACCACGAAAATAAATCGGCTTGTTGTAGAAAAAAGCTTTATTATTCCAATTTCGTTTGTACAAAGCAAAACAGATATCAACACATTTTCACCAATAACATTATTTTGGTCGAGCCTATTTTATTGCGAGAGCGAACATCCATAATATTTTATTTTAGGCCTCATAGAAGAGAAGGTAGAATGCCGTGATAGACTATGTGATTGCGAGTCTCTAGAAAAAGTGATTTCTTTCCATCTTGTTGCTATAGTAACGATTTCCAATAAATTCTCAATGGAAACATCTTCGTTATAGAAACGGCTGCTGACAGTTATGGTTGAACTTGCTATGGTAGGGACAATCTTTTGAGGTTGATATTCGGCTGGATGTGTGTTTGTTAATAGGCAACAGGCGGACGACCAAGACTACGTGGACCCTCCACCTCGAATGTGCAGCGCGTAAGTGCCTCATGTTTGGTTATATATTGTTTGACGCCATTGTCATATATCTGAAGTTATTTAAATCAAGCTATAAATCCAAATAACTGTTATATATCTTTGGAATAGTTTGAGTTTTTTTTCAAATATTATAATTTTATGCGGTTTGAACAAATAAAAATATTTCAATTTAGTTGAAGATAAGTTAAGACTAATTAATTCAAGTCATGCATAGAGATATAAAGAGTTTTCAAGGACGGCATTTATCATTGGAATTGCGGTATTTATCGATTCCCGGACTGTTAATTACAATATTTTACCGAGAAACCGGAAATAATCATGGTGCGGTTTCCGCCTGTAAACACTGTCTTACTAAAATCAAAGCACTGATAGTGCTGACCGGATTGAGCGATGTTTTCTTCTGTTTGGTCATCAAATATGGTCTGACATATGAATGATAGCATGGCACTCGCTCGCTCACGCAGGGGTTTATATCTTTTAAACTTACACACAAATACATACCAATACAGAGGAAAATGACCAAGAACTTGGAGTATGAACACCAATGTATGTTTTCAAAATCCTAGGTATATATTAATGGATAATGATAAAGGATATAATTATGTCTTACATACAATGCTAATGGGTATATTTCGTCCATTTAGTTAAATTCACTGCTTGAGCAGCGCATGCAGAAAGGAGAAGACCGCACACAATTAATTATTGATTGTACATCTGAATTCACTCCACTGTAGTATCTTATTTATATAAATATTATGGTGTATAGTTACAATTAGGTCAAAACCCGAGTTTTCCAGTTCATGGGAGTTTTCCCTTTCATATCCGTGCTTCATACGTGTGTTTAACTGTTAATATACGCAAAATATAACGTACTCTTACATGAACTTATTATGTAAATCAAACATTATTCCAGGTATGTTTCAGACTGATTTCCATTGAAATCTGGTGCTTTCGAGTATGATGTTCAACTCCACATTGACTCACTTGAATTGTTGCGGTTATTACCAAACACTTGAGCTAAAGCTAAAGTCTAACAAATGTATGCTCATACTTGGGGCCGTTTCATCAAGAACTCATGCTAGACGATCCGATTATATATCTTGCTTTATACCATATATGTCAAAACATGTATATGTTTTACTCAAAGCAACGATTTAAAAATTCACAGGCAGTAGTGTTTTGAACGGAAATTTCCCATTGAAATCCAGCCCCCGTTTTTATTTGTAAACATGGAAAATATATTTCTACGAAAATGACAGCAAATGCCTGACTATTCTAGGACTTTCGACAAAAGTTTATTGAAGTGTCACAGAAACTCTTCATTTAGTTTAACATTTTATTTTCTTAAATATTCATTTTGCTTGACTTCTGCTTTAGTTTATTCTTAAACAATATTGGAAATATTCCTAATTCATGAATGTGTCACTTGAGTGGTATAAAATTGCACAGATCCTATTTATATGTCTGAAATATTCAATTATAATGAAAATGTAATACTGAGAAAAGAAATGGAAATAGGGTACCATTGAAGCACATACACCTGACCACCTGTGTACTTCACAGAAATGAATTGAATAAAGTTGAGATTTTAATTGGTCACTATAAACTTAAACTAGAAATCCCAATGATTATTGTATTATTAGTGATTGTAAATGCAGGAGTATCTGAAACGAGCTATTTAGATCTCTGATTGTTATTACCGGATTTTTCCAAAAAGTTAAGATCGATCAGCTTTAAGGGAAAACACAACGAATGAAACGCTAAAATAGTATACATATTGTTTTCGGTGTAATATGGTCCTGCTTTGTTTTCCTTCGTTGCGTTGAGACCTACCTAAGAAACATCGTGTTTACGTGCTGACCAATTCGCTGACCATATAGATAAAGAAAAGTATGAAGAGTTATTTTAATATTCATAATGTATAATAAGTTTGTTTAAAATAATTTTACTATTATATTTTGTTTAAGGAGATATTGATATATTTTAGAGCGTTTAGACAGTTAGTTTATTCAGACCATTGTATTCTTACTAATTGACTTTTGATAATAAATATCATTGAACTTTTTATTATTACTTTGATTTTTTTCTCATATAACTTAATTCATTTTCTTTGGTTACGTATCTCGCTGGTCTAATTATATATATAAGAATTAAATAACATGTAAAATACTTTATTTTCATTAATTTTATGAAAAACACATACTTTTATAGTTTGACCATGAACATTTAAGGAAATTGACTTAAGGTAAGAAATGAATTAAGAAGTTTTAAGTATACCAGCCCAGTTTTTATTATCATACTCCTTATAAACTGAAGGAGTATAGAAATTCCCCTTTTCATCCAAAGGTTGCGTCTCATAGCTCAAAACATTAAAACTTAACTTTATAATTGTTATGTTACAACATCTGGGACTTTTATGCCCCAAAGGGTGGCATATAGTAATCTAATTGAATGTCTGTCCACCCGTTCGTCCCCACGGTTACCGATCAATATCTGAAGAACGCCCAGTGTCCTTACACTTTGTAGGCAGGTTGGTTATTAACCAGCAGATAAAGCCATTTGATTTTGGGGTCAGTTGGTCAAAAGTTAATGTCGTAGTGACCTCAAAATTATCTTCAGCTGGAAATCGGTTTCCGATTAATATATGAATAATACTTAGGCTGAGGGATCTTAAAATTTCTAAATAGGTATGTCATGACCATGATATGAACTATTGATTTTAAGGTGTCAAAGGGTGTTTTATTTATAGCATTTTTCATTGGTGAACATGATTGGGAGTTGCATGTCCTTATTGTCAACAACTTTAAATGACCTATTAACCTTATAATACTATATATAATGTGCCTTTATTTTTGAACTGACTACCATCAGAAAACTTGATTGTCATTTACAAAATCAATACAATAAATACACAGGTGAGATTTACTCTGTCAACTTTGCCATAAAAATTCACCCAGGAAGTTGTCCAAGCTTTGCACGGTTTCTTTCAATCCCCTGCATTGTCTGACATCTGAGACAATTGCGCTTGACTTGGTAGTTGGATTCAGTGGGTTTCCACCGAGAGGATGTTCCAGTGGCCAAAAAACAAGGTCTGATCTCCTGTGGATGCTCTCACCTCTGAGGTGAATCCGAACGACTCATTGGCGGGCTTGTAAGTCTTGAGGTTGGACATTCCAACAATGATTACCTTGTTGTCCTGCATCTCACTAAACCTCTTGTTTAGCACGAAGGATCAGCGTCCCTTGGCAACTGTTGGTACTCTGATCTCGATCAAGTAGATGGGCTCCATAAGACCTGGGATTTCTGTCAACATGCAGGCGAAGAGTACTCTATGGGCAGTAATTATAATCTTGTCATCACCTCTGTCGATAGCGTGAGCGAGGAGAGTCACTTCATGAACGTCAAAACGCATATCACGTACATTCTAGTTAAACAACATTCCCTCCTTCGCAGCCCATTGGATGCCGGCAACAACGTTGTCATTGAGTTCATTCAGGTACGGCCCTTCCTTGCTGACATCAACAAGCAGGTAGGGACATGCACACTCGTGACCGAAGCACCAGATCTTTCTTGCATCTCCAACATCAAAATCATATTCATCAGCTAGGTACCTGTCACGCACCTTCATTTCTTGGCGTGTAGTAACTTTACCGCCATCAGTGCCCTTCTGGGGCTCCTCGTCATGATGATTGCGTTTCATGAACAGCCTGCTGTGCTTGTTGGGAGATTTGGACAAGCACATGATCGACGGCTTTTCAGTGACCAGATCCCTGTAAGAGACAACAGGGTCGCTCTTCTTCAGTGGGATGCAGACCTGGTACTGACATATCTCTAGATGAAGCTCGTCGGCTTCAGCAATGCTTTGCTCGGCAGACTTCTCAATAATGCCCTGGACCATAAGATTTGACTTTAACAGACGTTGCAATCATTCCAGCAGCTTTGTTCGATCTAAGGGGTTCTTGCAATCGACAGCAACTCTGACACTGGGCTGACAAAGAACTTCATGACCGTCATATAATGGGTTCCTTTAATGTGGAGATGGTTCCACCCTTGACCAAGAACTGTCAACACCGACCAAACCACAGATGTTACCACATCGAACATCTGGGATTGGCTTAACGGCCCACCTTCAGAACTGTTCTCTAGATATTCTTCTCATACAGGTGAACCCTCCCGCCAGCTTGTAGTTCGGTCCCACAATGCAAACTTTCTGTCCAGTAGAAACAGTACCAAAGAACACACGTCCAAAGGCATAGAAATGTCCCATGTCCTGTTGTTTATGTTTGCTGTAGCTGAACAGATTTAAAAAATGGACTTTCAAACACTTCTTTTTTATAAACGGAATAATCAATACATTCCCATGACATGACACATTGTTACTGCGCATTATGTTCATTTTGATAATTGTTAGATTGCTCGACCCAGGAATATATATTATGCATTACAAAACCTTGCCGCAGTTAATCAGGGGCTCAATTTTCTCAGATAAAAAAACAATAAGATACACACAATGCAACTTACTATGAAGCGAAGCAGAACGGGGGTATCTAGTACTATCTACTAAAGGAACGAATTTAATGTTATCTTTTTTCATTATTCTCTCGATGATATTTTCGGAACACACACGCACTTTTCTCCTTTTATACAGAATGCAGAGCGAATGGGGCGGTTTTTGTGCATTCGATTGCATGGTATGAGACAGTCGAGTGCAAGGTTGCCTGGGGATTGGTTTTGTTGGCGTCGTTGGTGGTAGTTCTTTCATGTATAATACTCGTGTTAATGAAGACTTAATTTATCTGATAAATGAGATTCTAATGGCGATTTACGCACCCAAAATGGCGATTCCTACCCCAGAATCCTGAAACTTGATAGAAATATTCATCGGCATATTAATTTGTGACCTTCGGACTTTACCTCGGATTCGATTCCATAGGCTGAAATTATAGGGCATATAATGAGCATATAGGGCATACAACATACATGAAACTTGATTAAAAGTAATTTAGTTGTTGAACGTTATTTTGTCTGTCAAAAATAACTTTCGAAGTACATCCATTACAAGTTCTCCATTTCATAGAGGACCTCAACTATTATCGTCCTATCTCTATATTACCACAACAGTCTAAATATATATATATATATATTTGCTTGATTGATATCAATGGCATTGCTTTCTGCAATAATATAATGAATATAGTTTCAATGATTGCGATTCAACATAACATGAATTATGTGTAATGCAATAAACATGTCGTTATGTCATACTTATTCAAATGCATGTTCGGGCATTTTTAAACAGCAAAGGTCTATTCAGTCGACCGCCAGGTTGTCTTAAATTTGCATATTAACCGTGTATTTAAACCGTTTTTCGCTTCAAGATTTCCAACATCAAAACTGTTTTTCTCTACGCACTTGAGAGTTTGTTTGTAAGGAATTATGTTGTCTAAATCCTTCCAAAAAAGACTAGCTTTTTACAATTTTCAATTACTCACAAACAAATACCATGTCAGTTTTAAATAATAAGGTACCAGATGAGCAATCTGTCCGTATTAAACCTATGTTTTAAAAGGAAAGAACACCAGAGATTGGAAATCATCGCCCCATAAGCGGTTTATGTATAATATATTGGCTAATAGAACGACTAGTTTGTATACAATTAAACAAAAAATAGTGTCAAATAAGCTACTAAATGAACAAACTGGCTTTAGAGTCAACGGACTTTTGTCTCATTTATTTACCTGATTATATACGTCCACAATTATCAAAGAGTTCGTTTACAGGAATGATTTTGCTGGATCAGCAGAAAGCATTTGACACTGTTCATAGCTAAATACTGTGTAAGAAGTTGAGAGAGGTGGGTTGGGTACGGTTGATTATTTTGATTATTGTCTGTCTGGCATGATCCATATACTACATGCTAATGAAACGAAAAGCAATCGATAACATGCGGTGTCGCTAATCTTGTGTGGTATACTTGGCCATCTTTTTTTAAGGCGACGTCAACAGTAACAGTAAAGTTAAACGCAGGTGATAGTGACAAACACATCTACTATAAAAACCTTGATTTTATTCTAGCCGTTTAGATATTGACCTTGAATCCTGTACCATTGTCTTACTGACAACACATTATCTCTACATTTTGGAAAAACTGAGTGTTTTATATTTGAAAGTAAACGAAAGTTAAAGAAAGACGAGTCTTTTTCTGTTGTCTGTAATGATAATGTCATTAATATACATCAAAAAGTGAACTACCTAGAAAGTTTATTGATAACGATTTGTCAAGCGAATCAACTGCTAATTATATAATCAAGAAAAAACAACTTTAGACTAAGATTTCTGTACATACAAAATGATGTTCTGGATATAACCTTACCTAAAACCTTTTACTTCCCTTGTTCTTCGTTTTTATTATTATAATTATAAATTTATTATTATTATTATTATTATTATTATTATTATTATTATTATTATTATTATTATTTTATTTTTTATTAGTATTATTATTATTATTATTATTATTATTATTATTATTATTATTATTATTATTATTATTATTATTATTATTATTATTATTATTATTATTATTATTATTTTACAAAGGACGGTCTGACCTGACATGCCGCCTTAATAGATGTCGCAGAAGCCGAGTAATGATCTAGATCCGGCTGTCAAGTGCCCGGTTATTTATGGGAGTCTCTCGCTTGTATTCAGTCTGTATTGTTTAAGATGACAATATATGACAAGCGAAGATGGATGTATAACATTAACTTGTACATTTTCACTTACTTTCTCGTGTGGCTACCAGCGTTAAGTGCTAATAAAGTGGTGTGTTAATACACATTCTCTTAAGTTATTATGAGGAAATATGTATGTGTGTAAGGTAGGTGCTGTATCTTTTCACTTAAACAAGTACACAAAGACAGAAAATTAACCACTAATTATGCAAAAATAGTAAAAACGAACACAATTACCTAGAGGCTTATATATCTGATTGATTACGTATGAGCACAGTTTACGTTAAGTGAACGCGCATTTGCTACATTTTTATGCCATTCAATGAATGAGGCACTTGTTCTAATGTTGAATATACGTACACTTACATTTCTGTATGTTTGATTCTAGACCCCCCCCCCCCCCCCGCAACCCAAGTGTTGTAATTAATGTTATCAAGTATAGACATTGCAGAAATGCTTGTTACATGAACGCATACTTACACGATGAACTCACAGTAATCGTCTATGACCTATCCTTCACATATATATACACGCGCTAATGTTTGCCATCAGAATTCACTAATGCAGTATGATACGTTTTTACTTCACTCATTAAATAGTTTCGATATATGGCAATGACATGTGCTTACAACAACTCGATTTTTGAGCAAAGGTAAGATTTTTACACTGCACTCACTACTCATAGTTCAAGGGATAACCCTAAACGCCCTACTGTGATGCTTATAATATGAGACTCATTATGTGAGGCTCAAAATGTGCGATATTGAAGTGATCAATGATAAAACTTTTTTTTTAAATGAAATACACTTACAAGTACGTCGTTAAAAATGAAATTAATTCTTAAAAGAAAAAAATGCAAAAGTTTACTTCGGCAGCAGGATTTGATCCAGGGCTCTTTGGATAGATAGGAGGGGGTCTTTGCCGGTGGACCATTGGGAAACCAATATGCAACATTATGAATATTCACGAATATCTTGGAATGAGTTAACATTGCAGCTGAAGTTGTCAACTTGTAAATGTGTTTGCATGTTGTAAGTGAACAAAGTCATATTTGTTGTCGGCACTGTCGCTATGAGTCAGAATGTTTACAGGAAGTGTACAAGTAGCTTACTGCAACCAATGACCAAGGTCGGGAGTGTGGCTTCAGATTGTTCTAGGGTTACGGATTCTGTTTTCATAAATCATTTTAGTGTTTCTCCTATTTAATATCAATATATAACAAACATAAATTTTGATTGTTAAAGCTTTAACTACTTACTAAATAATGCATTTATGGAAAATATTAATTACTGATAACAGGATTGTGTATTTAGTGTATTTACTAATTAAGAACGCACAACTATTAAATGACTTATGGGTCCTAAAATATTTGGTTTAACCAGTATTTAATTTGATTATACAATAAGTTCAAAAACACACATAATAGCAAGTAAACAGATAATCACAAAGTAATAATGCAGGTCAATATGTGTAAGTATGAGATATCAAGAATTAGTTCTACTAGCAATGAAAGTACACATTTACAGAATTTGGAATATAAGCATAAATAAAGTCTCTCTTCTGTATATCATTAAACAACGACATGTGGTGTGAAATAGCTTATGTTATTTGTGTTAAAAAAACAACAACAAAATGAAGGCTTTATTAATATTAAGATTTACTAAATACGTTACATTATTGTTTTAATTTATGTAAACTGTGATTAACATGTCACATAACATAGCCCATGATTGGAAATGAAATTTATCTTATCTTATCTTATCTTACCAGTGTTGACATGTTGTCACATTTCATTCATAATTCACATTAGAACACTAGAGAAGAATAATCAGACATAAATGATTGTTAAAGTGGAATTTGACATACATTTATTTCTATATGCATAAAAAATGTATATCTGGATATCTGGACTTTTGTAATGCGGAAGATAGAACAGGAGTGAAAGAAATGAACGGAAAGCGAGATTGAAGGGAATGAGAACTGTACAAATACTAGTATTATAAATCTTGTATTTTGAGAGTTGCCTAAAATAATCTAGATTAAGATCATCATAAACGGTATATATGTTATACCTGTATCTACCGAGGGTACTAGATAGAACTGCTGTACGATGACGATAAAAATAACCCAAAAGTATATGGTTCTGCCCAACAATGACTTATAACCAAATGCATTGTATATCGTTAACCTCAAGATTAGGTCGGCGCAAGGCAGAAATTCCCGTTTTAACGTAGGTCATAACTCCTCCGTGACTGTCAGTAGGACGGTGTTTCCTGTATTGTAATACATAGTTTTGGTCAAGAAGATCTTCAGACGAAGTAGAGTTATCTAACCAAGTTTCTGTGAGCACTAGAATGTCGAACTGATTAATTTCAGCATACAAAATATCCTTTTTATCGTAAAAGCTCTGCACATCGTAATGCACAATTAACAGATTTGAATTGATGTCGGACGTGGACATCGAAGTTGATGTTGACAAGTTTGAATCATACACTGGACTAGGATTTTCTTCACCAGAAGTTAGCAAAAGCATATACATAACCACGTAAGCAGCTCGAAATTGCTTAGATTTTTTAAACCTTTGCATCGTATGTGGGAGAAACCGAACATACCCACACCATGTTTATATACGATTGCATGGATAAACTTAATATGACAGTATACCATAGGTGGATATAATAACAATACATTTAGATACATCACATTTGTTGTTTCAACTTTGTCAAAAGTGTTTGGGTTCTGTAACGAGTATTAAATATAAAATAACAAGCATGAACTCATTTCATTGAATGGATATGAAACGGAAATATACAATGGCTCATCGCTCTTACGCTTTGATTTTGTGTTTTATAACCACACACGTGATAGCAGATCGTTTAAAGCGGTCCATAGCTTAAAGGATAAACGAAATGTAAAGTGCTTATTAAAAAAACTACATATACGAAACAAAACTATCTGAATTCAAAGGGAACTTGCTAAGAAAATTGCTAGTTTTTTGGTTTTTACATAAAACTTGAAAAAATGTAACTCTTTGCAGGTTTGAATAATTGATGGTAACTTCCTATGTATAAGCACTTATAATGAAACAATAACAAAAAACCAACAACAACAAGAAACAACAACAAACACAATTATTGAAACAGTTTGTGACAATATACATCGCGTCATATAACACTTAACAGGAATTCTTTTAACTTTGTGTGTAAATTCATATCTGTTTAAACAATCGTTATAATGAAAAAATATATAATAATAATGATCATATAAACAGATTGAAATATTATACGTTTATTGCGTCTTATGCTCGTGCGCTTGTTTCAAATATTGAAACTATAGAAGCGCTACGCGGACATCCAAATGTCTACTTTATGATGTCACTGTTGTGTTGCTATTGCCAATGTATGGATGCATTATGATGTCACTGTTGTGTTGCTATTGCCAATGTATGGATGCATTATGATTAGCACAACATACTTTGTTATCGTTTTGTCTTTAATGCAAAATGACTTACAAAAAATGGATAGTGTTTAAATGTGTTCATACGTTTAGCAGATCCATATATATATATATCTGTAGATACATTCAAACTCGTAATATGTGGCATTGTTTTGACTTTTCGTTATACTACCTTGAAAGCACTAACCAAAGAACGGGAGTATTTTACCGTAGACCTTACGCAAAATGCATCCCTTTTGCACATAAAGCCATATTTGTCGCTGATCTGAATGTCAACAAATACATATTTTTCTTATAATTGTACGTACACGAGTACGTTTGTAGATACGTTCATACGTGTAACAGTAGTTTTGGTTGCTATGGGATATATATTTTTTTGGTTGATGTGGGCTACTGAAGTATTTGGTTATACGGGATACGTAAGTATTGGGTTATACGGGATACAGAAGTGTTAGGTTATACGGGATACAGAAGTGTTGGGTTATACGGGATACAGAAGTATTGGGTTAAACGGGATACAGAAGTATTGGGTTATACGGGATACAGAAGTATTGGGTTATACGGGATACATAAGTGTTAGGTTATATACGGGATACAGAAGTATTGGATTATACGGGATACAGAAGTATTGCGTTACACGGGATACAGAAGTATTAGGTTATACGGGACACAGAAGTGTTAGGTTATACGGGATACAGAAGTGTTGGGTTATACGGGATACAGAAGTGTTGGGTTATACGGGATACAGAAGTATTGGGTTATACGGGATACAGAAGTATTGGGTTATACGGGATACAGAAGTATTGGGTTATACGGGACACAGAAGTGTTAGGTTATACGGGATACAGAAGTGTTGGGTTATACGGGATACAGAAGTGTTGGGTTATACGGGATACAGAAGTATTGGGTTATACGGGATACAGAAGTATTGGGTTATACGGGATACATAAGTATAAGGTTATACGGGATACAGAAGTATTGGGTTATACGGGATATAGAAGCGCTGCGTTATACGAGATATAGAAGTATTGGGTTATGGCGCGTTTTATGACCATGTAATTATTAACTAAAAAACAACAACAACATGTTTATAAAGGCTAATCAAAAATTATGTTTTCATCTGTAACTTTAAATTTCGATAAGTGGCAGCATCCGGTTTACAATCAATGCGGTGAAAATGTTAATAAAAGGAAGATCAAATACATTCAGCATGAGCAGACATTTATTTCAAATCACAAACCATTAGGTTATAAGACCAATGAAGAAGATGGAATGCAGCCAATGTTTTGAGATGATATGATGCCTTGATTCACTGTCGTGTTTAAAAAAACAATCTTCCGGAGTGGTGTAAAATGCCCCGTATTTAACACAGATTATATTTTATTGACGCATGAAAAAAAATAACAATGCCATAAAAAAAGAGTAGACGAGTATAAATAAAACTAGTGTGATTTAGAGCAGCAGTGAATAAGGTAAACTGTATAAAATAATTTAAAACCACCGTGCATCCAGCGTTACCCAGCAAAATTTGACAGGTCCACCACATCATACAACGTTACAATATTTTATTCTGAAAAATCACATTCAATGGCAATATTACAGGTTAATTATACCAAACAATATGAAATACACTACATATGAGAGACTTTCAACGCAGAGAAGCTGTCATGCTATTTTAAGGTTGTTTTTTTCGCTGTTTTTTTTAACTTTAAGCTATCGGATCATACATTTAACATAAAATGTTTTTTCCCGAATGTTTGGGGAAACGGCGACATTGTAGAGGAAACCAAATACATACATGGACTCAATATTAATAGGAGGTTATCTTGCACATATCCCTGAAAAGATATATTTCAATATCTCGATTACCTCAACGAAAAGTGTTACCTCTGGTCGTGTATATCACCACGATCCAGCGTTATCCCACCACTTCACCTCGTTTCGATTGGACTCCGTGTTAATTGCCCTGTTAAATTTAAAAGTAATTTTATAAATTAACTATTGTTTTTTGGAACATAGATGCATGATAAACTATAAAAAAAACTATCAGAGAACTTTTCTACACGATCCAGAAATAGAAAATTTAACAGCTTTGTAATCAGCGATAATCTTGCGTGAGAGGCATCCCACTGGTAGCGGCGTCGCCACTAGTGAAAATATGTTTTTCAAGGACACTCGTGAAATAAAATACGATCCTACACTGAATCAACAAATATACTCTATTTATTTGAATACAGTAGTACAATTTCCATCTAAAAGCATGGTTTTTTTTTTATTTTATTTTTAAAGACGGTCGGTATTTAATGCATTGTATCTGGAAATTGCGTCATGAACATATCGAAAAAATATCATCTTACTTACAGAATATGACGTCACAATTTGAAAGAAATCAAATTTCGTATAAAAAATTGGTTTTGTTTTTGAAATTCTTATTCTTATTCCTATTGAAATATCGTCTTGGTATGCATTCCACTTATACATATAGTTAAAACGTAGCCTGAAATTAATGTAGCGCCGGGGAAACGGCAATATCTTATCAATTCAATCAAACCTTGATAATGGATGTGTGCTAATAATTGGAGATAATTTAAGTTGTGTGAGCCCATGTGCATGGAAACTCTGGCTTATTCTGAATCTGGCATGGACGCTTTATAAAACCTGGCAATGCTAGGAACATTTAAACGCATGGCGTTTCTGGATTACGTCTAAGTTAGCGGCCTTGTGCTCTAGAATAGTGAAGCTGGTGGCCTTGCGGCTTAGTGGCCTGACGGCGTAAAGTCAGCACTCTAACGGCCGGGCAGCGGGAAGATAGTAGCCTAGCTGTTTCTTGGCGTGAAAACAATGATCACGGGGCATAGTGGCGTGAGGTTAACAGCCTAGCTGCAGCAATATATTTTAAAAAATAATAAGTTTTAAAGTTCAAAAACGCCATTTTTAGCAGTTTATTGTTTTAATTGACGCAACGTATGTAAATTATTATGGCACGTGCGTTTATAAAACGGGAAAATGCATAAGTTGCTCTGTATTCAATGAAACGTAAATGTCACTGCTACAGACAACAGGTAATAAGTTTTAGGCCTCCAGTCCGTCAGGCTGCTGCCTTCACATCCAAGCTGCTAGGCCGCTTACTTCAGACCTCCAACCCATAGGCCGCCCTCTTCAGGCCGCTAACTTCAAGCCGCCAAGCCGCTAAGTGCACGCCGCTCACTTTACGCCACCAAACCGCTAAACCGCTAACTTCAGACCGATAGATTTACGTTCAGCATTGGACTAAAAAGATCCACGACTGAAATCGCCTTTTGAGAAAAAGGAAATATGATTTTATCTTTAACCTTTAGACACCGCATACAAGAAGAACTGATATTTTAAAGCTCTTATTTTATTTAATTTGTTCAGTCTCTGGAGTGTAATAAATACGGATATAAATGCTTTAGGTTTGCATTAATTATGAGGTAGGTTCACGAAATTGCGAGTGTGTCTTTCGCAACCGCTTAACACAAAAAAAAAACAATAAAAGATTGAACGATATATAAAAATGAAAAATAAAAAGTAACATTTGTTTCCAAGTCGCTTTGTTTTGTGTTGCAGATTGAGTACAGGGTCGGGAATGCGGCGGATTTGGTTTCGGCGACGTACCCTGGCGCTGGTGCTGCTTGTATGCCTGGTGCTGTGCATGTCCATCCGTCTGTCCACCAACAACCAGCCGGCATCCATATTATACCAGAGGTGGTTTGAGAATCTCCGTCATTTGTCCGCGAATAAAACTCGTATAGAAACTCGACAAATTGAAAGAGACATTCAAAATGGCAAGAGATTCCCTAAAATACTCCGCACAGCTAGACAACGAGTTCTTGACGTTAACTGTGCAGCTGTCCTTATGGGCGATCTTAAAGAGATTAAAAGAGGCAGGGCAATTATGGACAAAGATGGGTTCGTGCGTGGTGGCAATATATCAGACATATCATATATCAAGCTAACGAAGGACTGTGATAAGTTCAAAGAAGATCGTGATTACAGGAACTATATTCTCTCTGCGGAAGAGGAAGAGTTTCCAGTGGCCTACAGCATACTGCTTTACAAAGAGGTGGAACAAGCAGAACGGCTAATGCGCGCTCTCTACACGCCGCGGAACGTGTTCTGTCTACACGTGGACATGGACGCGCCGCCGAAAGTTCACCAGGCCGTCCAGGGCATAGCTGACTGCTTCCCGAACGTGTTTGTAGTCTCCCGGAAGGAATACATGGTATACGCCGGCTTCACCCGCCTCCAAGCGGATATCAACTGTATGCAAGATCTCATACAGAGGAACAGGGATTGGAAGTATTTTATTAACCTCCCTAGTCAGCAGTTCCCGATTAAAACAAACAAAGAAATAGTGCAGATTTTACAAACATACAACGGTGCTAATGATATAGAAGGCCTTACAGGAAATAGACGACTAGAGCATAGATTCACATTTAGATACGTCTATAAACGAGCTGCAAAGGACCAGATAAAACCGAAAATATATAAGACAAACTACCAGCGGGTGGATCCACCGGCGAACGTGACGATGGTCAAGGGAAGCGCATACGGCGTGTTTAGCCGGGCATTCGTGGAATGGATGCTCCAGAGTAAGACGGCTCGGGAGCTGCTGGACTGGATGCGGGACGTGTACAGTCCGGACGAGTATTACTGGGCCACTCTGCAGTACAACCAGAACCTCGGCACTCCCGGCTCGCACTACTCAGGTAGGTAGTAGATATATATATAGCCCACAATTCAGCATCCTTACAAATCACAAGTTTACACTATGAGAACTAGCAAACATGAAAATGATAGGATCCAGCGGTCGGCAATGCAAGTTATGAATTTGCTATAGACTGACTTCAAGAGCACATAAACACGCATGCCGCTACAAAATGAGTTTCAAGAGCAGTTGGTAAAGTCCCGCCTTCGTTTCATTACCGGAGTTTTATTAGGTGATTATTTAAGAGTTATTGCCCTAAATCCCCTTATGGACTTTTTTCTATAACTCCATGTTTTTGAAGTGCTAACTACAAACTTCACACACACATTGAATATGTTGAAGAAAAGTACTGTGCTTGAGAAACATCATTTTGTATTTCGTGCAAGTTATTGTCCTTTGATTATTTTTATACTTATTTTTTTTACTGGAAAAAGTCTGTTTTACTACATAACTCCATATGCTTCGAAAACATGTTGACTGTGTTAGAGAGATATGCTATGCTTAAGAAATTTTATTTTGTGTTTGGCATTTGAGAGTTAATGCCCTTTGATTATTTTCATACTTTTTTTTAGTTCTCTCCTTAATCCTTTTGAATTTCTGGTATTGACTTCAAACATCATACACATATAGAGTTGAGTTGACTGTATTGAGGAGAAGTGCTTTGAAAAGGAATTTTGTGTATTGTATTTTTAGAGTTATCGCCCTTTTATTATTTTTAACTTGTTATTGTTTTACTTCTCTCGATAATATGTTTTTGAGGTATCAATTAAAACAGCAATTGCTCAAATCCAGTGATAGCTCTAAAAAAAGTTATTGCTTCGTTTAAAGATTGTATGTGTAAAAGTCTATAAGTTTCTTCCATGGCCGACAGTTTAAGATAGGTTTATCCCAACCGGACCGTAGGGTGTTTTTCGGTAAACCACGTTTCCGCAGCGGTCATGGAAGATGCTTTTTCTCCCACCTTAAATGGCTATGCAACTGCCCCAATCAAAACGTCCGATGACCATGACATCAATTTTGTGTTGCCTGATTTTTTTCGGAAGAAATGTAATTGATGTTAGGCGATTTCCGTAGTGTACGTGAATTATAGTTGCTTTGTTTTGTTACACAACAGTGGGCAGCATTATAAAATGACTATCCAGTAATGTTTATAATGCACACGAGTAGCACATGATCGGCAATCGAACCGGTAAGGGAGACCACTGTGTTTTCTGTTAGTCTTAATTATTTGAGTGTATTTGAAAACAAAAAGCCGTTTCGATTTAAACTACCTCTGTTTCAGGTAAGCCAGATAATAAGCCTTGGTTGGCTGTGCACGCGGCTTGGGGCGGAGTGGACCAGTGCAAAGGCAAGTATGTGCGAGGCGTGTGCGTGTTTGGGCTCGGGGACCTCGCGGCGCTCGCGCAAAAGCGACACTTGTTCGTAAACAAGTTCTACCTGGAGTACCAGCCGCGTGCGCTCGAGTGCCTAGAGGAATGGCTGCACAATCGGACAGCGGAGCCGGCCCACCAACCGCTCAACCTTACATACTACCGCCAACTACCCTTCATCAACACTGGCCGCGTATCCTGATGTTTCCTGTATGTGTTTGTTTGGTATATATCATATAATGTGTATATACAGCGGTCCCTGTAAGGAGCATATGTGAAGCGCCGCTTCCGGTAACAGACTTTTAGTTTGCAATGTCAATTGAGGAAAGAACTGAAACGTGTGTTAATCAGCAGTAAGCGATAACTACACATGTTTTGTAGTTCAATATGGGGGAGTTATCTCCCATGGCACGACCAACGTTTTAATTAACATTAAGAAAGGTTTGTTTGTCATTATCTCATCTATACCCGAGAGCATTTACACTTGTTGTTATATATGATCCGTTGAAATGATCATCCCCTGTAAAATATCTGTGAATACTCAAAATGTTAAGTTTGTCAATGCCTTTTCGTTTTGTTGTTGCAAAATATAGTCTTGTTTTATTCTGGCCATAATAGACGAAAAATGCTCCACTTTATGTCCTTTTAAGCAATTCATTGTTTTACTTTTTCCAGTTTTCAGATGTGTTTTTATTTAATCGTGTAAATCGCTTAATGATTTTTTTTAAATGTTTTTGATAAATTTGAATAACATAATTAGTTTTACGCATTACTTTATACTTTGCCACGCTACTTATGTTTATTTACAGAAAATAAATTAAGATATAGTTTTAAATCATTATTTTATCTTGAAATTAAGTTATTCAAACAGCTCTTCAAAAGATCAACAATTCTATTTACATGAAATAAATATATAGTTCGTACTCAGTTTCTTTTATGGTATGTTTTCGTTCACCTCTTGAGCGAGTTAAAACGCATCAGAATATGCATGCCTTTTGTTTATTTTATGGAAATTGAGAAGAGAACTAACTTCTTTGTACAAACTCAAATATACCATGCTTTCTTACTCACTATGAACGCAAATGTTTAGTTGATAAAATGCTAAAATCGAAAACATGTTGTGTTCGTAAGTAGCCGGATCAGGTGAGTATGGAATTGGATCTGTGGTAACAGAACAGACCAGGGAGTCCGGATAAGATGGATCTTGACCTTGATATGTGGTAACAGAACAGACCAGGTAGTCCGGGTCAGATGGATCTTGACCTTCATAGTAACAGAACAGATCTGGTAGTCCGGATCAGAAGGATCTTGACCTACATAGTAACAGAACAGACCAGGTAGTCCGGATCAGATTGATCTTGACCTACTTAGTAACAGAACAGACCAGGTAGTCCGGATCAGATGGATCTTGACCTACTTAGTAACAGAACAGACATGGTAGTCCGGATCAGATTGATCTTGACCTACTTAGTAACAGAACAGACCAGGTAGTCCGGATCAGATGGATCTTGACCTACTTAGTAACAGAACAGACATGGTAGTCCGGATCAGATTGATCTTGACCTACTTAGTAACAGAACAGACCAGGTAGACCGGATGAGATGGATCTTGACATACTTAGTAACATAACATACCAAGTAGTCCGGATCAGATGGATCTTGACCTACTTTGTAACATAACAGACCAGGTAGTCCGGATCAGATGGATCTTGACCTACTTAGTAACAGAACAGACCTGGTATTCCGGATCAGATGGATCTTGACCTACTTAGTAACATAACAGACCTGGTAGTCCGGATCAGATGGATCTTGACCTAGATCTTTGGTAATAGAACGGGTAGTCCGGTAGACTTTGATCTGAGATAACAAAATAGGACATGTAGTCCGGACTAGGTTGACCTGGATCTGGATTTGTGGTAACAGCATTGAACAGTTAGTCCGGACTAGGTTGACCAGGACCTGGATTTGTGGTAATAGTATAGAACAGGTAGTCCGGACTATGTTGACTTGGAACTGGATTTGTGGTAACAGTACAGAATAGGTAGTCCGGACTAGGCTGACCTGGACCAGGATTTGTGGTAATAGTACAGAACAGGCAGTCCGGACTAGGTTGACCTGAACCTGGATTTGTGGTAATAATAAATAACATGTAGTGCGGACTAGGTAGACTGGGACCTGGATTTGTGGTCACAGCACAGAACATGTAGTCCGGATTAGGTTGACCTGGACCTGGATTTGTGGTAACAGTTTAGAACATGCAGTCCGAACTAGGTGGACCTTGACCTGGACTTGTGGTAACAGTATAGAACAGGTAGTCCGGACGAGGTTGACCTGGTCCTGGATTTGTGGTAACAGCACTGAACAGGTAGTCCGGACGAGGTTGACCTGGTCCTGGATTTGTGGTAACAGCACATCACAGGTAGTCCGGGCTAGGTTGACCTGGACCTGGAATTGATAACTAAATTGAGTGACATACTAAGCAGTATGATGGTGATATTTAGTTGTCATACAGTGAAACTGCGTTCCCTCAAACAAGCGGTCGTTCGAGAACCGGCGTTCCCTCGAGGTCGGAGCTTGGTCCCGAACTTTTTTCCTTCTATTTTCATATAAAATATACCTACGCTGCATCGAAACCTAATTATGTCGAGCAGTCGAGCAATGTCCTCGGTCCCAAGTACACAAATCGTGCACAAAACCTTATGGCTCCCTCGATGACATTATTTCACACTTTTTCCCGAACGCGTGTTCCAAAATAAACAAACAATTGCTAGGTGTTAAAATTTTCGCAAGTTGTAAAAATTGCAATGACAGTTGAAAGGCAATTTGATAAGGTGTGAAAAACGGTTTTTCACTGTTAACGCATGACCGATTTAAGTTGATATAGGCATTTGAGATGATAATTATGAAAAGTTAATGAAGAGAAGTTAACGCTTTAGATGTGGTCAGAAGGTTCTTTGAATTCACTGCCGATGCTGACCATGATCTTCAGACGCTCGGTACGCTGTCAATTCACATTACGATTGAACAGTTTCGCGAAACCGACAAGATGCGCCAATCAACAATCCTTGATTTTGCGAAACTTAAATCTGACTAATACCACAATATGTACTGTTATTCAAATGTTGCTTGTTACGAAAATATGCTTTTTTGTTAAAATAAACATTTCTATTTATTCACTTATTGTTTTTTCTTTTGCGTTTTACATTTAGTTTACGTCAACCTTTGAACATATTAGCGATTTCCACAACACATAATCGGGTCGTTCGAAACATCGGTCCCTGGCGACCTCGAGCGATCGCAGTTTTACTGTATATATATATATATATATATATATATATATATATATATATATATATATATATATATATATATATATATATATATATATATATATATATATTTGTCTTTTATTTGCTGTAAAACATAACCGATGATCATACCTACTGTCTATGCAAACAAATATTGCAAAACAGGTTTTAATTGGGCTCGTTGCAAGAAGGAGAGAGGTGGTTAATTGTACCTCCAAAAACTGCTTTTCGTTATAACAAAATAGTTTTTGCTTTTCGTCATATCAAAATACAAACATTTAATATTTTTTATATAGTGTATGCCTCATTTGTAGGTATGAATATATCCTGAGAATAAAATATGCATACCGAGACTTCCGTTTTAAGGGCAAACATGGTGAATATACCAGAAACGTAATTTCCTCTTCGTTATAACAAACCATATTTTGTATATTATCAGCATTTGCCCACGACTTTTGAAGAAACTATAAATTGCCCAACATATTGCTCAATAACCGAGTATAGTGTACAATTTTCTGCTTTGCCTCCGATATGTTTTATAAAAATTGATATGAAAAATAACAAACTTACAGCGATAATCCTTTCCGAATCGAGTGTTGTTGCTACACGTTATAACCAAAATGTGAGGTCACAAACCACGTGGTATGTCCACACTGTTAACGAAATAAGTTACCTCTGGTCGTGTATATCACCGCGATCCAGCGTTATCCAACCACTAACCAACGTTATCTCCACCACGATCCAGCGTTATCCCACCACTAACCAACGTTACCTTAACCACGATCCAGCGTTATCCCACCACTAACCAACGTTACCTTAACCACGATCCAGCGTTATCCCACCACTAACATATGTTACCTCCACCACGATCCAGCGTTATACCACCACTAACCAACGTTACCTCCACCACGATCCAGCGTTATCCCACCACTAACCAACGTTACCTCAACTACGATCCAGCGTTATCCCACCACTTACCAACGTTACCTCCACCACGATCCAGCGTTATCCCACCACTAACCAACGTTACCTCAACCAAGATCCAGCTTTATCACACCACTAACCAACGTTACCTCCACCACCATCCAGCGTTATCCCACCACTAACCAACGTTACCTCCACCACGATCCAGCGTTATCCCACCACTAACCAACTTTACCTCAACTACGATCCAGCGTTATCCCACCACTAACCAACGTTACCTCCACCACGATCCAGCGTTATCCCACCACTTACCAACGTTACCTCCACCACGATCCAGCGTTATCCCACCACTAACCAACGTTTCCTCCACCACGATCCAGCGTTATCCCACCACTAACCAACGTTACCTCCACCACGATCCAGTGTTTTCCCACCACTAATCAACGTTACCTCCATCACTTCACCTCGTTACGATTGGACTCCGTGTTAATTGCCCTGTTTAATTTAAAAGTAATTTTATGAATTAAATATCATTATTTGGAACATAGATGCATGATAAACTATAAAAAAACTATCAGAGAACTTTTTCTTCACGATCGAGAAATAGAAAATTTAACAGCTTCGTAATCAGTGATAATTTTGCGTGAGAGGCGCCCCAATGGTAGCGGCGTCGCCACTAGTGAAAATATGTTTTTCAAGGACACTCGTGAAATAAAATACGATCCTACACTAAATCAACAAATATACTCTATTTATTTGAATGCAGTAGTACATTTTCCATCTAAAAGCATGGTTTTTCTTGATTTCATGAACATTTTATTTTTAAAGACGGTCGTATTTAATGCATTGTAACTGGAAATTACGTCATGAACATATCGAAAAAATATCATCTTACAGAATATGACGTCACAATTTAAAAGAAATCAATTTTTTTCCAAAGATTTTTTTTTTTGGAAATTCTTATTGGATATCGTCTTGGTATGCATTCGACTTATACATATAGTTAAAACGTAGCCTGAAATTAATGTAGCGCCGGGAAACGGCACTATCTTATCAATTCAACCTGGAAAAGAAATGTGCACAAACTAGATAATGGATGTGTGTTAATAATTGGAGATAATTTACGTTGTGTGAGCCGATGTGCTTGGAAACTCTGGCTTATTCTGAATCTGGCATGGACGCTTTATAAAACCTGGCAATGCTAGGAACATTTGTATTCTATCCACGCATGGCGTTTCTGGATTACGTCTAAGTAAGCGGCCTTGTGCTCTAGAATAGTGAAGCTGGTGGCCTTGCGGCTTAGTGGCCTGACGGCGTAAAGTCAGCACTCTAACGCCCGGGCAGCGGGAAGATAGTAGCCTAGCAGTTTCTTGGCGTGAAAACAATGATCACGGGGCATAGTGGCGTGAGGTTAACAGCCTAGCTGCAAGAATATATTTTAAAAAATAATAAGTTTTAAAGTTCAAAAACGCCATTTTTAGCAGTTTATTGTTTTAATTGACGCAACGTATGTAAATTATTATGACACGTGCGTTTCTTAAACGGGGAAATGCATAAGTTGCGCTGTATTAAATGAAACGTATATGTCACTGCTACAGACAACAGTTAATAATGTTTAGGCCTCCAGTCCGTCAGGCTGCTGTCTTCACATCCAAGCTGCTAGGCCGCTTACTTCAGACCTCCAACCCATATGCCGCTCTCTTCAGGCCGTTAACTTCAAGCCGCCATGCCGCCAAGACGCTAACTGCACGCCACTCACTTTACGCCACCAAACCGCTAAACCGCTTACTTCAGACCGAAAGATTTACGTTCAGCATTGGACTAAAAAGATTCACTCGAAATCGCCTTTTGAGAAAAAGGAAATATGATTTTATCTTTAACCTTTAGACACCGTATACAAGATATTTTAAAGCTCTTATTTTATTTCATTTGTTCATTCTCTGGAGTGTAATAAATTCGGATACAAATGCTTTAGGTTTGCATTAATTATGAGGTAGGTTCACGAAATTGCGAGTGTGTCTTTCGCAACCGCTTAACACAAAAAACAATGAAAGATTGAACGATATATAAAAATGAAAAATAAAAAATAACATTTGTTTCCAAGTCGCTTTGTTTTGTGTTGCAGATTGCATACAGGGTCGGGAATGCGGCGGATTTGGTTTCGGCGACGTACCCTGGCGCTGGTGCTGCTTGTATTCCTGGTGCTGTGCATGTCCATCCGTCTGTCAACCAACAACTATCCGGCATCCATGTTATACCAGAGGTGGTTTGAGAATCTCCGTCATTTGTCCGCAAACTAAACTCGAACAGAAACTCGACAAATTGAAAGAGACATTGAAAATGGTAAGAGATTCCCTAAAATACTCCGCACAGCTAGACAACGAGTTTTTGACGTTAACTGTGCTGCTGTCCTTGGGGGCGACCTTAAAGAGATTAAAAGAGGCAGGACAATTATGGACAAAGATTGGTTCGTGCGTGGTGGCAATATATCAGACATATCATATATCAAGTCAACAAAGGACTGTGATAAGTTCAAAGAAGATCGTGATTACAGGAACTATATTCTCTCACGAGGGTGACAACATGTAAATCTATTCAAACTTTATGAAGTTTTATGGACAGCAATGGAATCTATTTTAGATAACTAAACAATAATAAAGTTGCGTTGCCTTGACACAGCTCATTATTAAGTAATTTTAGCTTTTGGTATGAAAAGCATTCGTACTGCAGAGGAATGCGAAAGATCACACGTTGCGTTAGAGATTCAGCGAATAGATAAACGTGCTATTTTAAACCATTTTTATTATATAGGATATAGTTATAGAGGAATGACCTCTGGTCATCGGGAAATGACATCTGGTCATCGGGGAATGACGTCTGGTCATCGGGGGCAAATCTACTTTCAGACCCATATGCTTTTGAGCTATTGACCTCAAACATCATACACATATTGACTGTGTTGAATGCTGCGCAAAATAACATGATTTTGTGTGTGGTATTTAAAGAGGAAAATTTTAGAATATTAGAGAAAGTTCTTTATTATCGTGGATAGAGCTCTTAAATGCGGGGTTTATGGTCTTTATTTCACAAAAATTCTCTAAATATTAAGAAAGTTATCTTTAAAAACCTTACCTGAATCGAGACTTGTTGACATTTGTTGCCGTGCACTTTACCAAATAAGTCACGTGGGTTCTCCACCGTGTTATGTACTTGGACTTTTTTTTCAATAGCTCCATGTTTTTGAAGTACTAACAACAAACTTCACACACACACTGAATGTATTGAAGAGAAGCACTGTGGGGTTTTTTGTATTTTGTGCAAGCTATTGTCCTTTGTTTATTTTTATACTTATTTTTTACTGGAAAAAGTGTGCTTTTCTACATAACTCCATATGTGTTTGAGGGATTTACTTCGAACACATGTAAACTGTGTAAGGGGGATATGCTATGCTTAAGAAATATTATTTTGTGATGGCATTTTAGAGTTTATGCCCTTTGATTATTTTTATACTTTTTTACTTGTCTCCATAATCCTTTTGAATTTCCGGTATTGACTTCCAACATCGTACACATATTGAGGTGAGTTGACTGTATTGAGGAGAAGTGCTGTGACAAGGAATTTTGTGTATTGTATTTTTAGAGTTATTGCCCTATTATTATTTTTAACTTTTTCCACTTGTTCAAAATGTTTTTGAGGTTTCAATTAATACAGCAATTGTCAACTTAATTACAGATTGTGCTATGCTTTTAAAAAACTGAGAAGAAAATACCATGCCTTATTTCAAAGATGTTAAAGCCCTTATTTCTAAATATGATAATTTAAGACCATTTACTTAATTGATGCCTTCTCACTGATATAGGGCATTCAATGAGCTAACATAACATCCGGTGATTTTTCGTATAACAAGACTGTGGGGTTATTACTCATATCCAGTGATAGCTCTAAAATAATTATTGCTCCGTTTGAAGATTGTATGTGTGAAAGTCTATAAGTATCTTCCATGGCCGACAGTTTTAGATAGGTTTATATTTCATCCGTTCGTGACGCATTGCATAGACTTAACACAACTTTATGAACTGAAAACAACGCACAATCATAAACAGCGACTGAAAAAAATGAAGTGAGATATTGGTTCAAGTAGAAAAATTTATAATCCCAAACACTGAAAACATATATTTGAAATCAAATGGCTATGCGACTGCCCCAATTGAAAAAAAAAACGATGACATTGACATCAATTTTGTGTTGCCTGATTTTTTCGGAAAAACGTAAATAATGATAGGCGGTTTCTGTAGTGTACGTAAATCATATTTGCCTTGTTTTGTTACACAACAGTGGGCAGTATTTTAAAATGACTATCCAGTAATGATTATAATACACACGAGTAGCACATGATCGGCAATCGAACCGGTAAGGGAGACCACTGTGTTTTCTGTTAGTCTTAATTATTTGAGTCTATTTGAAAACAAAAAGCCGTTTCAATTTAAACTACCTCTGTTTCAGGTAAGCCAGATGGCGTGAGACCACAGTTATTTTTACTATATGTTTCATATAGACACTAACCTGGCTTTTGACTTTATACACACCCCAATTGAAAAACAAGGACATGGCATCTCTAGAACAATTCAAGACACAAAATATAATCACAAGAAAACACCATGTTGACCATTGACCCGACTGTCAAAATTGAGTTCAAATACATAACCCCTCCGCCAGGGAGTCAATCGGCTACAAACAACTAATTTTCAGACTTCCACAAGCTATGATTTTTCCAATATTTACATTGAAAACTATCAATTTCAGCAATAGAGTGTCAAATTCAGTCAAGTTCTCTGCAAAAAGAACATTTTTTGCTTCTTTTTCATTCAATTTTAATAAAATATTGATACTTGAACACAAGCACTCTTTGTTTCTGTATTCACATCCGGATCTTGGTCAACGGGGGGCAGGTAACTGTGGTCTTGAGCCAGATAATAAGCCTTGGTTGGCTGTGCACGCGGCTTGGGGCGGAGTGAACCCGTGCAAAGGCAACCGCTCAACCTTACTTACTACCGCCAACTACCCTTCATCAACACTGGCCGCGTATCCTGATGTTCCCTGTATGTGTTTGTGTGGTATATATCATATAATGTGTATATACAGCGGTCCCTGTGAGGAGCATATGTGAAGCGCCGCTTCACATAACAGACTTGGCAATGTCAATTGAGGAAAGAACTTAAACGTGTGTTAATCAGCAGTAAGCGATAACTACACTTGTTTTGTATTTCAATATGGGGGAAGTTATCTCCCATGGCACGACCAACGTTTTGATTAACATTAAGAAAGGTTTGTTTGTCATTATCTCATCTATACCCGAGAGCATTTACACTTGTTGTTGTATATGATCCGTTGAAATGATCATCCCCTGTTAAATATCTGTGAATACTCAAAATGTTAAGTTTGTCAATGCCTGTTCGTTTTGTTGTTGCAAAATATACTAGTAGTCTTGTTTTATTCTGGCCATAATAGACGGAAATGCTCCACTTTATGTCCTTTTAAGCAATTCATTGTTTTACTTCTTTCAGTTTTCAGATGTGTTTTTATTCAATCATGGAAATCGCTTAATGATTTTTTAAATGTTTTTGATAAATTTGAATAACATAATTAGTTTTACGCATTACTTTATACTTTGTCATTGCTACTTATGTTTATTTACAGAAAATAAATTAAGATATAGTTTTAAATCATTATTTTATCTTGAATTTAAGTTATTCAAACAGCTCTTCAAAAGGGGCAACACATTAAGATCAACAATTTCTATTTACATGAAATAAATATATAGTTCATACTAAATATATAGTTTCTTTAATGGTATGTTTTCGTTCACCTCTTGAGCGAGTTAAAACGCATCAGAATATGCATGCATAAAATCGAAAACATGTTGTGTTCGTAAGTAGCAGGATCAGGTGAGTCTGGAATTGGATCTGTGAAAACAGAACAGAACAGGGAGTCCGGATCAGATGGATCTTGACCTTGATCTGTGGTAACAGAACAGACCAAGTAGTCCGGATCAGATGGTTCTTGACCTACTTAGTAACAGGACAGACCTGGTAGTCCGGATCAGATGGATCTTGACCTACTTAGTTACAGAACAGTCCAGGTAGTCCGGATCAGATGGATCTTGACCTACTTAGTACCAGAACAGACCTGGTAGTCCGGTTCAGATGGATCTTGACCTACTTAGTAACAGAACAGACCTGGTAGTTCGGATCAGATGGATCTTGACCTACTTAGTAACAGACCTGGTAGTCCGGATCAGATGGATCTTGACATACTTAATAACGGAATAGACCTGGTTGTCCGGATCAGATGGATCTTGACCTACTTAGTAACAAAACAGACCTGGTAGTCCGGATCAGATGGGTCTTGACCTACTTGGTAGCAGAACGGACCTGGTAATCCGGATCAGATAGACTTGACCTACTTGGTAACAGAACAGACCAGGTAGTCCGGATCAAATAGATCGGGACCTGGATATTTGGTAACAGAACAGACCAGGTAGTCCGGACCAGATTGATCTTGACCTACTTAGTACCAGAACAGACCTGGTAGTCCGGTTCAGATGGATCTTGACCTACTTAGTAACAGAACAGACCTGGTAGTTCGGATCAGATGGATCTTGACCTACTTAGTAACAGACCTGGTAGTCCGGATCAGATGGATCTTGACATACTTAATAACGAAATAGACCTGGTTGTTCGGATCAGATGGATCTTGACCTACTTAGTAACAAAACAGACCTGGTAGTCCAGATCAGATGGGTCTTGACCTACTTGGTAGCAGAACGGACCTGGTAATCCGGATCAGATAGACTTGACCTACTTGGTAACAGAACAGACCAGGTAGTCCGGACCAGATGGATCTTGACCTGCTTAGAAACAGAACAGACCAGGTAGTCCGGATCAGATGGATATTGACCTACTTAGTAACAGAACAGACCAGGTCGTCCGGATCAGGTGTATCCTAACCTACTTAGTAACAGAGCAGACCAGGTAGTCCGGATCAGATGGATCTCGACTTTGATTTTTGGTAACAGAACGGACCAGGTAGTCCGGATCAGATGGGTCTTGAACTTGATTTTAGGTAACGTAACAGAACAGACTAGGTAGTCCGGACTAGGTTGACCTGGACCTGGATTTGTGGTAACAGTACAGAACATGTAGTCCGGGCTAGGTTGACTTAGACCTGGATTTGTGGTAACAGTATATATATATATATATGTCTTTTAATTGCTGTAAAACATAACTGATGATCATACCTACTGTCTATGCAAAGAAATATTTCAAAACAGATTTTAATTGGGCTCATTGCAAGAAGGAGAGAGGTCGGTAATTGTTCCTCCAAAAACTGCTTTTCGTTATGAAAAAATAGTTTTTCTTTTCGTCATAACAATATACAAACATTTAATGTTTATATAGTGTATACCTCATTTGTAGGTATATAAATATCCTGAGGATAGAATATGCATTCAGAGACTATAGTTATAAACAACTGTTTGGACCAGAAACGTAATTTGCTTTTCGTTATAACAAACAATATTTTGTATATTATGAGCATTTGCCCACGACTATTGCACGGTTGCGAAACAATGGCTCCAGCTCTTTTACGAGAACGAGATGTTATAGTGCTATACTGGTTCTAACATAAACAATGTAAAATAACTATAGTAGTATACAACATTCCTGCTGATTGCTTCAAATACAATGTTGAACCGTAATTTAGACATACATGTATTAAGTATGCCAGATAGTAAGTGAATTGAGTTCAAGAAGGTGGGAGGGACTGCATTTGAACATAAATAAGTGTAAGCCTGTTTGTTTTTTAATTAATCAGGTTTGTTTTATTTTATTCATTTGTGTCATGGTTTATTTCAGAATATACAATACGTATATATATTTTATTGTCAGTTATATTGATTTTATTTATTTCATTTTGTACAAGTTTACCAACCATGACTTTTCATTCTGATACAACTTTATCAGTTATAATAAAACGAGGATTCAAGATAAAACATTTGTTTTTGTCAAAATGAAAATCAAATAAAAATGTTATTGCCAGTCCATTTGTTGAAGAGTATTGCTTCTTAGATTGCCCTACCAATTTAAATATAGGTACTATATTTGAACCAAATATGTTGAAATAACAGTGTCCTCCAATAACAGAAAGCGCACATGGTTTAATATAAAATGTCCGGAGTTCGACGATTGAAACACTTTTTAAAACCCCTGAACCTTTTTTAAGATGCAGATATTGTCAAACTTAATCAATTTATCATAGTATTACACAACACGGGTTTGCTTTATTATTACGATAACAGAAGTTAAAAATAAACACCTTAGAAGTATCCTCGCTCACTTTTATCTATAGAAATGAATGAATTAACATATATCTAACAGAACAAAATAGATTCCAGTTTTTGCTTCACATCTGACTTTCTGACTTGGAATATATCGAAGAGTAATACATATAACATTTTTTTATTCAGTAATCTTTATTATTAAAGAATTTAGCGTTCTGAATTTGCCGATATTTCTCATCAAAACGTGCATTATTATACAGCGTATTGGCTCAGCCTCCACGCTTTGGCTCCAGCTCCCTGACTTTTGGCTCCAGCTCAACCCAGAAAAAGAGTATAAACATGCTTATTCTGGTAAAAAGGCGGTCATTTTTATTCCCGACAAAATAAAAGCTGTCGGTAATACTGGTTTTATCTTAAATGTAAGCTTCTTGAGTGAAATTCAGCAGGAAATTGGTGAAACTGTTCTACTTTCGTTTGTAAACATGCAAGAGTTTGATGGGAGCATCGGTCTTATAACTCCATAAACAATATGTTTACAAAATAACCGAAATACGTGTGAAGATTAAATATATTTATATGGCACTGCATTCCCCGATTTCTCAAATAAGCCCTCGTAATTGTGATATTAGATAAAATAACGAGTCATACTTACGTTTTATGATGATGTCCGTTCTTTTGCTCTAGCTCGGAAGTGTCATTGGCTCTTTATATATACAGCTCCTAAAAGAGCTGGAGCCACTGTTTCGCATCCGTGTTTTGAAGTTACCATAAATTGCTCAACATATTACTCAATAACCGAGTAAAGTGTACAATTTTCCGCTTAGCCTCCGATATGTTTTATAAAAATGATATGAAAATAACAAACTTACAGCGATAATCCTTTCCGAATCGAGTGTTTTTTTGCTTCACGTTATAACCAAATGTGACGTCACAAACCACGTGGTATGTCCACACTGTTTACGAAAAGTGTTACCTCTGGTCGTGTATATCACCACGATCCAGTGTTATCCCACCACTTACCAACTTTACCTCCAACACTTCACCTCGTTACGATTCGACTCCGTGTTAATTGCCCTGTTAAATTTAAAAGTAATTTTATGAATTAAATAATATTATTTGGAACATAGATGCATGATAAACTATAAAAAAAACACTATCAGATATATTTTTTTCCACACGATCCAGAAATAAAAAAAAATACAGCTTCGTTATCAGCGATACTTTTGCATGAGGGGCGACCCACGGGTAGAGGCGTAGAAAACACTTTTTCTTTTTCTTTTTTAAAAAAGGGGGTATTTAAAACAATAGATTTAAATACTAATACAACTCAGAAATTGGCATAAAAGAAAATGTGTTAATTAAAGTGTAAGATGCTGACCCACCTCCAAAGAAGAGTGCTTGACGCATCCTAGGTGATGTGGCTCACGTTCAAGACGGTACACAGATGTTTATATGTACATGTCAAGGCCATCATCTGAGCGCTTGTCAGGAAAATGGAAATTTTAAAGAGGATTTAATTTGAAGACTGATACAGTTGTTTCTAACATTTTGATGTTAGTCATTTTGTGATATTGCGGAATGGATTTAAATTATCTATACACAGAAGCAAAAAATCACTTTTATATTTCTGTGTTTAGTGCTGTTTACCAGGTTCAAAGTTTGACCAGGTTTTTATGTGTGCTTAGGGTGAACTAGGTCCCAGCTGAGTTTTGTGTGCATATTGTTCATTGGTATCAATTAAAGGCTTAGCCCAGGCTTTGGATTGATTGAGAAATTTTAAATAATTTAATTTGCACAGGAACACATTGAAGATTGGAATTTGATCTACAGTTTCCGACTTAAGAAAAAGACGAGAATGGGACATTGAATTATGCCTGTTTGTCTAAAGACAATATAGTTATACCAATATATCGCATACCATTTTAAAGGTAATTGACTCCCCTTTTCATGTCACCTTTTTAAAAATGGATTGTTTATATGTTGGTTGAATGTTGTTTATTTCATTTTATGTACCCAAAATGGTTTTAATCAACATTTTAGTGACTAAAAATGATTCAGACGTCTGTGGTTGAAACTTACAAACTTGAACTTAAAATATGAAATCCTGTGTTACAGTAAGCTCAGAATTGTCCAAAGTAATATAAATGTCAATGAAGGGAAACCTGCCTACATTTTTGTTTTCCTTGTTTCTTAACGATGTGCGTGACTATTTTACAAGTAACAATATAAACCGTATACATATATACGGACAATATAAACAATATAAAGTTCATAAAATATTCATCATTCTATATTCTTTCGGGCCTTTGAATTTAATTATTTCACAGGACCAAATTCTGCTTTAAAAATCATTTTGCGCATAGTGAAACTGAAAATGGATTTAAAAATGCAGAAAATATTCAAGGATATCTAAAACAAATAAGACCAGCAATATCTTATCAACCGGGAAAAAATGTGCACGAACTAGATAATGGATGTGTGTTAATAATTGGAGATAATTTACGTTGTGCGAGCCCATGTGCATGGAAGCTCTGGCCTTTTCTGAATCTGGCATGGCAGCTTTATAAAACCTTGCAATGATAGAAACATTTGTATTCTATCCACGCATGGCGTTTCTGGATTACGTCCGTTAAGTAAGCGGCCTTGTGCTCTAGAATAGTGAAGCTGGTGGCCTTGCGGCTTAGTGGTCTGACGGCGTAAAGTCGGCACTCTAACGGCCGGGCAGCGGGAAGATAGTAGCCTAGCAGTTTCTTGGCGTGAAAACAATGCTCACGGGGCATAGTATCGTGAGGTTAACAGCCTAGCTGCAAAATTATCTTTTAAAAAATAATAAGTTTTAAAGTTCAAAAACGCCATTTTCAGCAGTTTATTGTTTTAATTGACGCAACGTATGTAAATTATTATGCCACGTGCGTTTATTAAACGGGAAAATGCATAAGTTGCGCTGTATTCAATGAAACGTAAATGTCACTACTGTAGACAACATTTAATAATTTTTAGGCCTCCAGTCCGTCAGGCTGCTGACTTCACACCCAAGGTGCGGGGCCGCTTACTTCCAACCTCCGAACCCTAGGCCGTTCTCTTCAGGCCGCTTACTTCAAGCCGCCAAGCCGCTAACTGCATGCTTTGTTTTGTACTGCAGATTGCATACAGGGTCGGGAATGCGGTGGATTTGGTTTCGGCGGCGTACCCTGGCGCTGGTGCTGCTTGTATGCCTGGTGCTATGCATTTCCATCCGTCTGTCCACCAACATCCAGCCGGCATCCATGTTATACCAGAGGTGGTTTGAGAATCTCTTTCATTTGTCCGCGAATAAAACTCGTACAGAAACTCGACAAATTGAGAGAGACATTGAAAATGATAAGAGATTCCCTAAAATACTCCGCACAGCTAGACAACGAGTTTTTGACGTTAACTGTGCAGCTGTCATTAGGGGCGACGTTAAAGAGATTAAAATAGGCAGCACAATTATGGACAAAGATGGGTTCGTGCGTGGTGGCAATATATCAGACATATCATATATCAAGTTAACGAAGGACTGTGATAAGTTCAAAGAAGATCGTGATTACAGGAACTATATTCTCTCTGCGGGAGAGGAAGAGTTTCCAGTGGCCTACAGCATACTGCTTTACAAAGAGGTGGAGCAAGCAGAACGGCTAATGCGCGCGCTATACACGCCGCGGAACGTGTTCTGTCTGCACGTAGATATGGACGCGCCCCCGGAAGTTCACCAGGCCGTCCAGGGCATAGCTGACTGCTTCCCAAACGTGTTTGTAGTCTCCCGGAAGGAATACATGGTATACGCCGGCTTCACCCGCCTCCAAGCGGATATCAACTGTATGCAAGATCTCATGCAGAGGAACAGGGATTGGAAGTATTTTATTAACCTCCCTAGTCAGCAGTTCCCGATTAAAACGAACAAAGAAATAGTGCAGATTTTACAAACATACAACGGTGCTAATGATATAGAAGGCCTTACAGGAAATAGACGACTAGAGCATAGATTCAAATTTAGATACGTTTATAAACGAGCTGCAAAGGACCAGATAAAACCGACAATAATTAAAACAAACTACCAGCGGGTGGATCCACCGGCGAACGTGACGATGGTCAAGGGAAGCGCATACGGCGTGTTCAGCCGGGCGTTCGTGGAATGGATGCTCCAGAGTAAGACGGCTCGGGAGCTGCTGGACTGGATGCGGGACGTGTACAGTCCGGACGAGTACTATTGGGCCACTCTGCAGTACAACCAGAACCTCGGCACTCCCGGCTCGCACTACTCAGGTAGGTAGTAGATATATACACGGGGGGAGCACACATGTAGTCCACAATTCAGCACCCTTACAAATCACAATATTACACTCAGGTCGATCTTGGATCTATCTTTTAGTTCACACTATTAGAACTGGCAAATATGAAAATGATAGGATCAAGCGGTCGGCAATGCAAGTTATGAATTCGCTATAGACTGACTTCAAGAGCATATGAGCACGGTTGCCGCTATAAAATGAGTTTCAATAGCAGTTGGTTAAGTCCCGCCTTCATTTTATTACCGGAGTTTTATTAGGTGATTATTTTCCGACGGTACCTTTATGTTTTCATTATATAAGCAGACAATGCATTTTAACAAAGATTCAAAGTCGAACATTCAAAATCATTAAGTCACGACATTGTTGTTGGTATTTGTTTTTCAATTTGTACATTTTTTGGAAGCACTTACTAATGAATGGTCTCCGGAAGTACTTGTATTTCATCGGAGAAACTGCACGGCCATCATTCTTTAGATTATGCAGTTTTTGTTTGTGTATCCTTTTAAAGAAAAAATGCATTAAACACTGTTGTGTTGAGTGAACTTTCGTTAATGTGCACACTCATGAAGTTGTCTCTCTTTCGCAATACTTCTCCATAATGTTAGTACCGAAATGATATCAAAGCTCTGAATCTGTGTTTTAAATTGTCAGCTTAATGTTTCATTTCAAAAAGTTCTGTATCCATGCTTGGTTTCTTCTGGAACTGTCATCGATGTATTTTCTTGGACTTGTTTTATATTTTTATAAGCCTCGTGAAACTAGGTGTAGTATAACTCTGAACATGGCTGGTGAAGCACAACTGATATATGAATATGTATCTTAGCAGGCTTTAAGATATTAAGACAAATAAAATTTAAATTCGTCACCTTCATGCAATGCACTAGGGTGACAACATATAATTCTATTCAAACTTTATGAAGTTTTATGGACAGCAATGAAATCTATTATAGATAACTGAACAATGATTTAGTTGCGTTGCCTTGACACAGCGATTTATTAAAAACAATGGCTTTTAATATGCAAAGCATTCGTTCAGCAGAGGAATGCGGAAAATCACACGTTACGTTAGATATTCAGCGAATAGATAAACATGCTATTTTAGACCATATTTATTTTTTAGGATAGAGAATCAACTGTCGGCCCGTCCGTCCTTGGTCATCGGGGCAAGTCTACTATCAGATCCATAACTCTGAATTGCATTCCTGAATATATGTGATTAGTCGACCTTTACATCGAGGACGTATTATATTTACACAGCTAGCACTATGAATAACTTACTTGACAAAGAAAATGTTATCAGGCTCAAGGTTTGACCAGATTTTTATGTGTGCTTAGGGTGAACTAGGTCCGAGCTGAGTTTTGTGTGCAGTTTGTTCATTGATAAATTAATAGGCTTAACCCAGGCTTTGGATTGGTTGAGGAATTTTAAATAAATGATACTCAGCATGATTGATTGACATAAGGCTTTTAAGGCAATACATACTGGCACTTAAAGGGTCGGGTTAATGGAATACTCGTAGCTTTAGATTGAAAGCTATTTTGAAAGAAAATGTTCATATTATCAGAAAGTGGACATGCTTCATTCATTGTTATATAAATGATATGTTTTCGAACAATGTTGAGAACATTTTCACATGATGTAAAGTTAATATGAAGGTTATCGATGTTTGATGTACTTCATACTTGGGTGACAGCTTGCAATATTATAAAACTGAAATTATTGAAACAGGACGTTACAGCAAACAATCTTTATTATATATGATAGGGAATCGCCTGTCGGCCCGTCCGTCCTTGGTCTTCGGGGCAAGTCTACTTTCAGATCCATAACTCAATATCTTGTTGAGCTACTGTGTTTAGTGCTGGGCAAAATAACATAATTTTGTGTGTCCTATTTTTAGAGTTATTGCCCTATATCCCCCTATGCACTTTTTTCTATAACTCCATGTTTTTGAAGTACTAACAACAAACTTCACAAACACACACATTGAATGTATTGAAGATAAGTACTGTGCTAAAGAAACTTTTTTTTTATTTTAAGTTATTGTCCTTTGATTATTTTTATACTTATTTTTTACTAAAAAAGTCTGCTTTACTACATAACTCCATGTTTTTGAGGGATTTACTTCGAACACATGTAAACTGTGTTAGGGAGATATGCTATGCTTAAGAAATTCTATTTTGTGTTTGGCATTTTAGAGTTAATGCCCTTTGATTATTTTTATACTTTTTTACTTCTCTCCATAATCCTTTTGAATTTCCGGTATTGACTTCAAAGATCATACACATATTGAGGTGAGTTGACTGTATTGAGGAGAAGTGCTGTGACAAGGAATTTTGTGTATTGTATTTTAAGAGTTATCGCCCTTTTATTATTTTTAACTTATTATTTTTTGACTTCTCTCGAAAATTTGTTTTTGAGGTATCAATTAATACAGCAATTGTCAAATTAATTAAAGATTGTGCTATGCTTTTAAAAACTGAAAAAGAAAGTCTCATGCCTTATTTCAAAGATGCTAACGCCATTCAATAAGCATACGCAACTCCTGGTGATTTTTCGTATAACAAGAAGGTGGGGGTATTACTCACATCCAGTAATAGCTCTAAAATTTATTATTGCTCCGTTTTAAGATTGCATGTGTGAAAGTCTATAAGTATCTTCGATGGCCGACAGTTTAAGATAGGTTTATCCCAACCGGACCGTAGGGTGTTTTTCGGGTTTCCGCAGCGGCCTGGAAGATGCTTTTTCTCCCACCTCAGTTAATCAAAATGTAGTTAAAAATGTATTTCAATTATTATTATTTTTACATACGGGTTATTTTTATCTTTGCCCGTGGGCAAGGTTAGAATTTCCAGCATGGTCAAATAGTTGGATTTACCTACCTGGGTTGGTAGAAATAAGTGATAGTTCGCCCAAGAAACAAATAACTAACATTCACATTCGAATGTTCGCAACGTTCGAATTTAGCTTTATTTTTAGGCGTGTTGCTAACATGTATTCATATGAAACTCTTTTATGTCATTATGGCGCCTTTATTTTATCCGTTCATGACGCAGTGCATAGACTATAAACAATTTTGTGAACTGAAAACAGCCCACAATCACAAACAACGACTGAAAAATGAAGTTAGATCTTGGCTTTAAATGACTCGAAATATACATGTTTTGAAATCATATTCTGTCGAAGGGCCGTTATCGTTTTTCATCCGGTGAATCTGTACATTAAAATAAATGCTGGTTCAAGTAGAAAAATCTATAATCCCAAACATTGAAAAGATATATTTGATATAAAATGGCAATGCGACAACCCCAATTAAAAAATCCCATGACCATGACATCAATTTTGTGTTGCCTGATTTTTTTCGGAAGAAATGTAATTGACGTTAAGCGATTTCCGTAGTGTACGTGAATTATATTTGCTTTGTTTTGTTACACAACAGTGGGCAGTATTTTAAAATGACTATCCAGTAATGTTTATAATGCACACGAGTAGCACATGATCGTCAATCGAACCGGTAGGGGAGACCACTGTGTTTTCAGTTAATCTTGATTATTTGAGTTTATTTGAAAACAAAAAGCCGTATCAATTTAAACTACCTCTGTTTCAGGTAAGCCAGATAATAAGCCTTGGTTGGCTGTGCACGCGGCTTGGGGCGGAGTGGACCCGTGCAAAGGCAAGTTTGTGCGAGGCGTGTGCGTGTTTGGGCTCGGGGATCTCGAGGCGCTCGTGCAAAAGCGACACTTGTTCGTAAACAAGTTCTACCTGGAGTACCAGCCGCGTGCGCTCGAGTGCCTAGAGGAGTGGCTGCACAATCGGACAGCGGAGCCCGCCCACCAACCGCTCAACCTTACATACTACCTGCAACTACCCTTCATCAACACTGACCGCGTATCCTGATGTTCCCTACATGTGTTTGTTTGGTACATATCATATAATGTGTATATATACAGCGGTCCCTGTGAGGAGCATATGTGAAGCGCCGCTTACGGTAACAGACTTTGAGTTTGAAATGTCAATTGAGGAAAGAACTTAAACGCGTGTTAATCAGCAGTAAGCGATAACTACACTTGTTTTGTAGTTCAATATGGGGGAGGTTTTCTCCCATTGCACGACTAACGTTTTAATTAACATTAAGAAAGGTTTGTTTGTCATACTCTCAACTATACCCGAGAGCATTTACACTTGTTGTTGTATATGATCTGTTGAAATGTTCATCTCCTGTTAAATATCAGTGAAAACTCAAAATGTAAAGTATGTCAATGCCTTTTCGTTTTGTTGTTGCAAAATATAGTCTTGTTTATATTCTGGCCATAATAGACTAAAAATGCTCCACTTTATGTCCTTTTAAGCAATTCATTGTTGTTACTTTTTTCAATTTTCAGATGTGTTTTAATTAATCATGTAAATCGCTTAATGAGTTTTTAAATGCTTTATAAATCTGAATAACATAATTTGTTTAACTTTATACTTTGTTATGTTACTTAAATTTATTTACAGAAAATAAATTAAGATATAGTTTTAAATCATTATTTTATCTTGAAATTGAATTATTCAAACAACTCTTCAAAAGAGGTAACACATTAAGATAAACAATTTCTGTTTACATGAAATAAATATATAGTTCGTATACAGTTTCTTTAATTGTATGTTTCCGTTCACCTCTTTAGCGAGTTAAAACGCACCAGAATATGCATGCCTTTTGTTTATTTCATGGAAATGGAGAAGTGAACTAACGTGTGTGTATAAACTGAAATATACCATGCTTTCTTAATCACTATGAACGCAAATGTTGAAAAGTTGAAAAAAAATGCTAAAATCGAAGACATATTTTGTTCGTCAGAAGCCGGATCGGGTGAGTATGGATTTGGATCTGTGATAACAGAACAGACCAGGGAATCCGGATCACATGGATCTTGACCTACATAGTAACAGAACAGACCAGGTAGACCGTATGAGATAGATCTTGACATACCTTGTAACATAACAGACCAGGAAGTCCGGATCAGATGGATCTTGACCTACTTAGTAACAGAACAGACCTGGTAGTCCGGATCAGATGGATCTTGACCTAGGTCTTTGGTAACAGAACGGGTAGTCCGGATCAGGTGAGTCTTGACTTTGATCTGAGATAACAGAACAGAACAGGTAGTCCGGACTAGGTTGACCTGGACCTGGATTTGTGGTAACAGCACTGAACAGGTAGTCTGGACTAGGTTGACCAGGACCTGGATTTGTGGTAATAGTATAGAACTGGTAGTCCGGACTAGATTGACTTGGATCTGGATTTGTGGTAATAGTACAGAACAGTTAGTCCAGACTAGGTTGACCTGGACCTGGATTTGTGGTAACAGTATAGTACAGGTAGTCCGGATTAGGTTGATCTGGTATCTGGATTTGTGGTAACAGCACTGAATAGGTAGTCCGGGCTAGGTTGATTTGGACCTGGATTTGATTACAAATTTGAGTGACATACTAAGCAGTGTGATGGTGATATTTACTGTAGTTGTCATATAATAATAATATATATATATATATATGTGTGTGTGTGTGTGTGTGTGTGCGTGTGTGTGTGTGTGTGTGTGTGTCTTTTAATTTCCGTAAAACATAACCGATGATCATACCTACTGTCTATGTAAACAAATATTGCAAAACAGGTTTTAATTGGGCTCGTTGCAAGAAGGTGAGAGGTGGTTAATTGATCCTCCAAAAACTGCTTTTCGTTATAACAAAATAGTTATTGCTTTTCGTCAGAACAAAATACAAACATTTAATATTTTTATATAGTGTATGCCTCATTTGTTGGTATGAATATATCCTGATAAAATATGCATTCCGAGACTTCCGCTTAAAAGCAAACATGGTGAATATACCAGAAACGTAATTTGCTTTTCGTTATAACAAACAATATTTTGTATATTATCAGCATTTGCCCACGACTTTTGAAGAAACTATAAATTGCTCAACAACCGAGTATAGTGTACGATTTTCTGCTTAGCCTCCGATATGTTTTATAAAAATTGACATTTAAGTAACAAACTTACAGCGATAATCCTTTCCGAATCGAGTGTTGTCTTCACGTTATAACCAAAATGTGTGGTCACAAACCACGTGGTATATCCACACTGTGTACGAAATGTGTTACCTCTGGTCGTGTATATCACCACGATCCAGTGTTATCCCACCACTTCACCTCGTTACGATTGGACTCCGTGTTATTGCACTGTTAAATTTAAAAGTAATTTTATGAATTGAATAATATTATTTGGAACATAGATGCATGATAAACTATAAAAAAACTATCAGAGAATGTTTTCTACACGATCCAGAAATAGAAAATTAACAGCTTCGTTATCAGCGATAATTTTGCATGGGGGGCGTCCCACGGGTAGAGGCGTAGAAAACACTTTTTTTTAAAAAGGGGGTATTTAAAACAATAGATATAAATACTAATAAATCTCAGAAATTAGCATAAAAGAAAATGTGTTGATTAAAGTGTAAGATGCTGACCCACCTCCAAAGAAGAGTGCTTGACGCATCCTAGGTGATGTGGCTCACGTTCAAGACGGTACACAGATGTTTATATGTACATGTCAAGGCCATCATCTGAGCGCTTGTCAGGAAAACGGCCGGCTGCCTAGGAAATTTTAAAGAGGATTTAATTTGAAGACTGATACAGTTGTTTCTAACATTTTGATGTTAGTCATTTTGTGATATTGCGGAATGGATTTAAATTATCTATACACAGAAGCATAAAATCACTTTTATATTTCTGTGTATAGTGCTGTTTACCAGGTTCAAAGTTTGGCCAGGTTTTTTATGTGTGCTTAGGGTGAACTAGGTCCCAGCTGAGTTTTGTGTGCATATTGATCATTGGTATCAATTAAAGGCTTAGCCCAGGCTTTGGATTGATTGAGAAATTTTAATTAATTTACTTTACACGGGAACACATTGAAGATTGGAATTTGATGTACAGTTTCCGACTAAAGAAAAAGACGAGAATAGGACATTGAATTATGCTTGTTTGTCTAAAGACAATATAGTTATACCAATATATCGCATACCATTTTAAAGGTTATTGACTCCCCTTTTCATGTCACATATGTAAAAATGGATTGTTTATATGTTGGTTGAACAAAAATGAATAAAACTGGACTCTGCCATGAAATCCGGTTAGTTTGAGTTACACACCTTGTTTCTTTTTTTGTATATCAAAAGCACTAAATATCTTAGATGTGTTGTTTATCTCATTTTATGTATCCAAAATGGTTTTAATCAACATTTTAGTGACTAACAATGATTCAGACGCCTGTGGTTGAAACTTACAAACTTGAACTTATAATAATAAATCCCGTGTTACATTAAAATCAGAATTGTCCAAAGGTATATAAGTGTCAATGAAGGGAAAACTGCCTCCAATTTTGGACGGTACTGCGAAGCAGTGCCGTTTATAGGTATCATGCTACTTTTCGACAGGCATGCATCATTTGGTCCTCGGCTTCATACCTCAAACAGAAGCGTTCAGGAACCAGTTTTAAACGGAAGTGCACGGCCAAATGAAATAGACCTTTTGTCCGCTATTCATAAGTATTCAAGTCAAGTAGCGCCCAAAGGCGGCTGATTCATATTGTAAAATATATTCTTCGACTGTAATTCCACAATATTCCATGGCCGAGTTGTTACGATTGTATAACGAGGTCTATCTCGAAGCTTTGTCGGAGGAGGCCGAGTTATAACGATTGTATCGAGTTGTTCCCCTTCGCATAATTGTTGTCTGTGTCAGTCTACTTTCGTTTTATTGGAAAGGTGAACAACTTGTTTTAATGCATCAAATCCTTGTTTAGTGCAAAATAACATTTTTAAAACACCCCCGTTTTTTTGCACATTCCCGTTTAGACATTAGGGATTGGAAGAATCCCGTATAACACGTCTATTATTTTAAACTAGGTTACTCAATAGACTGCATAACTATTACAGTTAATTTAGGTTTGATTTGTGCATTTACTGTTTTTATTGCAAATGTTAAAAATTCATGGTGTTGCAGGTATCGAGTGTGCCATTACACAGCTCAGAAACAATTTATTCATTTGTTTTGTTTATTGTTTACCAAAGGAAGCAACAACTTCAAATAATTCAGTTCTTTTCCAAGAACTCAAAAAAGCTATTACAGGTCAAGATCGCTTTATTGAGAGATTTCAATTATGATCAAAATGAAAGGGCTTCTATTGCACACTCATTTCATACCAATTTCAATCTACGCCAGTTAATAGATTCAGTTACAACTGATTATGGCTAATATTAATACCATATATACACAAACTTGGATTCAACTTGTTTAAGATCTTACGGCACTCTAGAATCATACTACTCCGATCACATACCATTGTACCTTGTACTGAAAGTTGACTAAATTTTAGTTAAATGCTATAATATGATTGACAGTAAGTTACCAACTATGCTTCTTTGACTGAAAAAGTATTATACGTGAAGCCAGTGGTCGAAAATAGCACCAGCCCACAAGTCCTGCACTGGTAAAATGACTTCCGGGCTTGCTCAAATTCTGAATTTTATATAGCACAGCTTGTTCAAACATATGATTCCATGCAATAGTATAAGAATTCAGGCTTGTTCATCCAAAAGTCTTATTTCGATGACAAGAATAAGGCTAAGATCAATACTGAATACTGGCCCTGGTCTCAACTGTTATCACTGTATAGCAACACTATTTATTCAACCGTTACTTTATCATTTTGAATTATATTTTTTAATTATTAATTGGAGTTGTTTTAAAAAAATTCCAGCATCTGTAGTACAGTATTGACGCACTACAAATGAACCTGATTCTTCAATTTCCATATAAAAAATCATTAAGCTGATCAATTGATAAAATAGACGTCGCCATTTTAAAATGAAACATATGTATTTGCAAATGAATTCCATCAATGAAGCCTTTGAAAAAAGCGGGCCATACCCCAGTCTTTGCCTGTGGGAATGTGGTGTACCACAGGAGGTCAGATGGCATTCCATGATGGAATTACATCTCTTACCAAATTCAGCAGGTCAAAAGTGCTCTTTACCATCCACAGACATTATTTGGCAGACTAGGAACAAGAAAGACCACTTAATGTAATAGCGGTTTGTTTGTGCATGAACAGCAAATGCATCCGGTGCTGGTTTGTTAACATAACATGTAACTGAAAAGATTGAAATTACACCAACTTCCTTCATTAACACAAACTATCTGTGTACCTGGACCATCAGCTTGAACAGTATACTACTTCAACTACCATTTCCTTATATTCAAACATTACTAGAAAGGTCTGAAAGGCAATAATGCTATCTTCAGTGATTAATGAAGAATGATAAACTCCTGTGTTATAAATTCTGCTGCAACTTGAGATCACCAGTATGTACAGACATTGCCAAATTTATTGCATTTATTACTTGTGTCTTATCAGTGCTCTATGCATAGATATTGTACTTGAAGTTAACTATGATTTTATTAAGATGCGATTTTTCACTCTGTATTGATGTTCACATACTTCAATTTCTGTTGCTATACCGGTGCCACTAACAGATAATCTAGATTAATTTGTTTTTATTTATTTCTACCACTGTTGTCTATGATCATTTTCATATCATATAGTTAGTACACTTCATTATATACAAGGCAGTCAGTGTCTAATTTCCTTTACCAACTCAGCAATAAGCCTTTTGACATTTCTGCTTTCAATTGTCTTTATATTTTTCATTAACATTTCTTTCTAAGTTTGAAGTCTGATCACTGTTAAGAAATGTCTTCCAAATTGATAATTATTTAAAATAACAATAACCTAATGCCCTTATGGAAACATATTCCAAACATTCCTCAACGGCTATGAAATTATTTTTGAACAAACCTTTTTGCAGTTTACAGCCTTTAAAATATTAAGATTCCCCCCCCCCCCAACCATATGCGCTGCTTAACCTATAAATAAATGATTTTTGACATATTATAATCATTTTCACTCATTGCATGTTTTTCTGCTACAATGTTATCACGTTTTCATGTGTATCATTTAGATTCATTGTTTTCACATTGTTACTTTACTCATGATTCATTGCTAATCTCATTTTATGTAAATGTCTTCTTGTCCAATTGTAAATAATGACAAATGCTGCTCAAAAGAGTGTGATAATGGATATACTCTTCCTGTCATGTTATTTGATAATTGTCAGCTGCGTCATCTCCCATGAATTGCATTACTTTTACTTTGCCTCAGCTTTAATAGTATGTGTGATGGTTTTATGTTGTTGCTATTAGAACAGGGGTTATTTTGATAAGCCAAATATCCTGTACATTATCATTTCGCCAAAGTAGTTCATTATAGATTCATATAACACTACAGACTGGTTAATTGTAATGGTAAACTATTTTTCAATTCTTTTAAATGAAATCCATCCTTTGATATAGCCTTCATCTTACACCATTATTTCCTAGAGCTTTACCTTGCATTTCTGTCATTCAGGCATGGTTGAAATACATTTCAGGGGACTAGACACCAGATGCTACCATTACAAGATGAAAAAAAAACTGTCCAAAACTTTAATGGAATTTATATCTTAGTGTACATTTTAATTGAGTTTTTGGACCGAGTAAATCCAAGTTATTTTAAAAAAAAAGCTTCTGAGTGTGTCTTGTAAAAATCACAGGACCCCCACATGCTATCCTTTAGTGTATACACACAGCTGAGACAGGGATATAAATACCAATGCACATCAAAAGATCACAGTCTGCCCTTGCACCCTGCCCTTTTTAAATCATAGCTCGGGTCCTGAATTCCCACTTAAGAAACTTTCTTCTACAAAACAATACCAGACTAGGAGTGTTGTACACACATCTGACATTCATACAACCAGTTGTAACTCTCCTGCTGCCAGCTTTAAGCAGTAGCGTCCCTCAGCACTTTCAATGCTTTGATTGTTTTCCTTGTTTCTTAACGATGTGCATGACTATTTTACAAGTAACAATATAGACCGTATACATATATACGGACAATATGAACAATTTAAATTTCATAAAATATTCATCATTCTATATTCTTTCGGGCCTTTGAATTTAATTATTTCACAGGACCAAATTCTGCTTAAAAAATCATTTTGCGCATACCATTTAAGGAAATCTTAAAGAAATAAGACCAGCAATATCTTATCATCAATCAACCTGGAAAAGAAATGTGCACAAACTAGCAAATGGATGTGTGTTAATACTTGGAGATAATTTACCTTGTGTGAGCCCATGTGCATGGAAACTCTGGCTTTTTCTGAATCTGGCATGGACGCTTTATAAAACCTGGCAATGTTAGAAACATTTGTATTATATCCACGCATGGCGTTTCTGGATTACGTCCGTTAAGTAAACGGCCTTGTGCTTGTGAATAGTGAAGCTGGTGGCCTTGCGGCTTAGTGGCCTGACGGCGTAAAGTCAGCACTCTAACGCCCGGGCAGCGGGAAGATAGTGGCATAGCAGTCTCTTGGCGTGAAAACAATGATCACGGGGCATAGTGGCGTGAGGTTAACAGCCTAGTTGCAAAAATATATTGTAAAAAACCCAACAAGTTTTAAAGTTCAAAAACGCCATTTTCGGCTGTTTATTTGTTTTAATTGACGCAACGTATGTAAATTATTATGGCACGTGCGTTTATTAAACGGGAAAATGCATAAGTTGCTCTGTATTCAATGAAACATAAATGTCACTGCTCCATTTAGGCCTCAAGTCCGCTAGGCTGCTGATTTAACACCGCCAAGCTGCTAGGCCGCTTACTTCAGACCTCCAACCCCTAGGCCACTCTCTTCAGGCCGCTAACTTCAAGCCGCTAGGCCGCTAACTGCATGCCGCTCACTTAACGCCGCCAAACCGCTAAACCGCTAACTTCAGACCGATAGATTTATGTTCAGCATTGGACTAAAAAGATCTACGTGTAATCGCCTTTTGAGAAAAAGGAAAATTGCTTTTATCTTTAACCCTTAGACACCGCATACAAGAAAAACTGATATTTTTGTTGGAGGAATAAAAGAATCGATCTATCTATCTTATTTTATTTATTTTGTCAAGTCTCTGGAGTGTAATAAATTCGGATATAAATGCTTTAGGTTTGCATTAATTATAATGCAGGTTCACGAAATTGCGAGTGTGCCTTTCGCAACCGCTTAACACACAAAAACAATAAAGGATTGAACGATATATAAAAATGAAAAATGAAAAACAACATTTGTTTCCAAGTCGCTTTGTTTTGTGTTGCAGATTGCATACAGGGTCGGGACTGCAGCGGATTTGGTTTCGGCGACGTACCCTGGCGCTGGTGCTGCTTGTATGCCTGGTGCTGTGCATGTCCATCCGTCTGTCCACCAACAACCAACCGGCATCCATGTTATACCAGAGGTGGTTTGAGAATCTCCGTCATTTGTCCGCAAACAAATCTCCTACAGAAACTCGACAAATTGAGAGAGACATTGAAAATGATAAGAGATTCCCTAAAATACTCCGCACAGCTAGACAACGAGTTTTTGACGTTAACTGTGCAGCTGTCCTTAGGGGCGACCTTAAAGAGATTAAAAGAGGCAGGACAATTATGGACAAAGATGGGTTCGTGCGTGGTGGCAATATATCAGACATATCATATATCAAGTTAACGAAGGACTGTGATAAGTTTAAAGAAAATCGTGATTACAGGAACTATATTCTCTCTGCGACAGAGAAAGAGTTTCCAGTGGCCTACAGCATACTGCTTTACAAAGAGGTGGAGCAAGCAGAACGGTTAATGCGCGCTCTCTACACGCCGCGGAACTTGTTCTGTCTGCACGTGGACATGGACGCGCCTCCGGAAGTTCACCAGGCCGCCCAGGGCATAGCTGACTGCTTCCCGAACGTGTTTGTAGTCTCCCGGAAGGAATACATGGTATACGCCGGCTTCACACGCCTCCAAGCGGATATCAACTGTATGCAGGATCTCATGCAGAGGAACAAGGATTGGAAGTATTTTATTAACCTCCCTAGTCAGCAGTTCCCGATTAAAACGAACAGAGAAATAGTGCAAATTTTACGAACATACAACGGTGCTAATGATATAGAAGGCCTTACAGGCAATAGCCGACTAGATCATAGATTCAAATTTAGATACGTTTATAAACGAGTTGCAAAGGACCAAATTAAACCGAAAATATATAAGACAAACAACCAGCGGGCGGATCCACCGGCGAACGTGACGATGGTCAAGGGAAGCGCATACGGCGTGTTCAGCCGGGCATTCGTGGAATGGATGCTCCAGAGTAAGACGGCTCGGGAGCTGCTGGACTGGATGCGGGACGTGTACAGTCCGGACGAATTCTACTGGGCCACTCTGCAGTACAACCAGAACCTCGGCACTCCCGGCTCGCACTACTCAGGTAGGTAGTAGATATATACACGGGGGGAGCCCACATGTAGTCCACAATTCAGCACCCTTACAAATCACAATTTTACACTCAGGTCGATCTTGGATCTATCTTTTAGTTCACACTATTAGAACTAGCAAACATGAAAATGATAGGAACAAGCGGTCTGCAATGCAAGTTATGAATTCGCTATAGACTGACTTTAAGAGCGTTTGAACACGCATGCCGCTACAAAATGAGTTTCAAGAGCACTTGGTAAAGTCCCGCCTTCGTTTTATTACCGGAGTTTTATTAGGTGATTGTTTTGCGGCGGCACCTTTTTGTTTTCATTATATAAGCAGACAATGCATTTTTTTCAGAAGATTCAAAGTCGAACATTCAAAATCATGAAGTCACGACATTGTTGTTGGTATTTGTTTTTCAATTCGTACATATTTTGGAAGCACTTACTTAAAAATGCTCTCCGGAAATACTTGTATTTCATCGGAGAAACTTTGCACGGCCATCAATCTTTAGATTATGCAGTTTTTGTGTATCCTTTTAAAGAAAAATGCATCAAATATTGTTGTGTTGAGTGAACTTTAGTAAAAGCGCACACTTATGAAATTGTCTCTCTTTCGTAATACTTCTCCATAATGTTAGTACTGAAATGGTGCCTAAACTCTAAATCTGTGTTTTAAATTGTCAGCTTAATGTTTCATTATAAAAAGTGCTGTATCCATGCTTGGTTTCTTCTGGAACTGTAATCGATGTATTTTCTTGGATTTGTTCTTTATTTCTATAAGCCTCGTGAAACTATGTGTACTTTAACTCTGAACATGACTGGTGAAGCACAACTGATATATGAATATGTATCTCTTCAGGCTCAAAGATATTTAGACAAATAAAATTTAAATTCGTCACCTTTATGCCCTAACTCAATGTCCGCTTCCATGTCTCATTGCAGTTATTAAGTTATTGCACGAGGGTGACAACATGTAAATCTATTCAAACTTTATGAAGTTTTATGGACAGCAATGAAATCTATTTCAGATAATTAAATAATGATTAAGTTGCGTTGCATTGACACAGCGCATTATTAAAAAAATGCTTTGAGGAATGCGGAAGATCACACGATATTCAGCGAATAGATAAACGTGGTATTTTAGACCATTTTTATTATATAGGATATACTTATAGAGTAATGACCTCTGGTAATCGGGGAATGACCTCTAGTCATCGGGGCAAGTCTACTTTCAGATCCATAACTCAATATGTTTTTGAGCTAGTGACTTTAAACATCATACACATATCGACTGTGTTGAGTGCTGTGCAAAAATATGTGTGTGGTATTTTAAGAGTTATTGCCCTATATCCTCTTTTGTACTTGGACTTTTTTTTCTATAACTCCATGTTTTTTAAGTACTAACTACAGACTTCACACACACATTGAATGCGTTGAAGAGAAGTACTGTCCTTCAGAAACATTATTTTGTATTTTGTGCTTTTTATCTACTTCTCTCCATAATCCTTGCGAATTTCCGGTATTGACTTCAAACATCATACACATATTGAGTTGAGCTGACTGTATAGAGGAGAAGTGCTTCGAAAATAAATTTTGTGTATGGTATTTTTAGAGTTATCGCCCTTTTATTATTTTTAACTTATTCTTTTTTTTACTTCTCTCGATAATATGTTTTTGAGGTTTCAATTAATACAGCAATTGTCAACTCAATTAAAGAATGTACTATGCTTTTCAAAACTGAAAGGAAAATCTCATGCCTTATTTCACAGATGTTAACGCCCTTATTTCTAAATAGGATAACTTTAGACTATTTACCTAATTGATGCCTTCTCACTGATATAGGGCAATCAATGACCATACATAACACCCGGTGATTTTTCGTATAACAAGAAGGTGGGGTTATTACTCACATCCAGTTATAGCTCTAAAAATAATTATTGATCCGTTTAAAGATTGTATGTGTGAAAGTCTACAAGTATCTTCCATGGCCGACAGTGCAAAATAGTTTTATCTCAAAATGTAGTTAAAATGTATTTTAATTTTATTTTTTAAATACGGGTTATTTTGGGTTGGTAGAAATTAGTAATAGTTCGCCCAAGAAAAAATAACTAACATTCACATTCGAATGTTTGCAACGTTCGAATTTCAGCTTTATATTTTAGGCATGTTGCAAACATGTTTACATATAAAACTCTTTTCTGTCTTTGTGGCGCCTATATTTTATCCGTTCGTGACGCAGTGCATAGACTATACACAACTTTATGAACTGGAAACAGCGCAGAATCATAAACAACGACTGAAAAATGAAGTTAGATTTAGGCTTTAAATGACTCGAATTAATATACATGTTTCGAAATCATATTTTGTCGAAGGGCCGTTATCGTTTTCAATCCGGTCAATCTGTACATTTAAATAAATGCTGGTTCAAGTAGAAAGAACTATAATCCCAAACACTGAAAAGATTTATTTGATATAAAATGGCTATGCGACAGCCCCAATAAAAACCCAATGACCATGAAATCAAGTTTGTGGTGCCTGATTTGTTTTCGTAAAAAATGTAAATGAGGCAATTTCCGTAGTGTACGTGAATTATATTTGTTTTGTTTTATTACACAACAGTGCGCAGCATTATAAAATAACTCCCGTAATGTTAAAGCGCACGAGTATTACATGATCGTCAATCATACCGGTAAGGGACACCACTGTGTTTTCAATGAGTTTTGATTGTTTAAGTGTATTCAAAAACAAAAAGCCGTATCAATTTGAAATACCCCTGTTTCAGGTAAGCCAGATAATAAGCCTTGGTTGGCTGTGCACGCGGCTTGGGGCGGAGTGGACCCGTGCAAAGGCAAGTATGTGCGAGACGTGTGCGTGTTTGGACTCGGGGACCTCTCGGCGCTCGTGCAAAAGCGACACTTGTTCGTAAACAAGTTCTACCTGGACTACCAGCCGCGTGCGCTCGAGTGCCTGGAGGAATGGCTGCACAATCGGACAGCGGAACCCGCCCACCAACCTGTCAACCTTACTTACTATCGCCAACTACACTTCATCAACACCGACCGCGTGTCCTGATGTTCCCTGTATGTGTTTGTACGGTATATATCATATAATGTGTGTATATACAGCGGTCACTGTGAGGAGCACATGTGAAGAACCGCTTCCGGTATCTGACTGAGTAGGCCATGTAAATCGAAGAAAGAACTCAAACGTGTGGAAAAGCACTGAACGATAACTACACTTGTTTTGTAGTTCAGTATGGCAAGGGTTATCTACCATGGCACGACCAACGTTTTAATTAACATTATGAAAGGTTTGTTTGTCATAATTTCATCTATACCCGAGAGTATTTACACTTGTTGTTGTATATGATCCATCGAAGTGTTCATCCCTTGTAAAATATTTGTGAATACTCAAAATTTTAAGTTTGTCAATGCCGATTCGTTTTGTTCGTTTTGTTGTTGCAAAATATAGTCTTGTTTTAATCCAGCCATAATAGACAAAATGCTCCTCTATGTCCTTTTAAGCAATTCATTGTTTTACTTTTTTCAATTTTCAGATGTGTTTTTATTTAATCATTTAAATCGCTTACTGATTTTTCAATGTTTTTGATAAATTTAAATAACATAATTTGTTTTACGCATTACTTTATACTTTGTTATGCTTCTTATGTTTATTTACAGAAAATAAATTAAGATATAGTTTTAAATCATTATTTTATCTTGAAATTGAAATATTCAAACAGCTCTTCAAAAGAGGTCACACATTATGATCAACATTTTCTATTTACATGCAATAAATATATACATGTAGTTCGTACTCAGTTTCTTTAATGATATGCTATCGTTCACCTCTTTTTCCAGTAAAAACGCATCATACTATGCATGCCTTTGGTTTATTTCATGGAAATTGAGAAATGAACTAACTTCTAAGTACAAACTGAAATATACCATGCTTTCTTACTCACTTTGAACGCAAATGTATCGAAAACATATTTTGTTCTTAAGTAACCGGATCAGGTGAGTCTGGATTTGGATCTGTGATAACAGAACATACCAGGTAGTCCGGATCAGATGGATCTTGAACTACTTAGTAACAGAACAGACCTGGCAGTGCGGATCAGATGGATCTTGACCTGGATATTTGGTAACAGAACAAACCAGGTAGTCCGGACCAGATGGATCTTGACCTGCTTAGTAACAGAACAGATCAGGTAGTCCGGATCAGATGGATATTGACCTATTTAGTAACAGAAAAGACCAGGAAGTCCGGATCAGATGGATCTTGACCATGCTATTTGACAACAGAACAGACTGGTAGTCTGGAGCAGATGGATCTTGACCTTAACATTTGGTGACAAAGCAGACCAGGTAGTCCGGATCAGATGGATCTTGATCTTGATCTTTGGCAACAGAACAGACCTGGTAGTCCGGATCAGATGGATCTTGACCTACTTAGTAACAGGGCAGACCTGGTAGTCCGGATGAGATGGATCTTGACCTACTTAGTAACAGAACAGACCAGGTAGTCCGAATCAGATGGATCTAGAACTTGATATTTGGTAACAGAACAGACCTGGCAGTCCGGATCAGATTGATCTTGACCTACTTAGAAATAGAACAGACCAGGTAGTCCGGATCAGATGGATCTCGACCTACTTAGTAACAGAACAGACCTGGCAGTCCGGATCAGATTGATCTTGAACTACATAGTAACATAAGATAACTGGTAGTCCGGATCAGATGGATCTTGAACTGAATATTTGGTCACAGAACAAACCAAGTAGTCCGGATCAGATGGATCTTGACCTACTTAGTAACAGAACAGACATTGTAGTCTGGATCAGATGGATCTTGACCTGCTTAGTAACAGAACAGACCAGGTAGTCCGGATCAGATGGATCTTGACCTGCTTAGTAACAGAACAGACCTGGTAGTCCGGATCAGATAGATCTTGACCTGGATATTTGGTAACAGAACAAACCAAGTAGTCCTGACCAGATGGATCTTGACCTGCTTAGTAACAGAACAGACCAGGTAGTCCGGATTAGATGGATCTTGACCTACTTAGTAATAGAACAGACCAGGTAGTCAGGATCAGATCGATTTTGACCTACTTAGTGACAGAACAGACCAGGTAGTCCGGATCAGATGGATTTCGACCATGATCTTTGGTAACGTAACAGAACATACCAGGTTGTCCGGACTAGGTTGACCTTGACCTGTATTTGTGGTAACAGTACAGAACATGTAGTCCGGACTAGGTTGACTGGGACCTGGATTTGTTGTAACAGTATAGAACAGGTAGTCCGGACTAGGTTGACCTTGACCTGAAATTCTGGTTACAGTACAGAACATGTAGTCCGGACTAGGTTGACCTTGACCTGGATTTGTGGTTACAGCACAGAACAGGTAGTCCGCACTAGGTTGACTTGGACCTGGATTTGTGGTAACAGTACAGAACAGGTAGTCCGGAGTAGGTTAAACAGGACCTGGATTTGTGGTAACAATTCAGAACAGGTAATCCAGACAAGGTTGAACTGGACCTGGATTTGTGGTAACAGCACAGAACAGGTAGTCCAGACAAGGTTGACCTGGACCTGGATTTGTGGTAACAGCACATACCAGGTAGTCTGGTCTAGGTTGACCTGGACCTGGATTTGTGGTAACAGCACAGAATAGGAAGTCCGGACTAGATTGACCTGGACCTGGATTTGTGGTATCAGTACAGAACAGGTAGTCCGGACGAGGTTGACCTGGACCTGAATTTGGTGGTAACAGTATAGAACAGGTAGTCCGGACTAGGTTGACCTGGACCTTGAATTGTGGAAACAGTACAGAACATGTAGTCCGGACTAGGTTGACTTGGACCTGGATTTGTGGTGACAGTACAGAACATGTAGTCCGGACTAGGTTGACTTGGACTTGGATTTGTGGTAAAAGCACAGAACAGATGGTCCGGACTAGGTTGACCTGTTGTTCGATTTTTGTTATCAGCAGTGAACAGGAAGTATGGACTGGTTGTCCGGTTAGCGAGTTTGTCCGGTTACCACATTAGCGCACTCGCTTCTTACATAGGCGACCCGGGTTGTATTCACGGTCTTGGCGCATGTGCGTATTGATTGTGGTCACCAAGCCGGACAAATTGGTGTCCATCGGGCACTACGATTCCCCCAATTACACAAAACCACATCCTCGCAAAACACGCGAGAATGTTAAAATAACATTTACAGTTTATTTTAATTTTCACAATCATTGCATTTTTATTCATTGACTTAATGACCGATTCGAATTATTGAAATGCCTCTTGCTTATAAAGATTGAATGTTGGTCTAGCACGATTAACAATATTCAACATTCATCTTATTCAGAAGTTTTTAAGGATGAAAGTTTAGCTGGTTCGACAAACGACAGTCTCTTGGCATCTTCATTCTTTGTTAACTTTGAAATGCATTATTTTACGTGTTTGTAGTTGAATGAATATGAGCGATCGTTTGACCATGACATGTATTACTTGACATCAGGGTATGATGTGTCACCAACAGATAGCATAAGGGCAAAATAATTGCCGTTTGGTATTTTATTCAAATCTCATAAGTTACTTCTTATGGATTCACCGATATGCATGTTGTTGCTACACTATTTTGTTTCCTCGAACTATTTAAATACTCTACGTGTGTGCTCTTCTTAAAGACTCTTCGGTGTTTTTAATTCTGGGATTCATCTCTCTGGCCTTGGCTCTTCTTTCTGCCGCCCTCGCCTTTACTATCTCGAGTTGCCGCATTCGAGCCGAGGTCGCACTACAAAATGGTTCCAAATATTGCGAGAAAAAGCACGTGGCTGAGAAAATCGAGATACACGCTTCTTTGTTTCGAGCAGTCTCAGTTACAAAATTTTGACATTCAATCGCAATAATTTTAGTGATGAGACAAAGAGAATGTAGCACTCTTTATAATATATATATATATATGTTCCACTTTTTTTAGGATAATGGGGCTCGTTTACGCACGAGTACCTGTCCATCGGCGGTTGCGGTTGCGCCTCCTCCTCCGCGGCAAGTACGAGGCGGCGCCGAAAAGCGTCTGCGTGTAGATGTGTCCGGCACGCGCTTAGCCGCCGATCTTCCAGTGCCTCCTCCCGAATGTGTCGCGCCAGTAACTTCCGGTCTGACCGCGTCATTTGCAGCTTCGTGGTTTAAAATAACTTCAAGTATTTATATTGAACGAACAATACTCAACACTACTAAATGAAAGAGTTGATTTGGTGTCTGGGTTCACTATAATATATAATAAATGATTGATTAATTTCGATTAAAGGCATACGTACGTTGTGTGGAAATCCAATCTTTGTTTTATCCCCGCCTTTTCGACGCAGCCGGTTGACAATCCTGTCGGGAATCTGGCCTGGTCCCCCGCCAACCTGGAACGCGATTCCACCCGGAGCAAGCCGCGGATACTGGCCTGTTAATGAATGGATCAATTTGTTTGTCTGTTGGAATCAGGGTTTTTGGCTTTGCTTGAATTATGCATTTTGGGATTAAAATCATATGTATTCGGTTTCGTGCGAATATCTTGAACGGTTTTTAGTAGTCGCCAACGTAAACTTTTGCACGACGGCGACGACAAAATCTGGGCATTTTGTTGTATTTATTTTTAAATACAGCCGCAAATTAAGATGAATGTATTCACATGTATACACAAAAACGAGTTTTATAACTGATCTTAGAGAAAAAATATTTTTAATCAATTGTATGAGATCAGAGTATTCCTGCTATGTGCCTACCAGGGTGCAGGTCCCTGACCACACTCTCGATACCGTGGACTGTCAAGTGCTTCTCGCTCGGCGGTGAAGAAGGTGGGTCTTCAGATGAAATGCAACCTTCTGTGTCCTCTTCAGGTGAAACTTCCCCCGATATTTCCTTAGACTGACAGTTGCCCATCAAGATAAAAAATTGCTGTGTGTCATAACAGCATACGCCGTTGTTATGGGTGGCAACGTCATCAAGTATAAAATGACTTAAAGAATAGTGCATCATGAAGACGGCGTCATAATTATGACGTCACTTACACCGAGGAATGATACACGTCTCTCTTTTCGTTGAGTATGCTACACTTTGAATCAGTCTGAATTTATTTGACAACGCAGATAAAACTGTCTTTCAGATAAGCAAGGATTGAGAATATTAAATATTTACTGTTTTACAACCACTCAAAACATAAAGCAAATACTTTAATCAGCCGTTATCAGTCGTCGATAGTCAATATGGCTATGCACTTCCCTGTTTGACACACAAACTTTGAATTTCCATCACATTTCGAAATTGGAGGTGTTTGTTAAAGAGGAAAATTCAGCATGTTGTGGATTTAATACAAATTCTTGGAATTTCGGACAACATGTCGCGGTCCCGACACGCCACATGGTCGCTAGTGGTGACTTTGGTAGCCATGTTTCTGCTCGTGATGGCCTACGCTCTCCCGTTCTGGGTGAACTACGAGTACAAGCCCGAGCAGTGCACGGACGGGTTCACGGTCAGGGTTAGTGTTGGGGTCTGGTATGTGATGGCATGCAAGGACGGAAGCCGCGGCTCGTGTACCGTGAGGGGTATCCGGCTACAGAAACACAGCAACAACACTTTCGCCTTCCAGGTACCCGGGTGTACGACTGAGGATGTCGCTGCCAACGTGGCTTCTGGCTTAGGTTTGTGTTAAGACCTTATCATCTCTACTTCTATTTACTTGGCAACATTGAAAACATTTATTTTGATCTCATGTCCAAGGTCGCTTATGGTCTTGAAAGTGTTGTTTACAAAACATGTAAAATTAGTACCGTGTTTTTCTTCAAGGGTCGTATGTGTACTGGTGGGCTGTGCAACTGACTTCGACCTTCGGCCTGGGCCTCCTCCTGCTGGCCACCCTCGTTCTCCTCTTTACAAGGTGTGCGGGCGTAGTCTCAAAAGCGCTCAACATCGCCATGTGTGTGCTCCTCGCATTGGGCGGTCAGTAGAATAGTTTCAAAAAGTAAAAGTGATTACTAACTTAAAACTGCTAAATCAAACCTGCCTAGCTTTCGGCTTTTTGCTTTGTTGTTCACAATCATAAACATATAATGTATATACTTTTACAGGGGCGCTAACTCTGTCTGTGGCTGTCTTGGTTGCTGTTTGCCTGGCCCATACATTTATCATTCCGGATCTGCAAATACAGCCGGAAACCTTCCCATGGAACGCGCTTATAGCAGCCATAGGCGGGGTGCTCGCAATCGCTGGGGCGTGCCTCACCGTGGTGACCGTGTGTTTATGGACTGAGACTGAGGTGAAAGCAAGATCCGACAGCATGGAAATGTCCGAGATGTGTCACTCAGACGGTGGTATATATATTGAACCCGGAAGTGGTAGCCTCCCTCAGGGCGTTGTGCTCTACACCGGCCGCGCAAACACACCACGTATTCCAGTTTCCGAAGATCGGTATGAGAACACAACACATCAGCGTGCGAATACCGACGCTCGTAATGATTTCCTTTCGTCAAATCCAAACGTTTATCAAAGAAACGAGCGGCGACCTACGGAGCATTTTACATCTGAAACGAAGGAATCGGCAAGGCAATACCCCGAGCCTAAAGCAGACTATGACGTAGGTAACAAATATGGCAGAACACACTTTTCAAACTCTAAAAAATACAAAGAAGAGGACTCTTGGACGATGGATACCATGACAACGATGCCAACCTTCCAAGGCGGCTATAGTCAGGGACGACAAAATCCTTCTTACAGCTTAGATGGTGATGATTATGAATCGAGGAGTGAAAATAGACAACAGCGAGGTCTTCCGAGATACATCATTGGCGAAACAGGTGAGAGATATAACGACAGGAGTGAAGCAGGGCACATAAGCGACTGGAACGCAAACATGTCAACTGGTTACAAATAATCAGAAAGTGGGAGCAAGTTTTCACATTCTACGGGTTGGGCTTGGGGACGGAGTTGTTGTGCCGTCCAGGTTGACCCCACAAAATTGTGAACTATACTGATTTCTTGTAATTAAATTGTTTTGCGATGCTGTGATGACTTATACATTTATACATGTACGTAGATATATCTAGACAACTTATAGGAATATAGCTTAAACAGTATTTAATTAATTTTGATATCAAATGGTCAAATGCTTTATCTTTTCTTTTTCTTTCTTTTCTTTCTTTTTGTTTCAGGCTTTCATTTATTTATAACCGATCGCCATGTGTATATGAAGAATATTCAATGTATCAAAGATCAAGAGCCATCTTTGACTTATAACATTGTCTTTATTGTGTGAACTGATTGATACGAACTAAACTTTGTTTTGTTCTGTTAAAAATTAACTGAACGGCTTGCTTAGTATATTCAGTCGTCTGCGAAACGAAGGTTTTCTCCTTAACAACTGAACAGCGTATACAATCAACAACTTTGTTAAAAGTAAAATTATTTATTTAAAAATATATATATCGTCGATCCTCTATACGTCATATTAATAACTATAAAAGAAATGTATTATTTTATAGATATGTACAATGTATAGTGTATGGTTTATGATTGCCGTAGACAATAAAACTACAGCAGAATGGAGATTCTTATAAATGTACTAATATAATAGGGTACTATGCCCGTCCGTCATTTATTCAGAAGTAAGTAACTACACTGTGTCGCGTTAGGGATGGCCTCGAAAAATGAAGGCCAACAAAAATTTGAAGTTTACGAAACGAACTTTGTAGTGTTAACTTTTTTGTTCTAAGGCTAACTATAAAGCTGTTTATTATAATTGATATACTGCATGTGTATTGCAGTAAACATGACATTACCTGAAGGTTAAAAAATGCGTCCATAAAATCGTGCATACATCAGTAGGTAAAAAGATTAAAATTAAATGGAACGTGTTCTTCCTCCAGATAACAGATCATAAACTGTCTGGCATACATTGCAGCTATTTACGAACATTGTCGCGTAAAGCTTGTTATTTACTGTTGAAAAAAACATCAAAACCTTAGTTTTATAATCAATCACGGTGTACCTGTTTTCTTGTTATTGTTTCCCTTTGTGTAGGACGGTTGAGTTGCTTTAATTAATTAATGGTAACGGTAGCTATATACATGCATTCTATACTTTGCAGCCAAATCGGTTCAAGGGGGATAACCCACTATAAAATCACACTTATAACTGCCCATGTAATTTATCTGTGGATGTGAGCGGTTGCATAGAGCACCAATGTAGCACGTCAATCCCTGTAAGTCCTATACTTCACAACGGCGCGTAAACTTACTGTTTTATATCCATGTAAATGTTTCGATGTAATGCCACTGACACTTGAAAGCAGAATATGATGGTTAATGAGGCTCCTATATCACACTGGTATTTCGTATCCTTGTTTGTAAATACACGCAAAAGTGCATGAAACATTGCATTGCGACTAAATGTCGTTGAGATGTCCGAATAAAATTACAAATTCTACGCGGACAATGATACACCGGAACTAGACTACATCCCGTATCAATATTTATATTGTGAATATGGTCGGTACATATTATCTTGTCGGGAGGCGGAGAGCGAGTTCCCGCCGGTATCACTCTTCTCATAACTGGGTGGCGGGTAGTGTCCCCTATCATATCCCTCATACCCCTGGTTCCGGCTACCGCGATCTAAACTTCTTCCATAGTCACGGTCGCGCGACCTGTCATCATACGGGTCTCTGTATTTCTTTGACTTCGAGAAGCCGCCGTAGTCTGGACGGCGGTCATATCCGTTTCGTTGGCCGTTGCTAGGGGGCAAACGTGGTCGGTCGTAATTTGGTTGTGAGCGTGACATCATTTCGATACCACTAGGGGATACAGGCCGTTCGTCCTCGGAAATGGATTCCTTGTCTTGTTCGCGGTATTCCCCGTAGTCACGCCACTTACAGGAGACGACGAGGACCATGATGGCGGCGATGATGGAGATGAGGCTACCAAACCCGAACAGGAGCACGGACCAGGGGAACGTCTCTGCGGTCACGCTGTATCCAGGGATACTGAACACCAACGCGATCAATATAGGCTGAAGGATGGATATCGCCAAACTAGGAATACCTGTCAACAAATGAATGTTAATAGTTTAGTTAAATGAAAAACATGAAATCCTAACTTTATAAGGACAATGTTTTTTTTAAAAAACAAGAGCTATTACAGGAACGTGACAAATGTCCCGAAATACCTCATTGGACAGATAGCCGTAAATGTTTAGGCCTATATCATATGAACATATATCTAACATAGTCCCTGTCTTGGTTGAAAATATTGATTGCTGACATTTTTAAAGAGTAAAGATGTGCACAAAGATGATAAGTTACTACAAGATTGAGTGTATGTTAATTCGTGTCTGTTATACTTTTAAATGCGATTGATGTACATAATTGAATATGTATATGTGAATAATTCACATACTGTTAGAGATTCAATTTAAATGAACAACTATAAAAGGACAAACGGTCTAACAATACTTATTTTATGTTAAAGAAGAAATGAAGAAACAAGAAAACAACACTACACCTGTAAATAATGTAGATAAATGGCTTGATCATGTTTACCGTATTTAAATCTTAGTATCCAGGTAATCTGAGGTAATGCTCCAACAGCACGAGGTTCATGCGCCGATGAGTTCATTAGCTATTGGTTAGATATTGACCTTACTTTACTAGTCATGGACAATCTGCACACCATGTTTGAGGTACAAGCGTTCATCGATTATTGACCGGTAACGGATTTTCAGCTCAAAGTCACCAAGACCGTGACCCACTCACCATAAAATCAATAGACTTAAGCTACTGGTCATGACTAACCATTCGAGCGTTCTTCGGTTATTGATTGGAAACGGATTTCATATCATGTCTGAGCTACTCACCAAAAATCAGTAGGGTTTACCTTTAAATATAGGTGCATTAAAATATGTACGTGAAGTTAGCGGCCTAGCGCCCTAGCGGCCTAAATTGAATCCTATTTCGAAGCATGTTTTTCAAAAACGTCGATAAAGCAGTCAGCTAATTCAAAGCATTAAACATGCCTGTTCTTTTAAAACAATGATGTATTTACTGTTTTTATGCACAAATTATCACTCTGAAGCGTTTTTCATTTTTTTCCCCAAAAAAGTCGATCGAGCACTTCAGCGGCCTAGCGGCGTGAAGTTAGCGGCCTGCCGGCCTAGCGGCGTGAAGTTAGCGGCCTGGCGGCCTAGCGGCCTAGCGGCCTAGCGGCCTAACATGGTTTCCTATTTCAAAGCATGTATACATGCATTTTCTTCTAAAACAATGATATGTTAACTGTTTTTATACACAGACTATCACTCTGAGGCGATTATCAACATATTTTTGAGAAGGAGAGGCATGTTCACATGCTTTGAAAAGCTGACTGCGTGTTCGACTTTTTGAAAAAAGGTTGATAATCGCCTCAGAGTCTGTGCACGCCGGCCGCTAGGCCGCTAACTTCACGCCGCTAGGCCGCTAGGCCGCTAGGCCGCTAACTTCACGTACATCATAAAAATGCATTTCTGAGCGAACGAATGAAAACATTCTTTGAACAATTAAAGTAACCTAGAGATAAAGGCTTGAACAGCTTACATGGTTATCCATATTATAATATAAAAACCATGTTGTACATGAGTGAATTGTCTTTTGCCACACGTGAACAAAATATGCGTTGAATATCTTTGACGTTTTAGTTACGGCCAAGGTTAACGTGTATCAACAACGACACCAACGCCAACGACGACAACGACACCAACGCCGACGACGACAACGACACCAACGCCGACGACGACAACGACACCAACGCCAACGACGACAACGACACCAATGCTAGTACAATACCCCGATTTTTTCTTGAAAAAAAACGGACGAGAAAAATACGTATTTAAAGAATACTTACTTCCAAGCAGCATGATGAGACCGGAAATGACGAAGAACCCCCTGGAGTGGATGCCGGCGCAGCGGCAACAGAGGAGCACGAGGGCCGCGAGGAGGACGAGGCCAAGCCCGACAGTGGTGCATATCTGCACCGCCCACCAGTACACATACGATCCTGGAATGTGGAAGGGTGCATGTGAATTATAGGGACGTTAAAAGGATACAACGCCAAACTATGTATAACCACATTCACACGGTCCACCATTTTGATGGATATATATTTATCTGTCTGTGCTAGATTGTAATGACACCTATCAGCTTATACACTCGCCCTCGATGCCGTTTTCTGGGTATTTTGTTGTTTTATAGTGTTCTATTTGAGAGGCCAAGAACCAGGAACCCCTACGTGTATGCTCGAACCCAGTAACTCTTAAGTTAGAGGCGAGTATCAACACCACTCGACCACTCTAGCTTATCAATGTGCGGTAAACTACACGTGGATATCCAAGACAGTGGTGGGTGCTAGTGGGGGCTAGTACAGGGATGTTCCAGGAAAATGAAGATCATTTAGACATATTTGAAGGGATGGTATTTGAGTTAAATTGTGTTTGTTAAGTAAGAACTAATTAACAAAGCTGGCTAGCAAATGTGGTATGCTGGAGTCGGACAGTTGTAGTCTCTTCATTTATGGAGGTATATAAATGGTCTATCAAAATGTGAAACTATGTACTTGTATTAGCGAAGATAAAGCGAAGATATTATTGTATTTGGTGATAGACCAACACATATAAATATTTTTGCGCTATGTCAATGATTTGAAGTTGTAGAAACATTAAAATATCTACGCGTGACATGTTTATTTAAAATCTACTTTGTAAATGCAAAAAGGCATGCTATTGATCAAGCAAGAAAGACGTAATTTAGTATGTATGTTAAAGTAAGTAACTTAGATATACAATGAGATTGTCACCTGGAACGTTTTTGATAAAACTGTTATATGGCTGTGAATAGTGGGGTTTTGGTGACCTTAGCTCAAAAGAAAAATACATATTGCATGAAAAAATGTTATGCTCAATAGTGACTAGGGTAGATTCCCACTAAGTATTGCTATGAAGAAATGTCTTAGCGGATTATGGTATAAACTACAACATATTTTCGATATTATACCAAGTACCTTGTAATAAGTCCATTAAAATGAATAAGCATTACTCTTGGCTTTACAATGTAAGGACTAAACAGTATAGGGCAAAACCAGCTGTATGACTACACACGAATCTTTGTTAAAGGGGCTGTACTCCGTATGATAAAATAGCGGAAAAAAAGAAAATTGTCGAAAACTGATATAAACTTGGCATCGATGTGTACAATGCATTGAAACTTACTAACTGAAGTACCACATAGTTTACAATTTAAATAAGTTTAGCAGTTATTTAGTATTTTTACATTAAAAAAGATTACTGGGTATGTCTACCAGGTAGAATTCATTCCTTATGCGTGATTGGCTAGTCACGTGATATTTCCGAGGTAGGTGTATAGATTAATTATGTCACCTAATTAGAGTAAGTCGTCGTAGCTCAGTGGATACGACGCTGGACTGCAATATTGGCGACAAGGGTTCGAACCCGGTCTCCGACACATTTTTGTTTTACATTATGGTACTTTTTTACAATTATGATATCAAAGCGTAACACATTCTATAAGATAATTTTCCTGAGATTCGTTACAGAAAAAAACGTTTTGGCGTCAATCTGGTGTACAGTCCCTTTAAATCCTGTTGAAATGTCACTAAAATATCAATACAAACATACTTGGAGCAATATTGTTAATGAGTCTCCAAAATGTTACAATTATAGTATTTACAAAACTGATCATACATTTGAAGAGTTATATAGTTCAATACCAGACAAGTTTATCCAGCATCTCATAAATCTAAGACTGTAATAACCACTTGCCGCCGAAAATGTACTTTATGTAAACATGGTATTAAACATTAAACAATATCAACATGCTTTCAAAGGAAGGTACATGTATATGAGAATGCCCGTCAAAAGCTTATTCAGATATGCACATTTATCTCGATTGTATTGAAAACTTTAAGAAGCCCATTTAGGCAACGTAGCCTCGCCTCATCCAATTTTCCTTTAATACATTTTTTCTGTTACTGGTTAAATGCTTCGTATGTATTTTATGTCTTTTAATATTCAAATACTTCATGCTGTAACATCTGACCTCCCATGTACACGTGCTGAGAGGGAAAAACATGTAAACTTATCTATCTGGATACGTTCAAATTAGGCAGTACATAATTACGGATAAACGCTTCAAGTTAGCTTATAGATCATGAATTCATGTATTTGTATAGGACCATCAGTGACCATGTGTGACAATAAGTCATCATGACCATACCTCAAACCAAATGTATCAAATATCCAGGTCTACTTGTTTCACAATCGTATATTTTCATTGTATTTATGTTCGAAATTGCAAACTTTATGGTTGAGTTGGATTCAATTACAAGATGCAGTGATCAGATAGTCCCCAGTGTTGACAGGGTACAATGCAGTCTGTGTTTTTCACCAACACTATCACAATGTTAGTATTAGGTTGTGGGAATGTAGATATACGTAGATAAAAGGAAGAGGGATGTTGCTAACGGCCAAAGTTTTCACATCACTGAACTTAACTTTTCTAAAAGTGTGTGTATCCACTGAAGCTTTAAATGGCTGACGTACATCTCGGTAACCAAACTAGTCAAGGCGTTGAATGGACCGGGCACGGCTGGCAGGTTAATGTTTTCTCAAAGATGATGGGGGTGTGTGTATAATGAGTGTCATCTGATGCCAATTCTTAATGCAACTATTGAACGAAACTTGGTGAAATGTTCTCGCTTTTAGTTTAAAAAACACACGACAATTGCATCTGCATTTTATGACTAATTATAACGAGGAGTCAGACGGTCGTGTCAATACCGTGCGCTTATTGACAGGGAAATATGGATATGAATCAATAACATTTTCACACATTGTCTTCTTCCTTCTTCAATGTCATTCATTTGATTCGCCTGAAATATGATATAAGCTTAAGATCAAAATCTTAAATATCTGCATTGAAATATGTTATCGTTATTCTTTTTACCTTTTCATGCATAAAATATGTTTAAACGGAACAAAGACTTCGCCTAAAAGTTACCTTTATACTTCAAATACGTAGATGGTTGAGAACACTTAAATCATAGTAACTTTTAGCGTAAGTATCTATAGGTATATTTATTGCTTTCAAGTAACAAAATCTTACTTCATTGAAGCGTAAATGAATCACCATCACCTGAGTAGTAACATGAAAAAATAGACACAATCTCCGATTAGGGATTTTATTTTGTCCACCAGAAGCTTATAGAAAACGTTTTCCCCTAACGTGAGCCTTAGATGATTAAACAGGGTAAATATAAAGACAAGAACATGTGGATCAGTTTCAAAACAATTAAAATTCGTTACATCACCAACCTCCGAGACAAGAGGGCGGACATACCGACCGCAATTGAAATTGGAATGACAAGATAATAATTGTACAGTGAACGACTGAAGTATTTGTGTATTTAGCAGGGGCTGATCTAGGATTCGACGTTAGAGGGGACATAGCTTAGGCGGCGTTTCCTTATGAATTGCGCCCTTCCTCAGAAACGTAATTTATTTGGTTAAAAGTGTTGGCGTGTGTGGAGGGGGGGGGGGGGGGGGGTAGGAGTAAAAAAAACAACAATTTCTTGTCCGAAATTGTGCATTTTGGGCGTATTTTATTACTTTTCTTCTCCACTATTGATAAAAAAGATATTGAAAACGAATCCGCTAGTGTTTAGTGGAACAAGTTATTGCTATGTTTATTAATTACATATGAATCATAAAACATATGAATCATAAAAATCATTCAAATACGTACTCGCATATATAAGCGTCGTTAGAAATAAAATAAAGCCTGCTATTCAATCGAAAACAACGTCGTCATAGGTTTAGTCTGTCGTGATGGAAATATAATAGTAAAACTTAAAATGATAGCTTTTTATGGTAAACAAATGCCTTTTATGGCAAAGAAACATGAGCAGGTATATATTCAAAAACACATAACAGGACATGAATGTTAAAGTCAAGGTATAGGGCAACCCAAACCAAAGTTGAAAGAAAACGCGATTCTATATGGATCTCATTATTCTATATTTTTACTAAAATGCAAACCCAAATGCTTACTTTATGTACATATCTCATCGACGGCAGTTACTTATTCAAAAGCAAATTGATTTTGAATTTTGATTCATACATATTTCAATTCTGGTTAAAATGAATTAGTTCTAAGTGGTTTGTAAACATATCAGTCTGAAGGGATTTTTTTTATACTTGTTACAAACCTAAGCGTATACAAATGGGTCAAGATGTTGCCACATTGGAAACTGAACTGAGCAACATGTGCGAATGAGCCCCATTGATTTGTCAGGCAGGTATTATCATCGGGAAAAGAACATAAAATACAACCGGTCACATATCTATCTTATTCCCCCCACAAACAATGTCGATATTATTTTACGTAATCCATAGGTAAAGTCCCTCAGCTAATGAATGGCCTTACATAGTAAATAATAATGACGTATGGTGTTCATGTAGCGTGACAACCAGGAAGTCTCGTCTCCAATGGATGTATAATATTACATAAAAACTTTGCAGTGGAACAGAAGTGTGAATAGGTTTAGATAAAACGATTAAACGGTTAACATAATTAAATTGAATTTTTAAAGCAGATTTGAAGGCTTCCTAATTATCAGGGTATATAAACGCAAACGAAATCTCTGTACATATGCTGCTATACTTTAAACTTGTTAAACGGCATTACAAAAAGAACACTTTGATATTTGCACGGTGAATATATCACCTAATTGAAGTTGCTGTCAACTTACTTACATGTATATGCATATTTCAACTGTTTTGTAAAATGCGTCGAGTTTCAAAGTAGGTGTTCACTTTGCCTTATTTGGTAAAGCTAGCAGTTTCAACAAAGCAGTTTTTCTGAATTTTTGCTCTTTATAGATAATGTCTTGACGACCCTATACGGTTTTATTTAACCAATAAATAAATTTAAAGGCTTTGTTTGAAATAAAGATATAAGTTTTGTGATAATGAATAATTAGAAAAGTTTTTACCTGCACAAAAATGCGTCTTGTTTGTAAACCCATACTTTTATTTAAAGCTGCACTCTAATAGATTTATCGTTTTGACATTTTTGTTGCATAAGAATGAGCCAATTTTTGCGTAAATATCTACAAACCAGTGATATTACACTGCGGACAAAGATCAGATCGCAGATTTTTATATTTCTGTCCGAAAATTTATGTTTTATGGCTAAAAGCGTTACTAACGGTTTAAGAAAAATGCATAAACCATCATTTTTTTTTAACTTCAATATGAAAATCAGCGATCTGATTTTTGTCAGCAGTCTTATATCACTGGTTCCATGCATTTTTGCATAAATTGGCTCGTTCCACGACAAAAGAAGTGTGTGAGGGTGCAGCTTAAAGGGTAATAATTTACTTAAAACAGTAGCATAATAAAGCAAAAACATCTTAATTAATATGATATTGCAGAATAATGTGAAAGAAATTCAAATATAGTTTTTGTCTTGATAATTTAAAAGACAACCACTCGTATGATACATATTCGCATGTATAAAAAAATAATGCATATGGTCTATTATTTTAATGAACCATCATCTTGTGTTTTTAATCTTTCATGTATATTTGAATTGAAGAGCATGTATAAAGTAGAATAAGTGGAGGCTTAAAAAGGTTTTACACATCACTTCGCACCATCACCTTGACGACAAAAGAGACATGCTTCTTGTACTGCTGGTCACAGTGGTGGAGTAGATGGTGGCGGCGGCGGCCGCGGTGGCGGTGGTGGTGGTGACACCTGCAGTAGGCTGATAGGGCAAGTTTCACAAATTCGTTAGTGACTAGTCCTATAATTATTATGTTGTTGTTTTCTTTCGCTTTTTGAACACAAGACATTGAAGAAATCATTGGCTGCTTTTAATCTTTGTAGTTAATGGAGCCTTATGGCTTGTTTTATCGAATACATAATGGGTAAGTTCATTCAATTCTATTATTCTTGTAAGATATTTATAACTTTTTTCCAACGGTGTTTAATGTTAATTACCCAAGTGGAACTTTCTACCGAAATATGGTGTTGGGGGTCGTAAAACACTTATATCAATAGAATAACGCGTGTAAATCGGTAAATTCTTAATACTAATACATTGGTGATGGCAGTATTGGTACTGGTCGACGTGGTGGTGTTGGTGATGGCAGTATTGCTACTGGTAGAAGTGGTGGTGTTGGTGACGGCAGTATTGCTACTGGTAGAAGTGGTGGTGTTGGTGACGGCAGTATTGCTACTGGTAGAAGTGGTGGTGTTGGTGACGGCAGTATTGCTACTGGTAGAAGTGGTGATGTTGGTGACGGCAGTATTGGTACTGGTCGAAGTGGTGGTGTTGGTGATGGCAGTATTGCTACTGGTAGAAGTGGTGGTGTTGGTGACGGCAGTATTGCTACTGGTCGAATTGTTGGTGCTGGTGATGGCAGTATTGCTATTGGTAGAAGTGGTGGTGTTGGTGATGGCAGTATTGCTACTGATAGAAGTGGTGGTGGTGGTGGTGATGACAGTATTGCTATTTGTCGAAGTGTTGGTGATGGCAGTTTTGATACTGGTCGAAGTGTTGGTGTTGGTAATGGCAGTATTGCTACTGGTAGAAGTGGTGGTGTTCGTGATGGCAGTATTGCTACTGGTAGAAGTGGCGGTGTTGGTGACGGCAGTATTGCTACTGGTTATAAGTGGTGGTGTTGGTGACGGCAGTTTTGCTATTGGTAGAAGTGGTGTTGTTGGTGAGGACAGTACTACTTGGCAACGTGGTGGTGTTGGTGATGGCAGTATTGCTACTGGTAGACGTGTTGCTGTTGGTGATGGCAGTATTGCTACTGGTAGAAGTGTTGGTGTTGGTAATTGCAGTATTGCTACTGGTAGAAGTGTTGGTGTTGGTGATGGCAGTATTGGTACTAGAAGAAGTGGTGGTGTTGGTGATCGCAGTATTTCTACTTGTATAGAATTGGCGGTCATCTTGGTTATTGGTGGTAAAAATAGAAATATTGGTTGTTTTTGTTGCAATGGACGAGTCGGAAATGGTAAAATAGAGAAATTGTAAAATTTGAAGTAATTACATGTACTAATTTGTAGCGGCAGTGGAATTTGAAAAAATACACTTTTATATAGTTTCAGAAATGATGGTCGCCATGGTGCATGCTGGAGACAGCAGTGGAAGAGTAACTGTAATCATGTTGCAGTTTGAAACGCAGTTATTATGTGGATTCACACAAAAAAAGATACAAAAAGCAAGTTTTTTTTAGATATGTGCATGCAATATGCTATTCGTGTTAAGATCCCAATTTGACAGATCATTCTAGTAATTAATTTTCCCTGTCTGTGTTATAATTACTGCACAAAGATGCACATGTTGTCTAAATCACTCCTTAAAAATAGTAAAAACTTTAGTTTAAACATCGTGTTCAGTTTTGCAGAAAGAAAACAATGCGACATGTCCTCCGTCCCAACATCGGAGAGGTATCGATTGCTAGTTCGATCGGAGGGATAAAGGCCAATCTCACATTATTGTACTTCACATTCATCCTTTACGGTAGCCATAGGCAATCCTTATTAAAATACGTAATTGTATATCAATACTGTAAATGTCATATGATACAACAACTGGTAAGCTATCAGCGATATGACATAAATGCTAGGTTATATTGTATACGAAATACAAATCAAAGCAATTTATTCCAAAGCAGTGACATTTTTAGCATCGTTATAGTAACTGTAAAAGATAAGTCTATATATACATGGTGACATTTAGTCCAATCCTTTTGATAGTTCTGAGGTCAGTATTGGTGTAATGGTCCCCTTGTCTGATGCTGACATCGGGTTGAGCTATTTGATCATTCTAGATATCCCCCAATGCGGAAAATAAGAGTGTCCAATGTTTATAAACATCTTAATATCTGACGAGAACGAGAATTCAGGTGAGGAATACCAGTGGCCGTGGAAACGTAAGAATGTCACACATGACACTGTTTACACCGAGCGCCAAGTGATTTCAATGTCTTGATAAGAAAATAAATGACGTTCACTGTCCGAGCTAATTGTTTTATATTGTTAGCGTTGTGATTTGACATGTTTATGTCACTCTCACCGGTGTTAACAACTTTTTCAGTTCACAGAAAAATGAAAGTTTTATCAACTGGAAACAGCTTTAAGCCATAACAGGACACAGACCGGGATACCAATATCGACCAAACCCTAGCTATAGGCACACAGTACATTATGATACTTCAAAAGTTTTGGTATCTTAAGAATTTTGTATTAAGACCTCAAAGCTACCGTGACAACCGCAGATGGTCTTTTCGACTTGCGCACTACACATAGTAAAAGTCATACCAGGCATTATATGTTCTATGTCACATGCAGTTATATTATTTGATCTAAACAAAATAGACCTTTTAAAATTAAAATGACATGTGTATACTTGAATTAGACCTTAAGCAAATATAGCTTTGTTGCTCTTACCTAAGGCGTTGGCCCCGGACTTTGCTAGTGTTTCCGCGGTGGTCCCGTTAAAATCCCAGCCCAAGGAGTTGAGTCTGGAGTTAAACTTGGGCTCTATGGGCTCGGAGGAGCACGAGTTGCTCTCGCCTTTCTCGCACGCCATAAGGTACCACGTGCCCATGTATAGATTGTAGGTGCGCGTGGCACCGTTTTCTGTCACAGGCTGGGAGTAGCTGAGCCAAAACGGAATGGAGAAGCCCACGGCCATCAGGAAGAGCCCGGTAAAGGTGAAGGCGATGGAGGAGGTGGCACAGCAGGTCCACCCCATCTCTGTGGCAGTGCTGGTGGTGTATTTGGGAGGAGAGGTGTGTATCCTAGGTTGGTCCCAGGTAGGGATATCCTCTGACAATTTCCAATCGATCAGTAGCGGTCTGCACTTGTTGCTCTTTATTTCTTAGTCAATGTTCTGAATAGTCTTTAGCAAGCACCATCAGTTGCTTCACTGAGTAAAAAAGTTAACGACTCTAGATCTTCTGTTCAGTCCTTTTGTTCACAAAACTTCGAAAGCTTAATTCTTTTTTTCCAATGTCAACGCCTTAAACACGAAAAGCGAAATAAATATGTATTTAGCTGGGATGGTTTACCTTGTCATACGCGGTTGCCTATTAAATCCTAGAAATTCGATACACTTAATACCTTACAACTATTTCGAAAACACCGTTTTGCATACTTAAATTATATTACGGTCTAATTAAACAACTCTTCTCATATCAACTATGTTAACTAAGTCCTGTTAAACTCCACTGTCTCTCAACCCAAGACGCCGTTCAGTTAACGTATGTACTGTACATTACATGCCTGAATGGGCTTTCCGGGCCAGTTGTAGACTTCAAATGATAGCCCTTCGCTGTCACACACACACAATGGTAGACACGGACCGTTCACGTTCAACTAAAAGTCCATAATTTCACACTAAGCTCTTCAGAAATATATTTCTTAAGTAAATGTTCAGGTATGGAGTTAAAATACCAACTGTATAAACGCGAATACCCCTTTCTGATGATCGATAATGGCTATAATAACCATTCAAACTACTTCCCGATAAGGTAGATTAATTTACACTTAGCAATACTGGTAATGAAAACCAGGTGTTTCAAAACGGAAAGTTATGGCGTTGTTTAATCATTGATAAATTGTCGATTGTTTTTGTTTTTGTCTAGCCATCAATCAGTGGACAGTCACGATTGAAGAGGCTTTGCATTTCAAATGCAGGGCATCTTATTGTTCAAATGAAACAGGGGATGTGCCCATGCATGCTGATGCAGGCAATTTACTGAACCATTCATTGATAGCCACTCTTGGCTAGATCTATGAGTCGTGTCGTACTATATATAATTCTTTTTTTTTTAAACATTTAGTTGGCCAGTACACACATTTGTATTAAGTCTAGTTTTATTCAGAATTGGGCTGTGAAATGCTGTACACGTGTTTTCATGTGTTAAATTATTTAAAAACATGCATTTATATCATATGAATGACAATGTTCCTATTAATGCATTTAATTTTATGCGGGTATATAGCCTCGGTTAGAGGTAGTTGACCCTAAAATATCTGATGGTTCCATTACCTGTAATGTTAATATGTGATACCTTGATACCTGGTTACCAAATACAATCTTGGGAACATGTGAGAAAGTTATTGTTTGCTTATTAAAGTATAAACAAAAACAAAAACGAAAATACCTTATCATATATCAAGTTATTACTGTCGACATTTTTTTCTCTAATTCAACTGATATCGGACGAGAAATTGTCGTGTTTGCAAGATAAAATACTCTCAGTTGTGGTATATTTTTAAATCATAGTTTTGGTATATTTTTTAAATCATTTTTGATCATGATACCAAAATATTATGGGATATACACATTCAATAAGTTTTGACAGGATAAACAACTCGTACATCTTGGGGTCTTGCATGGTTGCGTTACCTCCCATTTACAGCTGAAATAACAGAAATGTGGCACTGGCGAGAGGCCCGGGGAGACCATTGTTCTTTCGCTGCCTCCTGCCTAATTCATTTTGATACACATGGCCTTATTTCCAGATTGGTATCATAAGACATTGGTTATTCATTATTTTAATTAGCTTATCGATCATGTTGGCTCGATGGCAGATCTTGTATATTACATTCTTATCTCATGCATCTCTCTCGCTGCATGCTTCTGAACATCAAGATTAACATTACACTACATCTTGGCACTCAAACGCTTGTTCGCACATGCGCAACACTGAAATTCCGGAATCTGAGGAATAACGGGGGTTCACGAAAGGTAGAAAAGTCGGCTATTTATTCAACGTAAAAATGGTAAGTTTTATAAATATCTTTGAAATGTAATCTAGGTTTATTGAGATAGTTCTGTTGGTCTCCCATCAGGAGACACGATCTTAATGCCAGGAACTGACATATACAATGTTCAACAGAGTTTTAGGAGGCTTTGTGAAATAAATGAGAAATTATTGAACATGTTAATTTCCATTCTTTTTATCTGAAATTTCCCCAATTCACTGATACTGTATGTTGATTGATTGGTGATTGATAAGATATCTTGTACTATTTATATGACTTGTAAGTTGTAATTTCGTTGTTTTCTGTTCAAAAATGAATCGGCGGACTTCTATATTTCAGTCGGAATTTAAAGTGTCAGAAAAACAGTTTACGGGTAAGTTCATTATATTTTATATTATTTTCTGCAGCATGCACGTATATATAGTTATATAATTTTGCTTGGATCAACAATATGGCTACTAATAACTACAACTCTTTGCTTACTGCTATTTCTTGGAGAGATACGTGACTCACAACCTCTCGTGCATTTTAAAGTGCTGGGATAAATCCTACATCTCAGAAATTCTTATTATCTCGGTGAAGAAAGAAAGTCTCTAAGAAAATATAATTTAATTGTTTTGGGCGAATCATAATTTTACGCATTAACACATAATACGGTGGCAAAACTCTAGTTTGTATGTAATTATTTTGTTATTTTTGGGTTAACACTATATATATGTACTAGTATATTTGTATTGAAGCGGACGTATTCAGTAAATGATTCCACATGCGTGTAGACCTTGATGGGTACATTCTGTGATTAGTCACAGTCTCGACTTCTGTAATATGTGCTGTGTCTTTCAGCTAAATTGCACACGTCTGTTTATCGGTAATAAATCAATAAATAATAAAACTATTACTATAGAACACCTTTATAGTGCCCCATTTTACTGCCTTGAACCTGATACAAGTGTATCGAGAAGGCCAAATATGGGGCCAAGTTTGATTTATTACCGATGTGTTGGTGTTTATTTCTAGAATTTTTGAAATTATTTTCGCCGCTTGCTTGATCCAGACCTGATTATTTCTACCATTCTTTCCAACAACGTCAAAGATTATGCGATTAATAACTTCTTCATATGCTGAAAGCACTCTGATACTTCTGTTACCTTGATTTTCATAGGAATGTTTCCTAGGCAACGGATAAGAGGTGTTTACGTTTTATCTAGGTAACTCGCTACTGATTTGCAAACATACATACAGCCCTCGCGTACTCTCCATTATAACACAGACATCGAAAACACCACTGGTTATGCCTACACGTGCACTGATCGAGGTTGCTGTTTGGAAAAATGAAACCGTATTTCTTATAGTATATATATTTCTTGAACATAAATCTGTGTTATCAACCAACTAGCATTCTTTCTTGATTAAGACATTTCACCTAGATTTAAGCAAAGAATACGTATAGCTTGGTAAAATGGGTAAGATTGAAATAGAATAACAGTATCGACATCCGTATATCAGAACTTCTATAAACATAGCATACCGTTCCATCCCTGGCGGCATCTATTCGGGTACACATTACCTGTTGTTTGTCGCTCTCAGAAATGTTTATGAAGCATGATGCCGTACTAACATCAATACATAATTTAATTTACACACATATGTGTGTTTCATGGATAGCTGAATTCTTTATACAGTGTTTGAAAAATACACCGTTTTTCTTCCATTTATTAAGATTGCATTAAACTGCATTCGTACCAATTTACAGCATGTTCATAAAAACAAATCCGCAACTTCCTGGTCGACCATCGTATGCAAATTAGAGTCCTCGTGGCACGAACACTTGCTATATTTACCCAGAAACCAAGTTAAATTATTTACGCACTCCATTTGTTCTTTCTTTATTACTGCAAACTTACGTTACGTTGGATGATACTTTCACAGTATTTTTGAAGCAATTCTTTAAAAATATTTGAACAATTATCTGGTGTCCAACGGTGTCTTGTTGAAACAATTATCACATTTTTTTCACAGGAACAACACCCTACCGACTGCAAGTGAATTTTTCAACATTTAAAGCAGCATTTAAATTGTAATGAAAGTTTCAAGTCATCAGTTTGAACCATCATTTCGAATCGAACCTTTTGCTTTAATATACTGATATGCCCGACTATCTTAGAATTGGCCAGCATCAGCATGTACACTGTAGTCACGCCGCGGATATTGTTTATAGGTCCGTTATCATGCTGACCGTTGTCATTTTACATTTAATGTCGTCTTCATGCATTCCATCTGTATTATACTGCAACGTTTTATTTTACAAATGGCATTTGCCCGAAAATGATCTATGAATAACTATAATTTTAGGATACAAATGCTGAACACTGCATAACCATTCCATGACTATAATAAACTACATACAGTCGAAACGCGTTGGCTCGATATCGCTTTGCTCGATTCCCTCATTTGGCTCGAACTGGATGTGAAGAATCGATTTTATTTACCCGTTTGAAAATATTCCCGATTGGCTCGATATTCGCGAGGCTCGAAGTACTTTGGCCGGCCCCTGGGATATCGAGCCAACGGGTTTTGCCATTGCAAAAATCGTCTGTGGTCACAAAGCAGGATTCTACACTATAACCTTGCAGCTGTCGTCTGCATGTATACAAAAGGCAAGCTTCTACACTATAACCTAGCAATGTCGTCTGTCTGGTTACACAAAGCAAGCTTCTGCACTTTAACCTTGCATATGTCGTCTGCCTGTATACACACAGCAAGCTTCTACTCTATAACCTAGCATATGTCGTCTGCCTGTACACACAAAGCAAGCTTCTACACAATAACCTTGCAGCTGTCGTCTGCCTGTATACACAAAGCAAGCTTCTACAATATACGGTTATGTCGTCTGCCTTTACACACAAAGCAAGCTTCAACAATATAACCTTGCATATGTCGTCGGCCTGTATACATAAAGCAAGCTTCTACACTATAACCTTGCCGGCAAATATTCATTTTTATTATAATGGTAATGAAATTCAGATTGTTAATAAGTTTAATTATCTGGGAACGGTTTTTACTCCCGGGGGCTCATTTTCAGATGCCCAAAATACAATTGCAGGTCAAGCTTTAAAAGCAATTTTTAAGATGAACAAGTATTTGTATAAATTTACGGACCTTACTATTAAACACAAGTTAGATTTGTTTGATAAGCTTATTTCGCCCATTCTAAATTATGGTAGTGAAGTCTGGGGCTTTGTCAAAGGTAACGCCATAGAGCGAATACATATGCAATATTGTAAAAGACTGTTGGGTGTTAAAAGAAGTTCACAGAATGATTTTATTTATGGTGAGCTTGGACGTGTTAACTATCAGCCAATTAAATACAATAATATTATAAAGTATTGGGTTAAGTTATTACGTACAAGTGATTATTAGTTTAATAAGAAAATATATCTTACTTTATTGAATGACTGTAAAAGGTACCCTAATAAGAAAAGTTGTTGCTCGTTATTACGAGATCTGTTGAGTTCACTCGGTGTTTATGATGTATGGCTCTTCCAAGAAGTAGGGAACGATAAATTATTTCTTGCTTATGTTAAACAGAGACTAAATGATAATTTTATCCAAAACTGGAACGGAAGATTAGAAGCCTCTAGTAGATCTTTGTTTTATAACAATATAGCATGTTTTAAACTCCAACCTTACTTAATCTCATGCAGTATTAAAGAGATTCGATTTAGTTTATCAAGATTACGAGTATCTGCATAGACATATGATCGAGAGTGGAAGATGGGCGAATGTAATACATGTCAAGTCTTAGAAGACGAATACCACTTTGTTCTGGAATGCGGCCTATACTCTGATATAAGACGTAAATATATACCAATATTTTATAGACGTAGACCAAACATGCAAAAGTTTATCCAATTAATTACATCTGATAAAGAAGACATATTAAGAAATCTTAGTATATATGTTTACAATGCTTTTTTAGTTAGATCAGTTGACATGTATGCGTCCTAATTATTGCATGTGTATTGTGATCTATCCGTTTATCATGTAACGTTTTGTATTGTGTAGTTAGTTATAAATATTTACTAGTTTAACAAACATGTATGATATACTTTTACATAGAAGTACTGTTACATAAGTGAGTGTTCAGCTTTTATTATTTAGTAAAACAAATTCGAAAGTGATAGTTGCATAAATGGAGTATGCAAATACTTCTGGTGAAGTATCTCTACCTGAAACAAAATGAGTACTCTTTTAAAAGTACGCATGATTGCTTAAATTTATAAGTATTTATCAAATATAACTTTTCACTTCGACACACATTTTCTGTTTGTATTGTTACTAGACTGAATATTTGCACACAGTGTTCATGTACAATGATTCTCTAAATGTTACATTAACAGTCATTATCTAATCTTACCTGATTCAGATATGACTATTACAAAAGTGAATTTTAAAGTTTAAGTGATTTCCCTTAGGCTTCCTATAGTTTCGTTTTGTATAGGTTGTCCGATATAGGGAGTTGCAGATATTTGCAAACATAACTCTCATCATAGAACAACTATTGTATATATGTACAGTCATGTATACCCTTTATTTCAACTTATCTGTGATTAAACATATTACGTTATTGACACGTTAATTTAATTAATAGATTACATTATAAAATATTTTGATATACTGAACTTATGAAGTTGGTGTATTTGCGTATTTGATATTTATGGGTTTTTTTGTGTGTTTTTTTTTGGTTGTCTTGTTTTGTTATTTGTATATATGGAATCACCTGAAAACACTATATTGTATATATATTTGTCCACATGGGCTATGGCCTTTTGGATATTCTGTAAATAAATCTTGAATCTTGAATCATATGTCATCTGCCAGTATACACACGGCAAGCTTCAGCACTATATCCTTGCATATGCGGTCTGCCTGTATACACAAAGCAAGCTTCTACACTATAGCCTTAGATATGCGGTCTGCCTGTAATCACAGGGCAAGCTTCTACACTATAACCTTGCATTATTCGTCTGCCTGTATACAAGCAAGCTTCTACACTATAACCTTGCATATGCAGTCTGCCTATATACACAAAGCAAGCTTCTGCACTATAACCTTGCATATGCAGTCTGCCTATATACACAAAGCAAGCTTCTGCACTATAACCTTGCATATGCAGTCTGCCTATATACACAAAGCAAGCTTCTAAACTATAACCTAGTACATGCCGTCTGCCTGTATACAAAAAGCAAGCTTTTAGACTATAACCTTGCATATGTCGTCTGCCTGTATACACAAAGCAAGCTTCTACAATATAACCTTGCATATGTCGTCTGCCTGTACACACAAAGCAAGCTTCTACACTATAACCTTGCATATGTCGTCTGCTTCTACACATTACTCTTAGTGTACGAATGTTGTCTGGCTGTAGAAACAAAGTTCCTCACTGTAACCTACTGCAAATGCCGTCTGCATATAGAGTTATAGACACATGGTATTTATTACCTGACTTAAACAATGTCGTATATCTGCAGATGCGAAACAGACGTTTCACTTGTACCTGAAGAAGGGCACGGAGGAGGTGGCAACCAAAGACCTTGACCAGCTCTTCAAGGCCATGGCGCTCCACATTGACGACGACAAACTCAAGGATTGGGCTGACGAGATGGACGAAGACGGTAAGAACATGAAAAACTGTATTTCGGGCCGACCCCCGTTATCTTGATTTTCCACAGAAACAATTCTAGAGACCGAGGCTGTCTAACGTCAAGTATGCAAACTCTTCGCAAATTCGAATGAAATGTATTTTGCATTTGATTGAAAACATGATTGTATATAGTTATATATACAGCTTGAAAGAATAATTCTCCACAAGCACTGCTAGGCTCAGCCGTAGATTGAAACCACTGCTTTAATGTTATAAACGAACAATAGCACGAATAGTAGCAGAATCACTCATAAATTACGCGACTTAAATTGAACTTTTTTCGATCCTGAATGTGAACAATTCGAGAGAAAGACTAATTTATTACTTGAACTTGATAAATTTCAGCGACTGGTTGCATCGACTGGGCAAAGTTCAAGATCCTGTTTGAGAGGAAGTGTAAGGAGGACGAGGAGGAGAAGGAGCTTAAGGAGGCTTTCCGTGTCCTTGACAACCAGAAGAAGGGTGTCATACCAGTAGACGACCTCCGCTGGATCCTCAAAAGTCTAGGTACATGTACTTCTGTTGTTTTTTTATAGTTTATGATGTTTTTGTCAATTTAAAGATATTTGTGAATTACAGTGATTTATTTATGATTATACAAGTTCGGGTCACTTGCAAACAAATTATTTAAGCATGGCCTGGGAGCCTTTTCATTAAGTTACGAAGTAAAGTTAGGAAACAGGGTTTTAATTGCAACGAACTGTTTACGCAGCTTTACTTCTTATTGACCTACTTTTCTGGGACGTAAATTAATGAAAAACGTGTGATTCTTTCACGTGTGATTCTGTCACGCTTAAACAAAATGTAAGCCCCATTTGTTTACTTCCTGCCCACTCAGGTGACGACATCACGGAGGAGGAGATAGACGACATGATAGCCGAGACTGACACGGACGGAAGTGGCACCGTTGACTACGAAGGTAACGTCAAAGTCACGTACATTACACGTTAACGAATTCGCTAATGGTGGGAATGAGTCTCTCAATACATTAAACTTGATTTACTTCAGTCCGCTTTCCTGTCAGTAAAATATTTAATCGCATCCATCCACTGAAGTGGAACACTCGTAAAAGAAAGAAAAGGAATACCATATTATTATAGTTCTGCGAAGAGTTATTTCATGGAATATATTACTCATTCCCACATATAATACCGATAATAAACATATATTCATAAAGACGGAAATGTTTTAAGTTATGATCGAGTCAATGTGGCTTATTTCACATGTACGTTTTAAACTTTTCATCTTAGATGTCTCTCAACATATCATTATCTAGCTTTTTATCTTTATAATTTGGCATTGTTTTAGTATTCTACTGAACGCCAGAATTATAAATTTGTTAAAAAATGCATATAGGTGAACAGTTCACAAATTAGCATTAAGCTAAAATGTAACACTCATTTTTTAATATTATGAAAAGATATATTCTTGGTCAATGAGTATTTGATATGTCCGTGTTAAGGCAAGGTAAATCTCCTATATCCTTTTATAATAAAACACGTGCCCATGAAAGTGTGGGCGAAAACTATTAAAAGCCTACTTGTAATAAATAGTATTTCAACCATTCAAAAAATATCCGCGTATTCTAGCGCAAGAAAGCCATTTAATCATGACTTTGTTTTCTCCCTTTGATACATTTCGTGTGCGAAAATAAGGGGGATAACAACGCTATGACTAAATTGTCAATTTAAGTTGCCTTTCTTACTTTAATGTTTAAAATGTTATCACATTAAATATGATGGAAGATTAATTCGGATATATTTTCGTAAAAATCTAGTCAGAATACCGGAAATTGTGTAATAGGAAAGTTTTTATTACAATGGTTCTGTTGCCGCAATGGACCGGGATCCATTTCTTCATAATCGAGTCTGGTCTGATGAGGCTCTATCAGAACAACTCACTTAAGTGTCATCTGATAGAATATTTTTTTTATGAAATCAAAAATTCACAAGATACAGAGTTGGTTCATAGGCTGTTAGCTTTCCCCGGGAAAGTGCTCTGTAGCAGGCCTCTATTTTATCGGGGCTTTCCCGTCTGTATTTTACTTCTCTCTTTTCGGATGCCTGACGTTTCAAATGTCAATCACTGTTGTTACACAGCCACTTTTTCACCTCTAAATTATTCTTTTCGGCTCCTTTTATACCCCTCCTTTAGGCTTCCAAATTTCTTTTTAACATCATATGAGGCATGCGGTGGGGTCGAGCAAAATAATGCAGCGAATCGCCGCGGCATTCTAAATCTACCACAACCGCCGCCTGTGTCTTCAAAAAGATATTTTCTGACTAAAGTTGTTCAGTGAAAGTAAAATACTGGCGTTCAGTATGTTTTCAGTAGATACAAGCAGTTATTTTAATTGTATCAGCTATATTTGGTTAGCAGTGTTAGCCTATTGCCTTATATTTGTGATCGTACAGTGTGTTTGTCTTTGACAGGTGATATATAATTGTATTTAGATAATTATTATACAATACTTGTAAAACCTATAATCCAGTAGCTGCATTGACTGTGTAACGCCACTTGCTTTTTGAGACAGTATGATAGTTTCTGTCTTCTGATTCTATATTGAGATTATAGACGTTGCTCCCAATCCTAGTATTTTGACATTACAAACCACCAATGCTGTACGCCATATTCACATTTAAGTACTATATTCCGTTTCAGAATTCAAAAGTTTGATGTCTTCCGAATGAGCTAAGCGCAAGGATGTATGGTTTAAAAGCCACACACTTAAAAACAAAGTCATATCAACGCATACGGTCATCCCGCATCTCCTGAGCGATTGGTTATATAAGCTCCAAAGGTGGCATTTTGTGCAAGATTTTGTGCGAGATTGTTTGTGCAAGAATTACTGAAATAAAAAGTATTATGTTCTGCATCATAAAATTCTATTAGATACAATTCTGACCTCTTGTTATTTCCAGTGGCCCGTATTAATTAGGGATCGTTATCTAGAGCTAAACTGTTAGTGTTTCACGTTACTACTTTCCTGCGCAACTGTCAATTTACAACTAAACCACGCCTTAACAATCTGCTGGCTATTCTCGTTACTCGTTCTGCGTATTCCTCTCACTGTGTAGGCGGATGCGGATATTTTTTTTCTGGCAGTATACTTGCCCAGTGCACGAGTTTATCGTATCCGACTATGTAGTGGATGCATTTGCTAATCATCACTAGTACTTATCTCGCACAACTGCGCTCGCTTTACTAACACCACGCTAGCTAGATCATACTAAATCTGTACAAACTGCACTTGCTTTAACTCTAACCATTGTTCTTTTGTTTACAGAGTTTTATACCCTGATGATGGGATAATTCCACCATCTTCAAGTATGAAAAGAATGAATCACATCGACTTTTGAGTCTCGGTTTCAAGTTATACTTGAACATTTTCGTTCGCGTCTTAATAGTGTCATACCAACGCCATTACTAATGGCATTATGTGTTTTGATATCGCATTTTGACACTAGGCGGTTGCCACTTTCTATACATGTATGAAATGCTTTGTTTTTAAAAAAGGTTGAACTACCTTTTTTGTCAAAGCGCCTAATTTAATACTATTGTTTGTTTTAATAAATGCTAACATATTATTAACTTTATAGCAAGTATGAATGAACTAGTGTTAAACCTTATACACGAAAAATACAAATAATCAAACAATTTTTTAAATGGATGCATGCTTCCACACAGTTTCTATCACTTCACGTTTTTACTAACTTGTGCAATTCCTTTAATTCACTGCTGAACGCACGGGCACTGTTTTAATTAACTTAAAAAACTATCCTACTATATTTATTATTAATGTTGCTGACGCTTACGATTCATGAGTGCGGGTGTTAATATAGGTGTTGACTTTGTAAATATGCCCTTGATGATCTTCATATCAGTTACATGCGATTATTATTTGAAAATAAATTTTCCTTATACCGTACAGCTTAGTTTACTTTTTCACTCTTATTGTTTTTTCATCCATTGCAATTATCACTACAAGATGTTTATCATAGATGTTAATAACATGTTGTCATTAAAGAAAAATTGCAAATATATTATCTGACGGTTAATGTCAATTTGCTGTTCTTGTTAAGGATGCTATGTTCTGTAGCGATAACAACCGTCTTCCATCACTCCCAGCACTTTGATTTTTCGGTATCATTCTTATTTTTTTTCAAAACATGATTTAAACATATTATAAAACCAATATCTGCTATAGATTATGTTGATGGATCTATTCGTGACTAAAAGATATCCGTTCTGGGAAAAAAATATTCCTAATAAAAAAGTTGGAGACATATGGTTTGCCAAAATAATAAACTTACCAGACAGGCTGCATGAACCTGTTCAGCTTACAGCGTCCATGGTGAACTTATGGTATCATGATAAGCTTATGGTATAGGACTGACACCGGTAGTTTGTCGTCGATGTTTTTTTTTCTTTTCAATCTAAGATTTAGTCGGAATGTGCTTCTATTGAATATATGACGAGTTCGATGTCAGGTCAAATAATACTTTTATAAACCCATTAAACATCCAAAGACAATATTTATTTACGCGTACATAATCGTCATGAAATTTTGTGTGGATGTTTGCGTTAATGAATTTAAGTTAATTGATTCCTTGACAATGTCCGGTCGTAGTAGGGCACTCGTTCAAATTTCGAGAAAACCCAACTTATTAAGACTAAAGAGGTCATGTTATCTTACCAATCTTGAGGAAACGTGTTTACAAGGTGCGTTTTTATGACAGCAAAGACATCTAGGTCGGGCATTAGTCATAACATAAGTCACATGGTAAAATCATCGAACAAAATTGAAAAACATGGCTTACACTGTTGGGTCCGGCCACATTATTTCATCTTAATTAATAGAAATTAATTGATAAGAGCTGGGAGATGGTTTACACGAAGATTATGTGTCGTGTCCAGTCAAATAATTAATGTCACAAAACCAAATTAGACAATTTTAGAATATGCAAGTTTCTCCATAATTCTTTAAAATCGTGTCTATTAAATCTTGGCCAATTTCATGGATCATGTCTGGTCAACTTTAAATAACTAGATATTACCGAGGTAGGTGTATAGCTTAATTATGTCACCCATTTATAGTAAGCCGTCGTAACTCGGTGGATACGACGCTGGACTGCAATTTTGGCGACGCGTGTTCGAACCCGGTCTCCGACACATTTTTTTTTTTTACATTTTTGAACTTTTTTTTTAAAATTATGATATCAAAGCGTAACACTTTCTATTAGATAATTGTCCTGAGATTCGTTACAGAAAAAAACTTTGTTTGGTGCCAATCTGGTGTACAGTCCCTTTAAGGCACACCCCCCCCCCCCCCCACACACACACACACATTTTTCTTACCTTCCGGCAATCTATTTAAAAGCACATTGTGACGTTCCCGTTATTTCATAACGCTAAAAACGTCAAAAATTGGATGAATTAGATTTTGATTTTAATGAAATTGACCTTCAAAAGGCCACCTTTTCTAATCATCATCAAATTAGTATAGTACTTATAAGTGTGGGTATTTGTTTCAGGCAATCAGCCGGTCGATTGTTTTAAAGCCCGTGCTTCTCTTTTATAGGCCTTGACTTTTGATATGAAACCATTGGGACTTTTACCCTCTATTCACTCTGTATCTAAGGAAAATAACATGGAGGGTTCAAATATAGCAAAATAGCTTTTTTAATAGTACGTGCATTGTGAACAAACGTATTACCGCCATGATGAGCAACACATAACATTGAAACAGCATATGTGTAAGTCATTTCCCACAGAACTGACTTCCATGAGTAACATTGCAATGTTGTATACATAGAACAAGCATAGCCCCATCGCTTATCGCTTATTTTTGCTCATTCATAATAGAAAATTGTCGTCATCATCATGGTATGGATTTCTTAGAGGTCCAAAAATTGCATCTTCATCCTCAATGTGAATTTCAATATTGTTCAACTGTACGGCGAACGCATTCTCAGCATCGATGTTTTCATCACCTGCTTCAACGGCGTGAACGGCGTCACCGTCATCCTCCAGCGTGATGGTGCTGCTGCCACTGTCGCTGGAATCGTTCTCGCTGGGGCCTACGTAGACAAAATCGCCGACGGTGGCCAGCAACCGCTCCTTCTCGGCGTCGATGCGCGCCCAATCGGCGTCTGTTAGCCCAGAAATCGTCAGATTGATGGACTTTAACGCTAAAAAGACGAACGTAATAAATTATAATCTTAACTTGATAAGTTGAGCGTAATTATGTTTGACAGATACTTCAATGAAATGAAGCATCACAAGGCTTTAAGCATCCGTTATTTTATCAAATGGGTTTAGAGACACACAATTACGTATATACTATAGATAAAGCATGAACGTCTGTTCCTTGCAACGTTGTTCAAAACCAAAACAAAATCTGAAAAACAATTTGTCATATTCAATCAATTTACTGACAGAAGACCACACGTGTAATCACCCACCGAGTAACCGCTGGTGCTGGAGATTCATGATGTCGATGATTGTGTCGGCGGAAATGCTCGCCAGCACGGATAGGTCCTGAAGGTGCCGGCACCTCCGCAGCATGAACAACAGCTCCACGTCCAAGTGCTCATGCTGCTCGAAGAACATGGCGAACGACTCTGGACGGAATGGGAACTATTTTGTAATTACGTCATACCACGTCACAAGAAAAAACGATACATACAAAAACTATTAGCAGCCGTATCGATAGTGTTATGTTCTTTACATATACTTGTACGTCTTTATGTTAGTTTGGGGAAATACATAACGAGTTTAAAGCATACGGTATTTATAAAATTGAGACATAATTAATTATGTCAATGTTAGATAAACTTCAACCCGAGATACTAGTGATCAATGCCTGGCAATCGGCTTATATAGTATACAAGATATACCTAGAGAAGTGTTGTACAGGTGACCCAAATGTCTCAGCAGGGCCGCCAACCGGAACTCAGTCTCGTCCGCGCGAGACCAGGACGTCAGGTACACGTTGTTCAGGGGTAGACCCCGCACAAACGGTGTCCGTAAGTCGTGGCCCCTGAGAATCGTCGTGCAGAGATACATCCCAACTTCCGCAAGGGGACATTGCTTTGCGAACTCCACCCACACATCTGTGGGGATCTCAAGACCTCGGATGTCTCCTTCCAGAATCAGGGATAAGCTTTCTAGCTTCCTTCCAAGTTTATTTGCAAAGTTCCTCAGCACTTCGCCGTTAAGGTATTTGTAATTAATATGAATGTATTGCAGCGAAGAGAATTTAGATATAGCAGAGACATATCGTTGTGCTCTGTGTGGAATAACGTTAGTTTCAAAAAAGTCTTCCACGTAAATGTTTGTTATAGTCCGCGCGTTTGTACCCTTTACAAGCGCCTCCAGAACTCGGCAGCCGTCCACCATGCGCATGCGAGCACCCGCCATGTATATTGTCTGCAGTCTCCGCTGTTTCCTGATCATGCGACAAAGGGCGGTAACCAATCGGTTCCTGGAGAGAACGAAGCGCCAGTTCTGTTCAAGATGCAGTGATTCTAGCTCAAGCTCCCGCAACTTAATGTCGTTCCGTCCGCATATGCGCGTTACGTACGTCTCCGCAGCTTTCGATATGGCCATGCATGTCTTGAAATTTGGCGTACCGATATTTATCGACAATTTGTTTAAGCAATGTCCAAACTTGTCCAGAAATTGTATTTCTTTTTCCGCCGTTAGTTCAGCGGAATCAGAGTTAAACACCACCCTACGATGTCGCCACAGCAAAGCGGAAGAGAACAGACGATGCCAGTTCTTACAAGTAAGCGCCATGCTCAACCTGTCTTGATCGGCTACCTTATAGTAGATGTAAATCAGGGCAATATCCGGAAGCTCACTCCATTCAATGGGCGCCGCCATTTTAACTCTGTGATTTTCACTGACGTTGACGTCATTTTGCGGATGTCACTTTCCCGCTTTTCACAAATAACAATATTTCTTTCATGCTTTTCGATGATATATGGGGTTTTATCAGTGAAATAACAACAGTGAAAATATCAATTTGATATTTCATTGCAAAATAAGGACTAAAAATATCAACTTTCAAAACTACTTTTAAAATCCTTTGTAGTAACTTCCCCTTGATCAAAACAGAACACTTTGAACCAGAAAATGTTGGCAAAAAATGTTTAAAATGTAAAGAAATGTTTTATAAATTTAAATAAATATATATTAGGAAATTAACATCTTACCGTTTATTTACGGTTATCCCGTTTTTCAAACGTTTTCTTGATCTTGAAGCTGAATGTTCGAACATTTGCTTTCATACCAAACAAATAACAGACGAAAACAACTGTTCGAACATATTATTATTTTTTTTATATCATCGTTCCAATGTATTTTGAACTGTTTGTCGTTGTAATACGGACTTGTTTCATTGATACATTAGAAGGGGGGTAATTCGTAAACATAAAGATAATTATCCTTAACCGGTTGTCTCCCGTACAAAGTCCCCTTCGAAAGTAAAACAAGCATGCACATTTAAATAATTTACTCTTATCTACGCGATAATCGTTGTTGGTCATTTTTGCGTTCAACAGAATTACTTACAATCAATTAAACACAAATTATTATCCCTATAGCTAGTTCTAATTTGTCTAGGTCGTACAGGAAGGAAGGGAGGTGGAAAAACATGCAAGATATGTGTCCAGATTGCACCATTCATTCGGTGTGCTTAAAATTGGGAAAAATTTATCAGTACAATCATATACGTATGTATATATATCCATAGTATACATGTATGTATTTTTGAGTGTCGGGTTTTCAAACGGGGTTGGTTAGGAAAGGGTTTCCTTTTGTCGTAGTTTATTCCCTGGCGTGTTTTCAGTTCTGTTTCATATCATACAACGTGACTAAATTGGTAAAAGGGTAGAGAAAAATAATTTGAAAATGGGGAGGGTTTGGAAATAATGACAGTCATTTATGCGACGTGTTTTTTTGCATCGGATCTAAGCTCCGAACCACAGTGACAACGTAAATTGAAACTTCCTTTATTTGCGCGCGCAATTGTCCCATTTAATTATGCTTTTATGAACAAATTTCTCTGAAAAAAAAAGAAACATAGCATTTGTTGCAAAATACGTCAGAAATTGATTAAAATATATTGCGTTTTATTTGACACATCTATTAACCGTTTAAGCTCTATAAATCTTCATTTAGAAAGAGTTTTTTCTATAATTGACGGTATTGGACAAATAATCGTCAATACGAATGTATTTAAAAACAAAAACTGTTTCGATTAAGATTAATTATTTCGATGTTTCATATTTTATAATTCAATCTCCTTTCGGATCCTGATATCAAACTGGCTAAAGCTGATTGTGTCTCTTGTTTACGAACTACTTTTAAAGTTTATATCTCGCGAGTATGTTGATAGAAAATTGCAATAAAAGTGGGGTATGTTCAAGAGCAGAAAATTGTGCATGTGTGCATAATTCAAGCTGTCTTCTATACATCAATACAAATAATAAACAAGTAGATACTTATCTCTTATTCGTTCATATATGTAACAAATCAAACTCCCTAATTTTAGGAATAATTCAAGGAATGCGTTTGCTAGGTGTTCACTTTGTAACAGATACTGCGAAATTCTCAGAGTATGCAAACTTATATGTCGAACTGACACAAACCTTATACTTAAAGTTATCTTTAATTTCAACCACCATAAACTTGTAATAACGCGATTGGGCTACAAATACCACCGCTCAGTATTTACAAAAATGATCTGGCCCCAATATCACAAGAATACTCGAGTCAAATTTCAGGTTTGGTTTTGCCAAATTCTATTGCAGCGAGTATAAAGGCGTTGACGAAATAAACCTGTAAACGAGTTCTTATAAGATACAGAAAATGATACATTCTCAGAGTATTCGAAGTTAATCTTTAGATTAGGCGAACCTTAGAACCATTATCCATGATGTTCTTCGAAATATTCTCAATCATTTATTGATTCGGACAATTTGGGCAGTAAGTCCCAAATAATTTCTAAATTAGAACCACCCCTTATGCTATCAAAACACAATTGTTTTGGATATTTGGTTAATACTAATTGCCTCCCTTTGCACTGATGAAATAAGAGCGCGTGTCTTTAATGGCTGACGCCATGGTTACATTAACATGTCAGGCTACTATCATTAGTACAGCTTCAGTGGTAATACCGCGAGCTGATTCCGGAAGCACTATAATATATATTTATCATAAAGTATATAGACTCTTACAACTCAGATTGAATGGCAATATTTTTCTTGAAATGTATAAACGTATTGCTGGGTCTTAAACACACACTGGAACTACATGTCTGCCATTGTTTGTACATTTGCTCCGTACATTACCGATGATAAGCAACGAAAGGTCTCACAAAGGATACTCCAAACATGTCATATTTCTAAACCATTCCGTCCAGTATAATGTCAACACTGATGGTGGTGTGTAAGCTTATCTATACTCGCACACGGGCTTTGCCCATTCGGCGAGTGCTCCGATAAGATTGTTAGTAATTTCATGCTTTATTGGAGCATACCGCATAGAAGGAATGTAACCCTGGTTAGAGATATCCTGATGCATCAACGTGCACCATTGTTCAGCACTGTCACACGGGAACCCCCATTTAACGTCCCTCCCGGAAGGCGAGTTGATGCGGCGAAATGAGTTTTCTCGGAGTAAGATTTAGTATAGTAGCACACCATAACTCCTAATAAATCTTCATTTTGGTTACCATGATCCATTACTGTCTTCTTACATTTGATGTTTTTTTTGTAATTTAATTCACATCAACTATAAACGACTCAAATGTTAATCAATCACAACATGTATCAATTATTCCATATGTTAATTGTTTCTGCAGTTTAATTGCAATAAAACTGTTAATGTGCAGTGAGTGCACCATGTAGTAGAGGCGTTCGCGGCTCCGGGAAGTTCATTTGTTTTATATTAGCAATAAATGATGGAATGAAGGGTCGTATTCCTATTGGAACATATATATTTTGACCGGACTAGTCGATACCGAAAACTGTCGACAAAAATGATATCTTAGTAATAATGTATGTTTATTTCAAACAAAACAACAATTACATTCAAATGTTGGCACATTCCGCCACAATTATGTTTATTTTATCTTGAACATGAAACCCTATCATATTAAACCTGTTGCATGGCGTATTGGATATGGTCGCCGATTGCTGACCGGAATACTGGGATCTCTTCCTGCTACAGGCATACTTTTGTTTTCAATTTTTGTGTTCTAACTTCTTGTTAAATCAATATTTCTATAAAATGTTTTTATGATTGAACTTTTAACCTTGATTTTTTTTCCACAAGACAGTGTATTTTATCACACCACAAAAGAAGCTCGTTGGCCATTAATTACTGCATCTATTTGCATTGAAGACATTTTGAAAAAGACAAAGAAACTACAAACTTCACTAGAAATTTAGAAACAATACTATCAGACTGTAGAAAAAAGTACAACAAATTTGGTTAAGGATGTGGACGATAGTGAAATTCAAACGCACTCATTATGAAATAAATACCATGGCTGACGAGTAAGCCAATGGATATTGCTTAATAAGTATACATGCACATGTAGCTATTGTGCCCACGTACACGTAAACATTGGTTCAGCCAAGATATCAATCGGTACAATAAAGGACAATTATGTCAATATCGCAATCACTAATTAGGAAAGCGCGTGAGCCGTCAATACCTGACCAATCCGGGATGTCAGTACACTCTGTCGTTATAAACATGACCTATGACCCGTTGCTGGGGTGACATGACTTCTAAGGACCCGAAGGTCGTAAAACACTTTCTTGGATATGTTAATTAGCGAAAAAATGAATCGACTGTCATGTACATCACAAATTGTCACTTGAAAGTTTTCAGTGCTAAACACCTGTGCGGTAGATTCCTGTGATGATTTCAGACAGAAGATATTTCACATAAATCTTGATTAAATATTGCTCTTATTATATGCAATAAGATTCATGCTCTTTGTTTTTATTTACTTACCAAAACCTCTAAGAATTCAGCAGCCTGAGGTTTCTAAGTATCTGCTAGGAATGTTAAATATGTTTACGTCACATTGCTAACACATTGCTGCTCTGTTTAACCATCGTAAATACAACAAAATAGAAACTATAATAGATGCCCGGCCGACATTTTTGTAAAAAAACAAAACAAGTGTTAACATAGAGCAAGGCTGTGTGACCAATGTCCATTTGGTCGACCTGCGGACACGCTCTGGCCGTCACTTTATGATTTAACGCGTATTACCCAAAATTGCTCAATTATTACATGACTGACGTTTTGATATAATTAACAACAGCACTCATTGTTTTATTTGTTTTATGCTCACCGTTTACCATAAAGAAGTTGTTTGTGTTTGTCTGGACTGGGCCATAAATTATATCACATTCTCTTAATGATAGGAATGACGCAGTGTTGCTTATATAATTTTAATATTATCATAAGTAAACTCATGGTAAGCTTATATTTTTATCCCCCAAAATCACATTTGACGGAAGTTATACTGAAATAACTCGGTTGAGGAAACCTATGACCTCTACCCTTAGCACTACAACTAATAGGCAGCAGTCATTGCTGTTACACCACAACTCGTTCGTAACTAAAGTTTTATATTCGCTTTTAAATCTCATCTCACTGGTGGATGTCAATGAACTCCTGTGGGTTATGGGCTTTCAATTTCCTCTTTTAAACTGCAAAGGTGCGTGTATGTTTGAGTGTGTGTGTGTGGGGGGGGGGCTGTTTGGGGGGGGGGGGGGGTAATCCGTAGTTAAGCAGCCTAGCAAACCACACATATTCTAAAAACAGCACAATCACCAAATCAAACGCCGCTGTATACGGGGTATGTGTCACACAGATCCTCAAATTCTTCTGAGGCTGATTGAGACATCATGCAAGGGTGCTTGCAGCCCGCCCATCCATCAAATATCACATTAACTTTTATAGCATAAGAACTAACATTTACACCAAACGGTTTTGATCTGGAATTGTGCGAATAATAATTTCATTGCTCCATTTTCACGACATAAAGTTGTCAATTTTAATGCGACATCTTCATTTGCCCCAGAACACCTGTTCAATTTTATGTAATTTAATAATCTGTATAAAATATCCAAATATTTATAACACTCAAATACCATCCCTTATTAAGCACAATCATTCATAAAACTTCCAAAATCAAACGACTTTTATTATAAATTATTGCCCTTTATTAACTATTACCACTTATTGCAAACATTATTCGCAATATTTGTTCAATTTCAAAATATCAAATTTGATATCCTTTTATTGATGCACGAATGATTTTATCACAAGAATGGAATATCATTATAATTATATTTTATTCAAATAATTACTCATCTTACCTCTTAAAATCGTTTATACATTTTTGTGAGATTCCACTATCCAGTGCTGATACGGAAGACCATAATTTCCGAATAATTGTATGTCAAAAGTTATGGAGATATCTTTGACGACAGATACACCAAACTACAGGAGCTAACAATTACGTGACCTTTTGTGGTGCCATTACGCCATCATAAAGGTCATTGCCAGTTTTTACTAAGAAATCGTGGTGACCAAATTTAGAGTCGAAACAGAATAAAGTGCTGTTTAATCATGTAGCCGTCTAACTTGAAAACGTTATTAAAACGTTGAGTTTTGCACTGCCTGTTCAGTAATTAATGAAAACTTCAGTTATACGAAGATATGTTTGGTTGAACACTCGAAAACAGGCGAAACATATGTTTCTATCGCATTTTACTTACCCCTTAGGAAATATTGTGATCGTAACAAGGCGATAATCTAAGCAAAATATTTACTTCCATGGTATCAGCTGCGAATGTCGTCACATGCTTCCGGTCATTTTTTCTTCATGGTTGTTTTTAGTAGCATTGAACCACGTAAAATCCGTACATGCCTTAAGCTTGATCACCTCGGTACTTACTGAATGAGCTTTTAAACACAAAGCTGTATGAGATTACTTTATACACTGGTTTCAAAATGATACAAGAAACAAATCCTTTAGTTACTTTTCAAATGAACTCAGGAAATCGTGTATACAAGTTAACCGAAAATAACATAAAAACACATCTCCGGTTAAGTATTAGTGCCATAGATTGGGACGTTTACCTGGCAAGGGGTAGGAATTAGTGTCATGGATAGGGAAGTTTATCTGGCAAGGCGTAAGAATTAGTGCCATGGATAGGGAAGTTTATATGGCAAGGCGCAGGCATTAGTGACATGGATTGGGAAGTTTATCTGGCAAGGCGCAGACATAAGTGCCACGGATTGGGAATATTATCTGGCAAGGCGTAGGAACTAGTGCCATGGATTGGGAAGTTTATCAGGCAAGGCGCAGCCATAAGTGCCATGGATATGGAAGTTTATATGGCAAAGCGTAGGAATTAGTGCCATGAATTGGGAAATTTATCTGGCAATGCGTGGGAATAACTGCCGTGGATTGAGAAGTTTATTTGGTAAGGCTTAGGAATATAAGGTGAGCCGACGAGAACAACAAGGATCTTTATTGTTAATACAATACAACCTGCAGGGCAAACACAGTTGCACATTGAGGAAGGTCTTGGATTCATCCTTCATAATCTTAATCACATGATCGTACTATTAATACGATACACTACATGATATAACATTGCTGTTAGCCAATCTGAAGGTGTACATCAGTGAGTGATAATTATCCCCGCTGGCTAAGTATTGCAAAATGATGGCTAATTTAAGACCAGACTCAATAAACTTCCTGTACCATGTATCTTGTTTGGATATATGGTGCTCTAATCTCTGCAGTAGTTCATGGAACATCATAGGATCAACCGAAGGAAGTTTCGGAACGACCGCTCATCTTCAATATGCAGTTCCTCTAGAAGTCTGGAGTCATGTCCGAATTAAAGTCTCCTCTGTAACCAAGGACAAACCCACACTGCCTTTCTTTGGCGTCTTCGTGGGTGTCGTCTGCTGATGGGCAAACTGTAGCTGACAGTTTACCAACTCGAGTTTGTTGTTGGTCTGAATCACATAATTCATCTTGCTGATGTTCGATGCTTTCAACTTATACACAGCGAGAATGTGTCCGGGGCTACCCGTAACTACACCTTGTCTGATTGTAGCATCGACGTCTGTAATACCGTCGTGGAAACGGAATGATCCGGCAGAAAGCCTGGCAACGGTTTAATAGGGTGTCCCCCGGACCACAATCCGGGACGTACCGGGGCGCAAAACCGGGACATTGAGAACTAGGCTTAATTAAATGATTATTACACACAGGTTGCAAATTATTTATCTAAATCTCAGGAATATGTCAGGAAAAATATATTTACTATTCGGTATCACATAATTTTTATTATCTCGAGTTCCCAGGTGAACGACTAAATTTTCTATCAATGGATTCGGTTTGTCGCATTTTGAGGCAGCATGTTACTATTCTCTAACCGCTTTATCAATATATATGCACCCATAAATATCATATTAGTTACTGTAGGATTTTAACTTTCGAAGGAAGAGCTGACGATTCTCTAGGTAGTATGTGTTGTCACTATTCTACGATATATTTTTTTATAGAATACCATTCTGCAAAAGAATCCGATGGTCATATCCGTACTTCCAATGTCAACAATATCAACATACATCGGGAGTCATAGGGAGTCATATGTACACTGCCAGGACAGCAGTTATGTATAGTGTACTATAAACAGAACATACATGTGGCATGTTTAAATTGACTGAAAATGGGGGGAAACGAGCATTATCAAAAGGCATAGGATGTGCGAGTATTGTCTTTATTTTTGATCATTTTGTTAAATTCTGTCGCAAAGGTAGTTGTTGGGGGGTCGTTGGGTGTACTGATTAGAAGATATGAAACGGTGCTTCATAACATGGTAAGCCAGCTCTTACCAGAGCAATTTTTATGCGGCATCATATATTTTTTTCAAATATGAAAAAGAGACTGTCGTCTTTAATAGGGTTTGGTCTGTAGAGCGACTACCTATTTCAATGAAGTCGGTTCCTAATCGCTCGGACGTATGTAAATGGAGACATTTAAAAGGGTATTTCTTTGCCGAGAATCAGTGATAGCCAAGTTGACTCATAAGCAGAAACACCCTCGGGCGTTCTGGGTTGAAAGAGAGCGGAGAAGTAAGACAGGCGAGTCGTATGCAATTAGGTCAATCTTGGGCTGGAGCGTAATTTGGTCGGCAGAGAACGCTACTTCCGCTTCAAACGTACAGGTAATCTTTCAACAGACCCTGAAATACAAGAGCAAATTGAAAGGCTGTGGAAAACGTATTTCGCAGAATGCAGATCTGAGAATAGTACAGGTATGTCAAAAGACGATCGCCTTGGACTGTCAATTATGGAACTTACCTTAAAACATGGTTTTAGACACTACAAACTAGGTTTGCCGTGGTGTGATCATAACGTTTATCTGCCACATAACTAATCTATGGCAGCCATTGCGTATTTATGTCCAGTGTCGTGCCAGCACAACATTCGATTTTGAATGTCCAATGTCGTACCAGCACGACTTTCATTTTTGAATGTCCAATGTCCAATGTCGTGCCAGCACAACATTTAATTTTGAATGTCCAATGTCCAATGTCGTGCTGGCACGACATTCGTTTTTGAATGTCCAATGCCCAATGTCGTGCCAGCACAACATTCGATTTTGAATGTCCAATGTCCAATGTCGTATGTTTAGCTAACTTCACACAGCTGTCTACAATCTAATATAAAGTTAAATAATCAGTATCTTTATATAAAATGTCGTCTTAAGATTATCCCCATTACATCATGGTAAAGGGAACAGTATAAGTATATCAATAAAATACCTACATCGTATATTTTTCTTTTTTAAGCTCAGCCTACATGTATTACGTATATTTCCTTGGCAGTATATAAACTCGCTAGTTTGAAATTCCTTAATTTGAACGGATCTCATGCTAGCAAGTTACCTGGACGGAAAACTGAGTTGCATACTATCTATAGGGATACCATGAGCGGATATATGCTGCGCCTCTGAATGATACTGGCAAACAACGTTCTGGTAAGGTTTGGAATCTTCCGCATCACCCAGTTGTTAACCAAAACAAGCCCGGCAAGGTGCCTAAAGCACGGTAAGTTGGACAATGTTTTCTCAATGTCTGCGTTGCACATGCTTCTGAAGTAACATACGGGTCTGAAGTGTACTTGGAGATATATGACGTTACGGAAAACCGTAAATGCAGTCTCGTCCAGGTTAGCTCCAATAAAGGCTATGACAATACTTAGGCTCAGGCTAGCAGCAGCAGTACAAGCTGTCGAATTGTACCAGTAAGTGACACAATAATAATAAGATTTCAGAATTGATGATAGGTTCTTTTTGGTCAGATTCAATGATTGTCCTTGGGAACATCCGGAATGACAAAAGGCGTTTCAAGACGTCTGTTGCAAACAGATTGGCAATTGTACATGACGTCACGACCCCGGAAGACTGGAGGTAGGTGCCTTCGGAATTGATTCCTGTCGACTTGACAACAAGAGGTTTATATCCGCATGAAGCTGAAAACTTTGCAACATGCCTGCATGGGCCTAAATGTCTAGAAAATCTTTTAACTCGAACCGGCAGGAAGTCCAGTAACTATTAACGATGGGGACTCAGAATTGAAGAAGGTGACGAGTATGCAAGCGGAACACAATAGGGCCGTTTCAAGTTTAGCTGATTGCTTATTAAACCCTAAGACTTGCATAAATTACTAAATAACTGCGTGTTGTTGGTTGGTTGGTTGATAGATTTAAGAAATACATCCCAGTAAATATTTATGTATTTCAGCGGTTTGTAAGTCGCCGGGGTCGACCAGAAAAGAAGGTAGTGATTAATGATGATGGGAGATTTCTCACCGCGGTATAAAGGGGACTACGGGAATCAGTTAAACAATGGTATCAAAGATATTAAATAATGTTCCACTTTGAAACAGCGAATGCTCTGTTATTAAATCAAAATGCTCAGATGAAACGGTAGAGAAAGAATGTGGGGCTTTGCTAAAAGAGGAGGGGGTCATCGCAATATGAATGAAAACGATCGAATTCGTATAGTTGTCAATATTTGAAAATTGGCAGCGAACTACTTGATATGCGCAAATGCAGAAACCAATTTACACAAAGGGCGTGACTAAGGCTCTGCCGTTTACTGAGCCATTTCCCGATCGGTAAACTAAACGAATACAGTGTGGAGTTTTACTTTATCTCCACGATATTTTGTTTAACTTAAACAGCGAACATGTGTGAATATAAAGCTTAAATGCAATTCTAAATGCCGGAGTTCAAACTAGCAATCTCCCCAAGAAGCGCATGGGATTTTCGAGGTTTGATCTACTGGGCATTCAAGAACACATAAATGTACTCAGAAATGAGTTGTAGTACTGAATTGAATGTTCGTGAAAACGTCTGATACTAAAACTTTGAATTATAAGAAACTTGTCTAACGAATATTTAATCTTTAATGTACGTACAAAAAAAGTATATAAGCGAGCATTCCACTCGGAACACCCCGGCCATTTTCCATCGAAAACCACCTCGGATATATGCCGTTACATTTAAAAAGTAGAAGTAGGTTGTAACATTCTAAAGAATAGCAATGATTTATTGTAGTATTTTAACGTGTATTTTGTATTACTAAGTTTAAATTACCAGCGAAGTGTTTATATAACTATGTACAACAAACAAAATTGATCTTTAAACGGACAGAACACATACTGGGTCTGTATACAAAATCACACCAAATGTTGTTATTCGAAATAAATTTAGCAATTAGTTTTAATATCTTTGTTTTCATTCTCTTTTTTCTTTGAAATAGTCATAAACAATTGTTTTAAAGACTTAGAAACAATTCACAACTCGTTTATTGAGCGTCTGTGTTAATAATTCACAAATTAATACTGCTATAATGACGATAGCTTTATATGTGAGGACATAAATCGCCCCATTCCTAAATATGCAATAACAATATCAGTAAAACAACGATTTGAAAAGATTTAGTGAGTATTTCGGATTGCATTCACGCCAATTAGTCTAACCGCCATGATTTGTCGTGTTGCGCATGCGTGGCGCCTGTGCGGAAGCGACAACGGCGATGCCTATCTGCAGCCTCCGACTATTCCTGGCGATGAAGCCTTGTTAGTTTCAATTACCGACAATACTGTCTCAGTGTAATGAGTTTTATTCATTACAGTAATGACTTAAGTGATTTACGTATTTGATAATTGTCACACTTATGTCTAATTTTGAAAATCTTGCATCTATATATCTTAATAGGAACACGTTAATACTCCTAAAAAAATATTTGAAGATAATTTCTTTTGCAAAATCAATTTTTCGTCGACATCAGACACGATTTAAGATAAACAGTATCAATTAAATGTGATACACATAGCAAATATGTTCATTCTAGCTGTCAATGAAACTTTGAAGGTGTAAAGAAGAAGTTTTATGTTAAATGTTAATGCGGATACTGGCAGATACATGGCGTCTACTGTGTGGCAACTGGCGGGTAACCTCCCATCGCCAGTCTTTGTTTTACAACACGTTTAGTGTAAAATAATTAGCTTTATTTTAAAATGAATATTGATGAATATCGTTGCAATTAGTGAGCAGTACTTCACTTAAACAAAACCAGACAGATGGGGCAATGCAATAAATAAGGTTTAATCACTCTTTGTTAAAGCAATACTTTGTACTCTTATTGCCTCATTAAGCCTTTGCTGCATACACATATAAGGCTATAGGTTACCTCTGTACTATCAGTTGATGTTTACTTTATAACCATATTACAAAGCGTTATTTATTTTTTAACATATAAAGTACATACTAGGATTTAATTTTTATACTCACAACCATATTTAATCAATTTTTAGTTAATATGTCGTTAACGCCATCACTTAATGGCATGTACGGGATTTACGGGGCGCAGGAAACCATATTCGGATTCGAGCTTCGCTCTCACCCGATATGGTTCTTTATGCATCGTATATCCCATATCGGGTCACTTACTAACCCCGTAACTTATAATATTGACAAAGGTTTCGCATCGTTGTTCAATAAAGTCAGCCTTGGCCATAACTAAAAAAAAACGTTAAAGATATGCAAATGGAGCTTGGTACACAATGTGACGTACGTGTATTGATAGACCCCTATTGGTTACGCTCAATCACTTTAAGTTTTCTTATAAGACGCGGAACTTTTTTCTTACGTTTAATATTTAGAAATCAAGTTGAACTTTTTTCCAATATACGATATTTGGGGTCGTGAAACACTAGAAATTAATTTTATCTCACGTGGAAATCGGCCAATGCTCTATAGAATATAGAGGACATTTATGATGTGGTCTCAAACCTTTAGCCATTCTCAACATATTGAAATGTTAACCATCGGATGTAAACCAGAAATATTTCCAATTCTCTGAGCAAATAAAATCCGCCTTGGTTTAAAATGTACCGTTATGCATTTTCTAAAGCTGGGCCAAATAAAAAAAAAGAAGTTTGTTGCTGAAGATGTTGCTGATCATGGCATTTGGTTGATGATTTTCCCTGTGAAAAATGGACTAAAGCCATCTTGCAATTCGAGGGGTGAAAGCGAAAAGGTTCTATCTGCTTCTTTATTTAATGTCACTTAGAACCTTTTCGCTTTCACCCCTCGAATTATTCTTCTAACTTGGGCAATTATCAACAATACATTACTCTATAAATATAAGCTCAGCAGCAAACATGCATGCTCATTTTGGTTTTGAGATCAATTTATAATTTTATATACATTCATAAATGTAACTCGGATATCACACCAGTTAAGTATTAAATTGACGTTCATTTTGCACTTTTCGGTTTCGTAGAACTGACTTCGATATTAGTACAACTACTGTAGTATGGTGGAAACTGGTGTCGATATTAGTACAACTACTGTAGTATGGTGGAAACTGGTGCAATATGAGACACGTGGCAGTTTGTTACATAAAAAAGTTCGAAAATCAAGCAATTAATCTCTTCATATAACTTAACTGCTTCTGTCAACATCGTACTCACCTCCACAATATGAAAGTATTGTGCAAATCATATGTACCTATACACACATTTTCACGCCATCCTTTAGTTTTGCTGTATAGCATGCTGCGATTGATGCTTTGCGAAGGGAAGCGCTCAAATTTGTTTGTCGCTGGTATTTAAATAGCCATCTCCGTTCTACAGGGCATCGAAGATTCAAATCAACGCATCAAAGGACCATCCAAGGCTCTTGGCGATGATAGAGTACGCCATATTAAATGGGCCTTCCTACCTTTCCTCCTTAACATTTAACATTAAGTGTGGCTTGACAACATTTGTTGTACAATCGCTCAATAGTTGGCACGTTTAACTGTATGGTCTGATCCAGGTAGACCCTTTTCCGTTGGGTGCACCAACATATTACTTTATGAATGGTTAAGTAGTGAGGAGCCTTCGACGATCCAAACAATTCAAAGCTAGTCTCATAAGTCTGCTAATTCAAAGATTTCACTCTTTTCAAGCAGGGTAGTTCGGGGTTTCCATTCTTTTCGAGCATGATAACTCAGCGTTCTCATTCTTTTCAAGCATGGTAATTCAGTGTTCCCATTCTTTGCAAGCTTGGTAATTCAGCGTTCTCATTCTTTCCAAACATGGTAATACAGCGTTTCCATTCCTTCCAAGCATGGTTATTCAGCGTTCCCAGTCATTGCAAGCATGGTTATTCAGCGTTCTCATTCTTTTGAAGCATGGTTATTCAGTTTTCCCATTCTTTTCAAGCATGGTAAATAAGCGTTCCCATTCCTTTCAAGCATGGTAATTCAGTGTTCCGATTCCTTTCAAGCATGGTAAATCAGCGTTCCCATTCCTTTCAAGCATGGTCATTCAGCGTTCCCATTCTTTTCAAGCATGGTAATTCAGCGTTCCCATTCTTTTGAAGCACGGTAACTCAGTGTCCCCATTCTTTTCAAGCACGGTAATTCATCGTTTCCAAGTGTCCTCATTCTTTTCTCGTTCTTTTCGTACCGAGAAATCATACAATTATCGTACTCTGACAGTGTGTACACTTTGAACTTTTTCGTGAATGTTGTGTTTTAGTTTTTGACATTTTGAGGGAGGCGCTACGTTAAGTGAAACTTGTGAAGGATTCTCATGCTATCAAGACTTCGTTCTGCAAATATTGACCTTGACACGAAGAACAGGCATGCTGGTCTGGAATATTTAGCATACTTGTATATTAATGCGGTAAACCGCATTATTTTGATGGCAGTTGAGAGCGGTCTTCGAATATATATTTAATTATCAAGATATTAAATGAATAGGAAAATTACCATAATCGTTATTTAAATTTCTTAAGGCGTACACTCTCATTTTGTTCATTAATTTATCTAACTGAGGAATTGCCAGTAATTATTAAACAAATCAAGCAAAAGCAAGAGTGCCTTATCGTTATGTTTTCCCTGAAGACAGATGCACTGTTTTTGTCTAAATAATGCTGCTACCCTACGACCATACCTGACGGAATATATGAATACATACAGCTTACTTAAGTCTTTTCAAGTGTTCTTGATGAATCTATCGCACCTGTAGGCAATGTCATAAATAGCTAATTTGTATCATAATTCAATTATAAACAATTTGTAAACCTAATATGTTACATAACTCAACCAAGATCAAGAAACAGAATGTATAAATCTGACTTGCTTCAGTTAGCTACTATTGATACGGACAAAGACAATGTTACTTATATAACTTAAAATATTATAATGATTATGAATCGAGCTTGATTATAGATAAAAACAAGTAATGATTTACTTTTTGGTTTTCAAGCTTCTTAAATAGATGAAATAGAATCGTTTACAAATGCTGTCTGAATGTTGCATCCATAAAGACGTAGTATGACATGAGCTATTTTGATGCATGTGTGGTCTGTCGCTTGTTTGATTATTGTGTGTCATTCGTTTCTGTTCGACTTTCCCCTTGTGCCTTCAAACGTCTAATTATATTGTTTGCTACTTGTTTTGCCCAGTACTTCCCATTGTATGATTGTGTTACCGTTGCTCGTATTAGGCAATACCATTATGCTGTTCCTGTGCGTTGGCATGCATTTCCCGATATTTTCCATGAAACTAATTTCTGTTGCTTTTTCAGAGCTTTTTGAACATATTCATGAATTTCAATGACTTAAATGAATCTAAAAACTGTGTTGGCAGACCAGACCTTCTGTTGTGTTTGGACATACTTGGGGAATCTTTTTTTTTATTTCGAAGTCAACGCGTTGCACATTGAAGTCTCTTCTTGTTGCGGTCCCTACGCCGTATTTATGATCAATGATCAATGGAGGTGGCAGTTCTTAGAACTAAATTTGGTCATCTGTTCTTTAAAAAACGTCCATATCAAGCTAGCATGTATTTTGCTGAAATTGAATTGTGTTCAATGATATTTGTAAACATTAGAATATTTTGGAAACAATCTATACACAGTCTCACTGATACGCCGAAAAAGTATTGATTAATCCCTAGGGTTGCGCGCGTTTGCCTTGTGCTCATGTTCATTCCCGCTGGTCTCTATAAATTTTGCGATTCATTGAAAGAGGTTTTTACTTTAACGTTAACATTTCGCGTAGGTTTACATTCAACTATAGTGTACTGCGCATCCATCACCGTTGCTAATCATGACTTGTGCATTTTGTTTTCGCTTCACAAAAGACGTGTGTCGAACAACCGCGGTTTTGAATACATAGGTACTTCAAAAAGTTATGTTGCAAAATAACGCATACTTAAATTTGCCATTTTACTCAACATTTTGATGAAATATTTATTTTAAATAAAACTAATAAATCTTTGCAATTGAGGTAGAAATGAAAGAACGTCAATACAGAAGCACATATGAGTAGAAAGGGCATTGTGTCTACAAAAAATCGCAGGGTGGTTACCTGTCAAATGGTCAAACCCTTCTTAATAAGCTTTTGAGAAGCCGTCCGACAATCGGAAATAATATTTGTTCCTGGTACTAATGTTTCCGTGGTAATATTCTCGCCATGCTGTATTTAATGATGGAAAGTAGTGTTCCATGGTTCCAGTTTCAACACACAGTAACAATTATTCATGAATATATCGGTCTGTCCCTCACAAACACTGCACACCTTCTCTTTTGCCTTGATGGTACTTGCGTTTCCTAAACTAACTTGTTTGTATCTCAACTATCCGGCCGAAACTACCATATTTCTTGTAAAATTTCTGTACTATAAAACTTCCCTGGAAATCCTATACCAGTCTTACATTGCAGTCGGGTAAAAATACAATTGGAGATTCAGAGCCCTTTCCAGATGGAACGAACTGTCCTTGGCCTTTCTGGCAAAAATTGGGCCTGGTAAACACACACGCACGCACGCACGCACGCACGCACGCACACACACACACACAGCCATTCTAGTGCTGCTTCTATATTGACAGTTTTCCTGAATATATATCTGAGTTTAAGAGGAATAGAGGCAACTTTTGACATATAAAATGTTTCCAACTTACACGTGCATTCTGATACATCAGAAAGTTCACAAGAGTTGTTAGATGGATCACCTGAATTTAAAATTGATTATTATCTCTGAAAAATGTTGTTGTTTTTTTAAATCATGACCTTAAACGAAGTCATAGTCAGAAAAATATGTCCCAAACATTAAAAATCACGACACAGACAATTGGGTTATTTGTGTTTACTTCTATTGCATATATTCCAAGTGAAGTCGAGCTGCGCTTGACTCTCGATGGTGATGAAGGCCGATATACACTTTTGGTGCCTAGCAGCTGCCTTCTTTTAATACGGGAACCGATAACTTAAAGATGTCTTGAAAGTTGTAAGCTACCACAAAAAATGTTTGTATTGTGACGGAGGTAGCATCACATACATGAGACCTCAAATTAAATAGGTATTAGAACAAGCCTGGCAAACTAAATGCAAAATAATTGCCTTATCCCATTCTCATATTTCTCTTTGTCTTATATCATGCAAATGGCAATTTAGTTCTTAATTTAATAAATCAATAATATTCATAAGAGAAATACATCAGAGTCAATATATATGCAAAAAGCTACAGAAACATGCTCAGTAGCAAGAAGTTTAAACATAAACCCGGTTTAGTGGCAATGGGCAAACGCCAAAGACATAGAACACAAATTCACATAGACAAACAGCACAAAACTCTACAAACATCACAGTGCATACATACTATATATATATATATAATTGTTAGGTACCGCCTTGGAACAATCTTGTGTAATCCCATGACACTTAGATACATGTCATATGAATTCTCCATAACCATATGCACCTTGACTCTCCAGACTCTCCAGAATATCTTTTCAGTTCTCCAGAGCTTAGAAAATAAATATAATGTATATAAATTATAAAAGATCAAGTTTCACTGAAAGAAGCGAGACATGGATGAACTACACACAATAGAAGGATTTGTAAAAACTATAGAACGTAAAACCGCGTAAATGACGGAATGTAGTAGCGGAAATTATCAGATATCTGCAGAAATACTTTGCAGAAAATACTAATCTAAGAAAACAAAGAATGTCGAGTAAGCGGGAACGAAGACTTTACAAGGAAGGTCGAGTAAGCGGAGACGAAAAGTAAATCACAAATCTTTTTTACATCAAAATGACACAACCATTTTACTGGTTATTTCCAATTGTAGCAGCAATTCCATTACGTTACTGAGTTACTATTTTCAATGTCCCAGTTCAATAATTTAAATTAGGGATGCAAACGAATGGCAAAATAGATATTCGAATATTCGTTAATTCTTTCGATCGAATATTCGAATATTCGATTACCGAAATTCATATTTAAGAAGATGTAGAAAACTACTATTATTATTCGTTAAAGTAATAGCCGGGACATTTAAACCCTATTTTGTCGTAGCAAGTACGCGCGGCGGACCCTGATTTTCCTCAAATGAGCCTTTGAAATTCTCCATTTTTAGGAAGAAAAAGCAATACATTATAAGCAGACAAACAACAAAATCGAATTATTCAATTCCGCTGTCTTTTGTAAACAATGTAAAATTAGATGGAGTCCTATGTTTTGCGCCAATAGAAGGTCTTTCCGTAGGATGATCAGCCTCGTTCTTGACCTATAAACTGACTATTTATAACTATGGAAATCCCAAACCAACTCGGTAACTAATAGTTGTAGCCCGGAATTAAAGCTATTCTGGTTTTTCCGACCTAGTAAAACGAACACATTAGAGAATTGGACTCATCTATTGTACACCAATAAAAGAAATATATCCTTAAATCCATTTCAAAGCACAAAAATTGTATCGAAAGATGGAAACAGTTTAAAGCACATATATGTAACAACATTATTGAGCACAATATTACATTATTGTGGCAATCATATCATCACCTCGATTCGCGCTATGTTGCACAGCATAATTTGCAGCCAAGATAACACATTCGTGTTAAATCCGATCCCTAGCCAGTTAATGTAAAAATAGGGGGACTTTTTATAGTACCCGACGATATGTCCCTAAATGACACATGACGCGTGTCTTGTCATCACATTCACACCTCTGGGATTAGGGGCCAATCGTAGTAAAAACAAGATAAACGAGCTTTATAAACACAACACCAGTGATGAAGGCACAATGTGTTTTGTTCTCTTTATCGAACTTTCTTTTCGAATATTCGAATACCGATTTTGACATTCGAATACCAAACGTTTGATCGAATATTCGAATATTCGAATATTCGTTTACAAAAATAAAAAAAATAACCGCCGGATATGTAACAGCTTTGACAAAGTTTTGACTGTTGAGGTAACAACAATTTATGTATATATACTTTCATTTTTATTATTCATTCCCTCTCCTCATAATTTGCAACGTCAAAAATGCAATCAATGGAATTAAGAATATACATAAATGAATAACTAAAGTCTTTGAGAACAAGCGGTGTACGGTATAAACAGAGGAATATGAGCCGAGGATCCGAAGAAAGTGTAAACAAGGGTATAGGTCTACCCAAAGCAGATCAGGCGACCGATAGTCCTCGACGGTACCTCAGCCCGCCGGAGCCCGCTAAATGGTGAGTGCTCAATCACCAAGCCCACTCATTGACAGGCATTATGTTCTGTGGAAAGATAAGTTTTCAATTAGTCGCCATCACTAATTGATTTTCATTGTTCGTTAGTTTAAAGATAGACGTTCTCTTGTGAATGCTTCCCCGTGCTAGGTATGATCTTTGGGGGCACCACTGATGACCTTAGTGAAATAATAATTCAATTACCGTTCTGTGTAATTAGGGAAGGTAAGAAATGGCACAGAGAGGACACGTATTAATCTTCATTATAAACTATTATAGAATTCGTGTCATATGTGAATTGAAATCTCAAACCCAGGTACGTGTCTTATGACAGATTGGCTGTCAATGTAACAAAATGCTTTAAACTTTGTATCAGCTTTCAAATGGCAAACATGTGCAAATAAATACGGACGATGGTATATTTTCATACTATGAAGGAGTCGTCGAATGCTTTATAATCTTGTTCGTGTCATAACCAATTATTTTTTAACACTTTTAATATCCTGTCGCCGGTACATATTAATCTATGATTAAACATTTGGTTATTCGTATCATTATCTACCTTCCTAGAAAGAGACATACATAATGACTTTGCATCTGGAAGTTACGATGATGCATCGTGTGACACTGCTCCCTTTGAGTTCAGATATATCGGCAAATAGATATTATGTGTGATCTTGTCTTTAAAGTGAAATGTTTTGCGAAGTAAATAAGCGTTTAAAAAGATAAATTCCGTTTCATTGAAAGATAATAGGCTTTTATGGTCTCTTAGGTAGAGACAATTGATTGTTGTTTTTGAACAAAACATAATGTTTACCAATTTATATATTTTCGAGTCAACACATTTTTTTTACAAATAATTCATCGAATGTTGTTTGTGTCATTAGTATAAATTTCATCTGAACCACTTACAATGATATTGATCATTTGCATTTATTTATGTTAACACTGAAACATTGTTTTCAATTGAAACACACTTGGTAACTTTGAAACATATCAGTATATATGCATGTGTTTACAATATAGTATAATTACAGAAGGTCACCACCGGACGGATCATTTTGCGTTGGCCTTTCAAGTGACCATTGCTTAAAGGTGCATGAATCTATACAAGAAACAACGAATCGTTGGTATGTATTTTTAACCATTCATTGTTAACAGAGGAAGAACGTCACTTCAGACCACCGAATGCTTAGCGACAAACAAAAGTTGTGGAACATTACCTTGCCATAAATCTGTTTTAGATACATTACAAAGGTCTTGAAGCAATGCCTCGGGCTTAATCTTGCTGGCATGGTAAAAATGTAGTTTTGATGGTTCTGGGTCATTGAAAACGAGTTCGTGTCATTTAGATATCTACCTTCCTAGAAAGAGACATACAAAGTCTCATACAACGATGGTGCATTGTGTGACACTGCTCCCTTCCAGTTCAAATATATCGTCAGATGATGTTTTTAAAGTGAAATGTTTTGCGAAATTAATAAGCGTTAGAAGATAAATTTCGTTTCATTGAATGACAATAGGCTTTTATGGTTTCTTAAGTAGAGACAATTGATTGTTGTTGGGGTTTTTTGTTTCTTTTTTAAAAAATCATTATGTTTGATGGTGTCATCGGCTTTGAAAGCGTTCCACTTACCATTGTAGTAAATGTACATTTGTAATATAAACGTTACTTCGTGGTTCGACCTTTGGACGTACTTTGTGTTGCGGAAAGATCTGTCTTCCCGAATTTGCTCTGAGTTAAACTTCCACAACAAAAGATGTTTATGCAACAGCTATGGATATCTTTTTCGAAAACAGCAATTCAGAGAATCAAAAGAGTGTTGACAATATGTATCAGGTGTAGTGAACAAGGGCAGACTTAATAGGAGGTCCGTTTAAGTATACACAATGAAACAAATGGGAAATATCTTATACAAGCATTTGACTTAGGCTAACGCGTGTCGATTAAAAGGAAATAGCCAAAACGATTAAACTCAAAAATCAATTAAAACGACTTATCTTCCTTTTGTGAAGTTATTCAGTATCAGCTTGTTTAAACGTTAATTGAAATGCATTTGTTACAACTATGCTTTGATTTTTTGTCTTGTCCCGTTCAGGAGGTTGTAACCGAAGATTAATTAACTGCGATAATTAAAGGATCGCGGCCCGTCCTCGATGTTATGAGTTCTCCAATTGTGAATCCATTTCGACCAGGTGCGTCACCCGGGTACGAGTCCAATATACCTTTTGTAATGATCATACTGTTAACGTCCACACGACATAAAATATGGTATATTGTTCGTAAGAATATGCGGCTAATGAATGTTTTACGAAACTTGCCAATTAATTTGAAAACGATAGCCTATCCTACCACAAAACAGATGCAGGTAAACAAATTATCAAATGACTAAGTGAAACAAACTTATTCAATTACTGCTTCCTAAAATGACTGAAATGACAATGGTTTTACGATAAGGTCCAAAACTCATTAATCTTAGCTAATGTTCAATGGGTCAGTCATTAGGCCAGTTCGGTATATGGTATGTGGCATAACATTGTATATGGTAGAAATTCTATTCAGGCTTATCGCTAATGATAGTTTTAAGATTGGGTTCTTCGGGGTTTTTGTTCATGATCTTTTTTGTTAATCATAGGTCCGTTAGCAATGGTAATTTACAAGTCATGGTTGTTCCTTGCCCTCAAATATATAATTCCCAAAATATGCTTTTTCTACACGACTAAATTGGCCTGTCTTTATTTCATTGCCAACGTGTAACAATTAAAATTCCATATTTACCCATGTACGAAAATATTATCTATTATTGCGATTTTCAGGAGGAACATATCAGGGTCCATGACAAGGAACTGGCTCAAGTCTTAATTCAGACTCAAGATTCGATACCGTATATCTTCATATTATTGTAACTAATTCCCTGGCATAGCATTGATGGTGAACTTTGCTACTTGACATTACTTCGTGATTTGTTTAGGATAATTTACAATTGTTTGGTAAGAGGAATGAAATAAAGGCGATTTTTTTGTCATTAAATAAAAATTCAGAGAAATTTTCTGAGTCTGAGTCAATACACGGACACGTATTTAGTCTAACTGAGACGTGAGCATGTGCCAATCTCTGACTGGTTCGTAAAAATGTATGTTTACATGTGCTAGAATAAAAACAAACAGCAACAAAGTGGATATCGACTGTAAAACAACAGCTATCATGGTTTCCCAGTGGAAGGATGTTTTCATGGCTGTTGGATGCACACAGGGCAGAGGCCATATTCACTATAGCGTTTGAGACTCACACTCAGAAATGCAAGATTTGAAAATGTATCAACTATCATTCGTTTGGTTTAAAGATGTGCAATAGCTGTTTGAAATCCAACAATGTCCTTCATAACCCGGGAGAACGATCCGTCATCTATACCGCAATTGTCATTAAAAGCTGCTCAAGATATTGCACTTTTATAATGAAAAAAAATCATTGGCACTTTTATGAAACTCTTTTTTCTGCACGTTATGGGCTCAGCATGAGTTCAACTTCAATAATTCGTTTTATAAGTAAACATGTACATCACCTTTTATAATGGGAGTTCCACGTGTTTAGTATCTACATTTGTAGCTATAGCAGCTTCAAATGTCAAAACTTACAAGTACACACGCCGTTATTCAAACAACTGGGCATGGCATGTGAAGCGAACGGCTGTCCCGTGTGGACTGACATCCGACGACCGGACAGCGGTCACTCACCTCTCCTGCCCTTCAGCCATTGTTAAAGTGTAATATTTACAAATTGGACAACTTGTTAAATTTAAAAAAAAATATTAATCAAAATTGACAACTGACAACTAAATATTTATATGTTTTCGCGACATTTTCACCTTTCAAATGGTCTACATTGTCAAATTGACGTAAAATGAATCTGTTGTCAACAAGTATTATAAAAACAATAGTTGTTCAACATCGAATATACAAGTAGGTCTAACATTGTATTGTTTGGCTGCTATACAATTAGTTATCACCACTATCTTAACTTATTACACTACCATCCATACTGCTTTTGGCAGGCATTTTACTCCTGGGTGTGCACGGTGTATGCAGAACCGCGACTATACACGGCCAACCGTCCGTGCCTAATTGAATACCGCATGACTGCGCCTCGACCGGCACACAATACTGGTGGTCCGCGTGTGAGTGTCGCCTTACCGGGGCTGCCGGAAGGCAACACACACCCGTCAAACTCAGCTCAGGCATCTACCCCTGCCCATGTCCCTGTGTAAGCCGATGTCTGCGACATTTGACCGTTCGTGCAAAGGATTCGACTTGTTAGTGATATCTTTGGTTGTTAAACTATTGTGTAGGCATGATGAATTGACATTATTATGCAAATATCTTGTGATAATTGGCAAATTAATAAACGCATCAGATAAACGCGATTGCAATTAAATAAGTTTTGTTTTAATTTGAATGCATTATCAATTTTGCATATTTGTGACAGCGCTAATCTAGAACCTGATTGACAGGGGCAAGGTGGATGCGACGGAGCATCAGAACGGAATCAATGATCTCGTCAGGACGGTTGGGGTGCAAACTGTTTTTTAATGCAAGAAATAGTATTGTTGCTAGTTTTGTAAGCATCTTAACCAGATTAGATTGGGAGGCATGTAAGGGCATTTTCCCAATTAAATGATTCTTCGTTTATCGTTTTCATTTTCAAATGGGCCGGGTTCATCATTTTATGTTAGAGGGAGCGCAACTTCTGTCCCGCGAAGGTTTGGGATGCTCCTCTTCAAACATTATTGCATATTATAGTATAAATATATGTATTCTTGTTTATTCTTTGAGTTATCCTCTATCAACGCTAATGGTCACAATTGGAGGGTGTATGCTCCGGATGCGGCCCACCTCCACTGGGCCCGCTACTATTTTTGAATGAAGAAGGTATTAAGGTATTGAATACTCGGCGCTCATAATTATTCTCCTTTCAAACACATTTTATTATTGAATATTGGCTTTATCTTATATGTGGTCTGGAGTTGTCATCTTTACAGGCACACCCTGAAGTCAATGTTCATACTTCAAAACGTATACACATGTAATTTGCTTCACCTTCTCTCCAAATGGTTTCAGCAGACTACTGCTTGTTAAATATTTGAGTCATTGAACAATAACAATGCCTGTGTATAATTTGTATTTTTTATTGTATTCCGTCATCGTTAACATAGATCTAACAACACTATATATAACAACAACTTTTAACAAGATTCGTAAATACACTTTAACAAGGGCTGTGTACATGTTAAAACAATATTAAACAAAAATTAAAACAGAAATATAATGAACATAATATTGGGTGAGGTAATAGTTTTGACTAAAATTGAATGCACATTAGTCATTATAAAACAGAGAAGTTTGTCAGGAGAACACATACACTAACACGAACAATATGTGATATTGCAGGAAAGAAAGGTGGGTCATGTTTTGTAGGATTGTGAAGTCATTTCTGGATAAGAATACATTCACGAGCTCCCCTCCTCGTCTGTGACGTCAATGTCGTCATCGGAGTCGGAGGACTGACGGTCGGAGTGTCCACTCTCGTCCAGGACTGGGTGTGTGTATTGCAAATCTGATTTGGGCGCCATGGACTGGACGCCCTCGTCTGAGAAAGAGCTGAGGTCCATATTGTCTATATCGGACTTAAATTCATCCTGCCTCTGTTCCACAACAAATCCAATAGGTTGTGTGACCGGGAACAGGGGTGCCATGCCCACCCCGAGCTGGGGGAAGGATTTGCTGGCCTGGACCCGCGGGTATTTGCAATTAGGTCTGCGGCCCCTGGGAACTCGCGGCTCCTCAAGCAGCCGGTCAATACTAAAAGCACAGCCGATCTTTCGATCTTCGACAACGTCTACGTCTGATTCATCGTCCAATTTCTGGTCACAGTCATTAGTGTCACTTACAGAGTCAAGCGCATTCATTTCATTGTCATATTCCTCCTGTAACTTTCGGTTACCTTCCACATCGTTTGGGTTCAGAAGTTTTCGCTTTTCTTCCATTTTGCGCAAGCGGTCTTCTTGTTTGCGGCGTTTCTTCTCAAGACGCTCCTGTTCCCGGCGTTGGATTTCCTCTTGGTTCATTGGTTCCCCGCTGCACGTCTGTGGGTGCGCGTTGTGTGCAGGCCGGCCGGGACCCTTCTTTGTATTATCACGCTTACGGAATTTTGCGCGTCGGTTTTGGAACCATACCTGGAAGCAAAAAAGAAGCGCACGTTGAATATAAAGACAATTTATAAGTTCAATTGAAGTGTGTTAATGATATAACGGACCGCAAACGGAACGCTACGGTAAACGATTATACATTTTCTGTTTTTAAAATAATTAAATACCACATGAAAAGAAAGATCGTGCTTCAAATGAGAAGTAATCAATTTTCCTGACAAGTTCCACTTATGCAACCTTGTCACACACAAATACAGATAGGCTTAGATTGCGATCTACCAGTAATTATCATAAGACATTCAAATGTGTATTTTGATATCACTCAACATTTAATTGAACGGAAAGTTCTCATTCTAACGAGACCTACAAGACATGTCAAACTAGCCTTCAATTCCCCTAAACATATGAAATCAGTAAACTTATATCCTTAAAAAACCCGATTTGTCCCAACTACTCTGTTGTCTATGGTAACGGAATCTTATTAAGTAGATCTGATTTATCACTGTTTAGGACGTAAAATTCTCCTTTCAGTAAGTGAAGCCGGGCCCGGGATATCTAACACGGCCTCGGTGGCCCGGGCTCGCTAATTTGAGGCATCTAATACTGGGCCATCACGCTAGAACCGACTCTATCTCCTTACACACCCCAGGTGGACAGGCGCTCTGATTCCCCTGGTATGTCTTTCAGACACAAACCATACCATATCGCATGCTAACGAAATCATCTTGGGACAAAAATTACATACTATCGCATTTAAATAAGTCGTAAATTTTCTGCTAACTGCCTTTTCATCAGAAAGTTTGATATGCATCTAGCTATATTTGGAGTATCTTTTTTCTACAATTTTGTAATTTAAAATGATTTTGATACATTTGATAATGTGCCTGATAGCGTCAATTACACATAAATTAAATATTTTATAGTGAGTGCATAGCTCGAGATTCAATTAAATATTTATTCTCTTATAAAAAGAGACTTTTTGTAAACAATGTCTTCTTTATTTGCTGAATATTTTAAATGAAATAACCGAATCTGTTGGATTGCTTGATATTTCCTAATGTACATTTTCGAACAATTTAAAACTAATAAAATGTAGCAACATTTAGTGATCCCTAATCAAATACACTGGGTACATTAATTATTTTATTAATAATAAAGGACTTAAACGATTTTAGAAGTCAAAACTTAGTGTCATGCGGATTCGCAAAGTCACTATTGTAAGTAAATATCTTGTATGAACATTTAGTGCATATATTGTATCACTGCGAAAAAAACACGTTTATTATTATGATGGTGGAATATAATTAGCCACAGAGTATTTCACGCGCTGCTAAATATCAAGAAATTAATTTTCACCCTTAGTTTAGGTGTGTGTTTTTGAATAACGATGGGATGTGATTTTAACGGAATTCCTGTTTGAAGTGCTACACTGATCAAAGGCCCTTCAATTAAAACCACGACCTCTTCATTAGAGTGGTTACATAGATAAAGTGGAATAGGTTAAAAGGTACTAATTACTAACTACCAATTTGTCAATTCATCGCCCATTGCTCGTCCGTGCAATATAAGTAGACAAACATGTAGAACTTTGCGTATTTAGAGAGCAAACTAATAGTATAAAGGCCCTTTTCTGTATAAAAACTATTGTTATTTATGTGAAATCAATCCTGGGTTATTATTACCTGGAGTGCTAATAATTCATAACTGCGATATAACTGGTACATGAAGTAATGTGACTGTTCACTGATCGACTGTTACATGAAATCTATGTGGTCTATGTAGTTAGAAAACAATTAAAGCCACGGCGATGAGGATCACTCACGGGCTGCTTTGTTACATTTGTTGCTTATAGATTGATTAATAATTGAAATGATGGGAGGCGATTGTCTAATTGATCATTATGGATAGATTTTCTGACGTTTGGAATTCGTGGGCAGTTCTACGTTACTTGAGGCCACTATGCATCGTAGCGGACCTCTCAATTGTGAACCACTGGACATGACATAAGTATGGCAGTAATTGGTATTTTATTACCTATTTAAGTGAGTATCAAACGAATTTAGACATACAAAAATAATAAAAATATTAATTTTGACAACAACTAAAGCGGTTGAATTTCTTTTAAGTTAAAATACAATTATTTTATTGTTCACAACTACACGAGAGGCTGTATATGTTAATGAATCATTTCAATTAAGTTTGCGATCGACATAAAGTCCGTGTTCGCTGACTTAAGTGAAAATTAGTGAATTAACTTCGTCTGACATCGAGGATTTCGATATTTAATACTCGATCATGGCGACATATATTTTCAATTACCAGGTTTGTTTCAACTGAAACACTTTGAATCTGTCTATAAAGTTGGCTTAACAGATCATAAACTTCATTTTTGTTACAATAAACATTCGAAATCTCCATTATCACTCGATTATCATCCGCAAGTTTCCCTCCGTGAATATGTTGATGCTTTAAAATTAAGTTGTTAAAACAGGCATTGAAAATCCATTGTGAATGTTTAAACTGTTCCTTGATTTAAAAGTCTCGCGTCCTTTAATAAATTACATGGCAATGACTTAACCTCACTGATCATAGGGGACTCACCCAGCTAAACATCTAACTAAAATCCGCTCAAAGTATGAAAGAGGATTTACAGAAACTTGTATTTAAACAAATGAAAATCGTGGTGCATGCAAGATAATTCGTTTTGAATGTTGTTGTTCTTTTCGCAAAACAAAATATTCTTAAAGCTTCTAGAAAGTGTTCATTATTCTAACTCTGACAATGAGTACAAATTTTGGCTTTCATCTGAAATATTTCCAACCCCTGACTTATATCAATATCAGTATTATCATTAAAACTTTTAAATACATATTGTATTTCATTAAATTAAATTATTATTTATTTTTCAAACGGCAACTTACCAACTATTATTGTTCATTTTATTATTGTTATTACTATAATTATAATTATTATAATTCTAATTATTATTATTATTATTATTATTATTATTATTATTATTATTATTATTATTATTATTGTATGCAATCCAAATTAGCAAACATTTCAAATCGAATTGGCAGTAAGCAGTGTGTCGTGTTTTTTTAAGAAAATGTTATCCCCAAAACTAAATCTCTTCTAATCAAGCGTCTGTACATACCTGTACTCTGGATTCAACAAGATCCAGGCGCATGGCAAGCGCCTCCCTCATGAAGACGTCCGGGTAGTGGGACTCTTGGAAGGCGCGCTCGAGCTCCTCCAGCTGCCAGCCCGTGAAATTGGTTCGCGTTCGCCGCCTCTTCCCCGCCGCCCCCTCGCTACACTCGCTGTCACTATCTGAAGAGAGGGGAACATGGGATAGGTTAAGAATTGTTGGTATTGCTGTTGTTTCAACAGTATCATTCTTATTCGAAACGCCACATTTTGTAGTATGCTATTTTCAACAATATTATATCTTTTCATACAACTATTTTATTGCCTCTATTAACAGTATGCCTTTATTTTTTATGATCGTGTATAATGTATATTTCTGTCAATGCTTACAATATCAATATTTTTTTCCAAATTTATTTTAATGTTTTGTCCCCAATGACAATAAATCCTGAAATCCTCGGTAAATATATTGGAAGGTTTGATATAATATTAAAAATATTAATTTGTCTATTAACGAAATATTGCAATAAACTATTTGAAAACCATCATTTTATTTGGTATGTATGTTCTAACCGACAATTTAACTAAACAAATCTGTACAAATCGTAATTGTAAGTTTATGCATGAATAGCCGCACTTTCCCCTTTTTATTTTCAAATTCATTCGTTTCTCGTGTTTTAATTGATTAGTAAATGGTATAGGCTATATCGTCGGAATAAAACCATAAGGAAAATGAAGTTTGTACATACCATCTTTGTTGAGGTATCTGTCATCCTTGCCGTCCGAGATAGAACTGTTGGGTGAGAGCGTCATGGACTTCCGGGCAGCTAGCCCTGCAGTGTCCATGGCAAAGTTCATCTGAGATGCGAGCGTCTGTGCGTATTCGTACGGGTACTGTCCATGTGAAGCGAGCGCGAGCGCCGCCAAGTTTCCCGGGTAGCCGGCATACGCCAGCTGCGGGTACAACATCCGGAGAGCACTAGCCTGAGGGCCGGCCAGATAGCCCGACTGACCCGACATTCGGAATAATTCACTATGTCCCAAAGAGGAGCTTCCTTTATCACTATATGCTATCATTTCTTCTTTCACTTTGAATTTGACATTATTTTCATTGTGACACAGACGTTTTAAACCGACAATAGCTCATGAATATGCATTTGTCAACTTTCCAGCCGTTCACAGCCAATAGTTATTCGGTGGGCGGGCGATATCGACAGTCGCCGCGTTCATACGTTGGCTGGGCGTATCGATTGAATCAGTGAATGTTACCCACTGGCTATTATGTTTTACAAATAGCTCGATTGTAAACAATGGTCAATTAACATAAATATTTGATACTGATTTCAGATAAGTGTTATTAAAGATATGTTGGTATTTTTATTACAGTATATTTGGTACGATCGAAAAAGTTTGGTGTAAACAGAAACATATACCAAAGTTATATATGTTATATACAGTTCAAATGTAGAATATAAGATATTTTCAAGTTTTAAATTCGTCGTTGATCATAAAATCAATTCAATATGTTTCAGAAGCTTTCAGGATTCGCAAATGAGATTTTCATTCGCAAGATGTTGTTAATTTGTATGCAGAAGATTGTATCGTTAATTGTTTAAAGCCGTATTCAGGTTTTAATTTAATCGCAATCTGTAATAAGACACAGCTCACAAATTTTGAGCGTATATAAATACTTTAGTGCAATTATTATTGCAATCGTCAATATACACTTTCTTCAATTAAGCATTAATATGCTATTTGCACTATAAATTCAACGAATAAAACCATTATCAATGCAAATATATAAAAATGATAGGCAACAAACGCACGTTTGGGTTTAAATGGCTGCTGTTTGTATAACATTCACATTTTCTTTCATAGAATTGATGTGACAAAAATAAAAACAAATATTTTTGTATTTGATATATATTTAACAGCAATAGGAACAGTGTATTTATTCACTATGAAATAAAAGACTGTTCAAAAATCAATCAATTTTGTGATATTATTAGCTTTCGACCTGAAGTTGACTATTTTGTAAACATAGTTCGTTCCGTCAATCATATCCCCACAATACTCCTGACATGTTTGGTTTATTTAAAAGAAGGAAAACAAATATATTGCGCGCCATTATACACGAGGACCCAAACGGTCAGTTTCCGGGAACATTACATTTGCAAACATTAGCCAAAGGTCCGCCATGCCAGTCCGAGGGGACGCAACGTTACAGGCGTGTCAACCCGCTATCTTCCATCATTTCTATCGATTTACGGACTAAGATTTCCAGACACTGGTCATTTATAACCAAGAGAGTGAAATAATATCTGAATTAGGTTGTAATTAGTTATCGCATTAGTGTTTTACCTAGTGCGTAATGAGGCGACTAATGTTTTACCACCGCGAGGCTTCATCTTGAAAATGTCATCACCGTCCCCCCGTTCCCGAGAGTCCGGGGATCACAGCCATCTGCCCACGTCACACCTCGCTCCCTATCACCCCGGCCATCAAACATTAATACCACCGATACGCCAGATTAGGTTATTGCTGCGCCTAAAAGTAAAACATATCTCACTGATACAATTATTGAACGCCCTAGGGGTACACAAGTCTGATTTAAAATAACTGACTTCGAAGCTGATATATCTAATTCGAATGAAATGGACACATCATTTGGGTGTCAGCTCACAAAATTTAAGTTTGAAAGATACATAATGTACATTACCGTTAAACGTGTCAGTAAATTTCACCTTTGACACTAATGACATTATGACGAGTACCACTGACCAGTTTAACAAAACGATTTGTAACGGTAATTATGTAAGATGATATCTCTACACAATGTCTCTTGTTACAAAAAACATTATCGGACTAATATAGTCCAAATATGGTTTATTGAATGTAAATATCTGTGACAATCCTAAGTAAAAAGTAAATTCAATTATCATTTCAATCAAGATATTGTTCTCTATAAATCAATCTTCAATGGCAATCGTACAATCCGTGTCTTCAATGTTTAAACAAAAGGACCTCCGGCACGGTAAGAACATTATTCCAAGAGTTTGAACTCTGCCAGAAAAGTCCATACCATTTCGTTATTTAATTCTACAGGATTACAGAATTCCTTAGAAGGATTTCATCCAATCTCGCGAGTGTAGTTAAACGTGACGCAGGATTCCAGATTCCTGTATTAATTCGCTATTAACGGTGATTTCAATTCTGTTTGTAATAATATCACAGAGTTTCTATTAATTCTGATCCATTTTGGATCCCATTTATGGTAGTTGCAAAGATTTATGCCATTTTTGAGGTCCACATTTCTTTGCCAGGGACGGGCATCTCTCCATCTTTAATCCCTCTACATAGAACGGATTCCCAACCGGGAAATATGTTTGGTAATTCTATTTCACATTGGCATCATTAATTACTACAAGACAGAATTCCAGCAGAAGGTATATTCGAAATAAATGGACGTCGAGGGTAATTTTGGACCAGTATCTAAAGCTTTATTAATTACCCTCGAATGGATTAGAAGGGAAAATGATTTTGTTATCTTTATTTTCTCCTTGAAAGGACGGAATATTATCAGGAATCTTCGTGTTTAATTGTTCACACATCGCTCTTAGCCATTCCTAGTTGCCAATTACAGCAACATCCAAAGCGTAAAGAGCACAGCTGTCCTACAATATTAAATATTCCGAATAATAAATATTATTATGATTTACGATCAGCGATTATTGAATTTATGGCCGTTTATTTGGGATGGTAGTCTAACCATCCGTCACATGTTAAAATCCCACCATGTATAACTGACAATTAATAAATATTTTAATATTTAACAAAATGGAAGTCATATCATCTGTATACGAGATGAACATTAACTAACTTTATGCCAATGGTTCTTGGGTTTGTCGCACCATTTCATTATGCCGTAATTCACTATAATCCAGATAGCTCACGTTCCCAAATCATTCAGGACATGCCAGTAAAGAGAGATAAGCCGTAGAACACGGCAACATCCATATAAGCGTTTAAAAGAACATGGGTTCGTTTCATCAATAATTATAGGAGCGGTTTTGAACATAGGTCACAGAGTTTCAACAGTACAGAACTCCCGTTTAAAAACGTTGCCAAGGTACGTATTTGCTCCTCACGTATTTGATTACACAGCCCTTAAATAACTATTTTAAACAGAAGTCAAAGTATACCGTAAAGAGAGTTCTCATTCAAGCACACACCTCCATTGCCTAAGAATAGTGCGTGTTCTTCATCCATACTTAGACTAACTACCTGCATTAAGTCATATCATTCGGTAGCACAATTTACGACAAATAATATGAAAAAAAAGTCTTGGGATAGTTCATTGACCGTAACGGAATATATGTATTGCTGCCAGCGCCCCCAGCACACAGATATCCTGAACATGAATAAATACACTGTAGACGAAGTCCTACTGAGGGTCTTCACGTACTACTCAACGCCAAGTTGTTTGAGAATAATAAAAAGAATCACAATCAATGCCATTGCATATGCGGTTTGTATTCAAATAGGATGTAGGAGAGTGCTTGTGATGCGTTTGTCTTGTCCCAGCTTCTGCCCCTCCACTGGCATATGGTTCTGGCCGTATTGGGTTTCATCTACGTACAGAAAGATCAGCCCCGCCAAACATTTTGATGCGTTTAAATAAAATATCAAGCTTAATTTTATTTCATTTAAACAAAGTATCGACGCAGTATTTGCATTTAATTCCCAAACTTTAGATTGGTATTTTATTTCATTATCTTGTCACTGGTGATCTTTTGTTATGAGCGGTTACCAATTTGTATATTTTTGGAAAAGTCTTTGTTCGTGTGAACTATGTAGGTCCAACAATTTGCGAATTCTCGACAATTTGTCACGTTATATGCAGTTCTATAATGACTAATTAACTATCCTCATAAATTGGTTACTTGATAAATACCTGGTACAGCAGATTTCTTAATTGATTTAAGTGAACCCCATCCTGCCTTCAAGAGGACACGCAAACACTCGGAATGTTTGTAGAACAACATGTCATACTTTTGTTACAGTGTGTACATTACTATATGATCGCAGCGGCTCGAGTGTTTGGTGGCACATCATTTTCCACTTTAATTTGTATCAATGACAAAACCTCGAGTGCCACATTTGTTATAACAGAGCGATTTAAAAAGGTCCACGAACTTGAAGTGTAAATGACAGGCACGAGCATATGCCAGCTGAATCTTGTCACTATAAGTCATACATGTTATCAATCAATATATTTTTATGGAATGTAACACTGAACGCCAACCTTCTTTTACATCCATTTCCAAGGAATGTTCTGCAGAGTTCTCTTTATCTTCCAATATGATAATAAGACTCTTAAGTCTTGAATCTAGGGCGAATCTTGCAAGGATTCCATTTTGGAGAAAAATTGAATCGATTAATTAGTTTACACTTTAGCTGCACGAGAGTGTGGCCTTCGGAACAGGACAACCAAGAGAAAAACTACTGGCTCGGCTTGGTGACCACAAGCAAAACTCACTTGCTTCTGGCTTCGAATGTTTCTTAGTGTGATACTTTTAGATGTATGGGAGGTTTAACTTCATTGGGTGCATAAAACTCAAATTGATATTGATTTTGCGCAGTATCAAAATAGTTTCATGCTAAATAAGCGTCAAAATTAAAATGCGCCATAACAAGCATCCAAATCAAATGTTTGCACTTGCTTCTTTTTTATTTGGCAACACACAACAATAACTCCGGACAAAATAAAAAATATACAAGGCAACCATATGTGAGAATGTTAATGACACAGGCAGCACAAAGACAAGCTAAAATCAACCACAAGAATGCATAAACAGTACTAACAATGAAGCTGACCGAACCGATACAGGTCTCTCAGCCTTGTAAACTACATCATTCATTCAGCCTTGCCAACTACATCATTCCTTCGGCCTTGCAAAATACATCATTCCTTTTACATGTATATCCTTTTTTTCTTCTTTTTGGAACCAGTTCCAATGGCCAGTTCATAGGTAAGTATATACATTGCACCACAAACCTATTATGTCCTATAGCATTATATGTATGTGTTCTACTAGGCGTAAACTCGTTGCTGGTAAGAAATCATAACACAAACAAGCATGTTTGGAAATGGGCATTCATTAAAGTGCCCAAACAAGTGAATACAAATAAACATCAAATATATGAATTGGTTGCTTTCAAATGTGATTGCAAAAATGCTTTCAGGGAAACACCGCTAGATGTAATAAAATGGTATTAACAAGAACTGATTTGTAATTTCAATCGTTGTATATAGACATGTTTGATATTCTGAATGTACTGTGTTGAAAGGCTGCAAGAGAGAAAGATGATCGTGAAAATTCATGGTGATCTATTGAAACTGATTATGTGGATGAATGACAACTCTCTACTGTTCTTTTTAACAATTAATCACAAGGAAACGTTAAAAATTATCGTTACCTGTCACTTTACGCACACTTCATAGTCATTGCACAATTAACCCTTACTTAAAAGAATATAGTTAATAATTAAGAAGCCTTTAATGTCAAGGGTATGCATGTTAACAGTATGCCGTAAATTAAAGGCTTCCCTCTGACGGCCGGATGCCCTTTCCCCGTTATGACCATGCGCACATACAGGCCAGTGAATCCCTCTAACGTCCTTAAAGGGGCTCTTGTTAGAGACCATTTCAAGAAATCTGATTGCAAAGCCTTTGAAGTGACAGCCTGTTTATTAAGTTTTCGCCTCTTGATTGGCTACTCTCGCTTTAACAATTTAAACATCTTAAATTGTATACTAAATTTCAATAAAGATATTGAACGATCATGATTATTGACATTAATCATTTAAATAAGCTTTTTGTGATATCTTAATAAATGTAGTATATACATCTAAGTGGCTACTTATTATTGAATTTCAGTAAATAGTATTTCACATCTGACAAAATACTTGATGATATCGTGAAAAACGTCGATTAACTACTAAATATTTTCAAGAGCCTTCAGATTTATGGCTACAGCCACTTAAACATTTGAAAAACTCGAAAAAAATATTATCTTAGAACAAACCGATCGTATCAAACAAATGGCTTTTTGGACCACTGTCGCCTCTCTCACACAAGCCGCTATTTTGGAATGTTAACATTCAATTAAAATTGTTTGGACATCAATTTTCAGTAGCAGCTGGTACCTGTTTATATCAATTTGCTCGTCAGGCAGCTTGGATATATCAATTGTTGCTTTTCGAATACATTTTAAAATGGAGAAGTTACATCCACATATGAATTGTTTCAGTTTGGGTATGGTATTTCTGAAGGCAAAAGAAGTGAAGTGCTTATTGTGATTAGAAGCGCGTTTTAAGTCAACACAAGATGAGCCAAGCCAAGGTAGATTAGGAAGAGCGGTGACGATGAAGCTCCCGTCCCCCATGCGTACCGAATACTCCTCCATTGTTTCTTACCCGAATCCTGCGTAACAAATTATCCGTTTTACTAGTCTGCGTACCGAATGATGGCAGTGTTTAACATTTTGGATGATTAAAGTATCAGCACTGTCAAATCACACCACAACAAATACGTTTTTGCTTGATTTCAACACGCATTTGACATGAGAAACAATCATCATGAATCATTTATATTACTGAAGCACGCTGTATAGCATTTGTTAAATAGTTGATATTAATGTTTTCATGGAATGTATTTGCATTTGAATTCGAATTTCCATATGACCATAGCATTTGTTTTACCATTTGATGTAATTTTAAAAACAGGTGTCCACAATTCTATCCGTTTGATTGTATGTTTCTAGTTGAGAGAGTTGATGGGTAAGTGTTGCCCTCGACTCACCTCTATGCTGGGGTTATTTTTGCTTGTCCTCATATCAGCGACTTCACCGGCCTGAATGGTAAGCACAAGACACAACTCCGTGTGCATATACATGCTATCTCTGAAATTATGTTCCAAATGTTTGTACGGTCTGTTTTGTACATGCGTGTCGTTCCCCTGTCTATTCGCGTAATTCGTGTGCAGGTTTAGATATAAAATAATGTCAGCATTAATGTCTATATATGTCTCTCAACAACTTCATTATGTTTTAAGCTGAGTGTTTGTATAAGTCTATGTTATGGCAATGCGCGTATATTGATGCAATAAAGTTTGCACTTCCGAGTGCTTGACATATTAAAAAAATATATTCTATTAACCGACATTTGTAATTGTAATCTGTAAACGATTTTCAATCAGATCGTCTTCAAGGAAACCATACACATTCGTGTGCGTGTAATTATGATGGGTCGTACAAGAGCAGCATTCTAATTAAGCGTTTTCATCTTCTTGATTGTTTTAATAACTGAAGCCTGACGCCACTTTGGTTAATGATAAAACATTTAAGACCATTAATTAATTATGAAAATTGATAATTTATTAAGCCTATGTCACTTAAAAGAGTTATTTTGTGACAGTAAGCTGTAATGATGTCACTTCGTTTGAAGTTAAGGCGGCTCTATCAAATCTAAATTCTTGCTTTATCATGTAATTCGTCATGTGAAAAAATTGAAAACAATTTATGATTCGAGAAAATATTTGCTGTTTTTTTTTCCTTATGAAATAATGATTTCCCATGACATTCATGGGAGTTAACAACAAACAATTAAATCTATTTTTAATGGGAAAGATGTTGTTTAAATGGATTTATTAGCCCCTTAGCAGCTGGCAAACCCGAGGATGAACCGGGCCTCAAATTATTTCAGATTATTAATATTAAACACGCCTTGTTAATGTACAATAAATTAAACGAAGTATACCTCTGGGTCTCAGAATACGTTATCTTATCTCTAAATTTCCTCTTATTATTCACAAAAATGGATCATTCTATGTGTGACCTGATGCTGAACCAAAGACTACCTACCTCGACACAATAAACCATCAATGTCTATGAAAAGTACAACGCTCCTAGACCTTTACAATGTCTTTGGGTAGGTCTGTTGTAACTGTCACACCTCAGCAATTAATTATTCCTTAAAGTTCACTTCTTAACGAAGTACTGACAAGGTGGAAAGGCTTTATTTAAAGTTAAACTAGATACAAAATGAATTATATATATCAACGGAATTAAATTTATACGACCGATTGGCGATTGACTAAAGGTAGTATTAATAAATCGCATGCAGGCACTTGCATGTTTGTTTTATTGGAAATTAAAACTCATGGTCCGTTGTAGCTCACGCACCCCTAATGAAGCCTTGACATTCGCTGTTGTTAGTGTCCCATCCATGTGTTCTTGAATATCAGTAACTCTGCTACCGAATGCGAAATGAAATATTTTATTCGAATTGTGTTCTCATTGCTCCCCTGTATTCCGTTGGTGTAGGCATAGGTTGCGCTGCACACGGAATCATTTTCAATGTAACTCAGTGACTCCTGAAAAAAGAAGAACTTAGACGTTGATGGCAATGACATATGGAAATCTGAACTGTGTTTACAGCCCTGAATAAATCGTATTTTTTCATTGTTAATTTGTTTTGATTGATACACGCAGGTAAACTACTGTGTTGTTACTGTAACACCGGAAGGCGTGCCCGAAGTGTCTTAAATGCTATTCTATCAAATAAATGTTTTATATTGAAAACGATCATTCATCATTTGGTTTTCAATTACGTTTTCACATTTAAATGATCGAGGAACTATGCAACGGTAGCTGCAATCACATGTCAAGCAGCCCTAAAACCTAATGCTTCATAGAACAAAATCTCAGTAAGATTAGGGGACGTGCTACAGAAGCATCTTAAGAAAATTTAAAATATCCTAACTTTGGTGTATCATTTCAAAATGTTATATTTCTTTGTAAAAAAGCTTTAAATTATTTAAAATATGTTTAAATTTATTTTAAAAAAGCAATTGCAGAATATATAGCTTAAGCATTACGCTTTGTACCAGTGCGAATATATAGCTTAGGCATTACGCTTTGTACCAGTGCGAATATATAGCTTAGGCATTACGCTTTGTACCAGTGCGAATATATAGCTTAGGCATTAGGCTTTGTACCAGTGCGAATATATATAGCTTAGGCATTACGCTTTGTACCAGTGCGAATATATAGCTTAGGCATTACGCTTTGTACCAGTGCGAATATATATAGCTTAGGCATTACGCTTTGTACCAGTGCGAATATATAGCTTAGGCGTTACGCTTTGTACCAGTGCGAATATATAGCTTAGGCATTACGCTTTGTACCAGTGCGAATATATGTAGCTTAGGCATTACGCTTTGTACCAGTGCGAATATATAGCTTAGGCATTACGCTTTGTACCAGTGCGAATATATAGTTTAAGCATTACGCTCAAAACCAGTGCGAATAAAACCGATAAGAACATCGTTGAATTAAAGGAAAGGGTATAATTTCAGCCTCTGTAACAGGACCCCAGTAATCCTCACTGCTCGATTTGTCACTTAGTTTTCCAGCATTATTTTTTCTGGTTGTTGAAACGCGAACAAAGTAATTAATTTAATTAATTTGCTTCAATAATAACCCTGGTGTCTATGATTTTCTTTTTAAAACTGAGAGTTTAAACATTTATGTTTTTAGTTTCACTTTACTTATAAGATAATAGTATTAATCTCTATTAACTAGACAGTTGAAATACAATAGCCAACTGAGAGGCTGGAGAGTATCTTTCGAGGGGTCTCGTGGCAAACAGGAATTACTACTCAAATATCTTTGTCAGCGAAAGTGGTAAATAAAAACACGTCATGCCGCGAAGATGCTATTGCTTAGATATTTTGACAACTTTATATTTTACAAATTTGATCTTTATTTTCTTTTCTTTATTTAATTGAGTATTTCTTTGTGTCAAATATATATTTGTTAATTTACCACGATTCTTTCTTTAGCATTGAACGAGGGGTTCTTAACCAAATTCTGTCACCAAGTATGCTATCGACAAAATCTCCAAATAACGGAGAGTCACTTCAACGAAGGAAACCGGTAATTAAGCAGATTGTATCTCTGTGGATAATACTATTAGACAGCAAATAGCTGTTTCGTCAAAGTGGTTTTGCTTGTCTTCAAAGGACAGCCACACGCCGAACGCCATGTGATAGGGGTTTAGCTGGTACATGCAGGTAAAACAACAATACCTCTGTGTGTTCTTATATTTTTATTTTAAGTGCTTGCAATATGGGGACTTCTTTTTTTGCTTAACTGAGCAGCTGATATTGATGATGAAAAAGTGGAAATGTTTCAATTTTCTGCGGTCTGTATTAGACAATCGTTTAAATTGTATGAAGTATCTCTATTGTGTAGTTTAACCTATGCTAAAGTAGGCAACCCGATTGTTGAAACAATACTGAATATTTGAGTTTGTCATTATGTTCATGTCTTAATGGTTCTCAACGTTTGCTTCAATCCAGGTGTAATCAGTATTTGAATGTTGAAAAAGAACAACGGCACTTCGGTATACATACGTGTTTCTGTAAAATATAATATACAGTAGGACAATTAATATTTAGGTTCAAAATTTGATTCATCTAAATTAAGGTAATCAACTATCTTTTTTACTTAAATTATTTTAAGTGAAAACTACTAATTTACCATATTTCATGGTCAAAAAATGAAATAAAAAATGATAAATGAATTACCATGCAATTTATAAAATAAATGTTAAAAGTCATTTGACGTGCTCACTCCAAGTGTATATAGTGCACGTATTGTTGTATTTTGATGGTCATTATCATGTATCATAATCACGGTTACGTAACATCAAAGTGACATTAACAGATACAGTGTCATTATAACAATATGCATTATCTAGTTATAAAATTATGTCTAAGAAATATGTAAATAGAACGGCTAATTGCATGTTTCTTGAATTCAAATGATCGTTAAGGTTTATAACTGTCAATGAAAAATGAAAGAACAAACTAATTCGTTTTTTATGCGTTAACATAACCCACTGCTATGTCTGATTTTCAATGTCAATGCCAACAAACGCAGTGTTCGTCGTCATAGATATTTAGCATATATTTTCATCCACAAAAGGAACAGGTTGCTTAGGGTAAAAAGGGCCCATTGAATTGGGCTGTGAAGAACTTGAACAATATTAATTTTGCAGAAAATGTTAGAAATTGTGCTAAATTCAAGCACACTTCCATAACTGTTCAGCTAAAAACCTGTACATCATATAAAGACACATTGTCTCGTTACATGTACTGTGCTTAAATTAACATGACAATTCCTTCAGTAATTGAGACAAAATGTAATGTTCCTGAAGTCTGTGTTGGTTGTGTGTCTCTCGTTTTGCGCGTTTAAGCCTTAAACATGGTCAACGTTATTGTTTGTGTATGCTGATGTTGTCGCTGTAGTTTTCATTGTGCTATTGGACTTAGACTGAGTAAAGCAGTACATCTGTACTTGTTTATTACAATGTTCATGGTTATGATATACATGTACGTTGATTTTGACCTAAAAAAATAGAACTGGTCATATTTGTTAAAAATAAACATGCTAATTTTGTTTCAATGTATCAACTTATTTTAATTAATCATTCAATTTCACAAGCATCATGAAATGACAAGTGAGACAAAGCAGTGACTAACTGTTTCATTCTTTTTCTCTTTGGCAGGTCAACATTTGTTTTGTTTATTTTGATTGAAAGTGGCAACTGACATATTTGAAAATTCGAAATGTTGTTTTGTTATTCTTTAACTTTATTTTTACATTAATTAAAAACGGTTTCTAGCATTCTATACGCTGTGATTGTTTTAAATTTATTAATTGGTACCTTGGTAGTTATTTTTGAATATTCCTTTTGAAATGATGGATATAAATTAAAAATAGAACACCATTTAAGTCGTTACAATGATGCGCTTACCGCACCTGTTAATAAAAGACTAAACAACTGAGACTGCCTTTTCCATACGAAAGTATAGATGCCTATTGTGCACAATAATATATTATCCTCAGACTTGTCTAATTGTATGACAAACATCTTCCCTTCATATTTTTACACCCACTTTACGTACTGTCGTATTTTCAAAGATATAGGACAAAAAACAGGCGCTCATCTTTCTAGCAAGATCGGAAGTAGAGCTACGACACAGCGTTTCCAGCATGGTTGGTAGATGATGTATGACACAGCCTTGCAAGTTCGGTAAAAGAGCTATGACACAGCATGTCCAACAAGATCGGTAGTAGATCGATGACACAGCCTTTTCAGCGAGATCGGAACCAGATCGGTAGTAGATTTATGGCACAGCCTTTCCAGCAATGTAAATAGTAGATCTGTGACACATGGCACAGCCTTGTCTGAGAAACATCCATCCCCGCAGCGATTGTGCAAGTCATTGAGGCATGCGCTACATATTAAAACCTCTAAATTATTATTCAAAACAATTAAGATGTCTATTCCGGCAATATATCAACATTGAAACAAATCGGTTATTGAGCAATTAAACACTTAAAAGTTATTCAAAATTTCACTTCAAAGATTTTCCCTTAGCCTTTAATGATTTATCATAATACTTCAAAATGAACAATTTACACACATTAAAGACATAAGATATGTACAATTAATAAACGATAAATTATTAAATGAAATTAGTTTGGAACAATAACATACCAAAGTGTTTATGAGGTATAATCTTGAACAAATATGCACTACACAATTCGGTATGGATCTTTTTAACTGATTTTGAAAGATACTTCATTGCACTTAATTTTGGAGTTTGTAGTTAAATTGTCTATGCAGTTATGACCCTAATTTCTCGAAACTTTTTAACGAAAGTCCCGTATAACAGGATTAAGCATAGCTCGCTATTTTTGTTTTCAATAATTTGCGTAGTATTTTCTTCTTTAAGAACTTTCATACTTTATATGTGAATTAAATTTATGATAATCACAATAAACCATGTTCCTTTCATAAAAGTTCAATTTAAGTATATATTTTAGCTATTTTGAAATAAGCTACTTAAGCCTGTAAAGCTTAAGAAGTTTCGAGAAATTGGGGCATGATCCTCTACGACAGTTGCACCATCACGCTGAGCACTTCACAAACGCAATTGGATATACACTTATGTATTTTCAAGGATCACCTCCAACACATAATCCAAATAAAGTGTCACAAAAATGGATTCGGAATGCATTTTTATAACTGGTGTTCTTATGATAAACTTTGTAGTTTTATTTTTTAGTTTGTAGTAAGGAGCCTATTTGGTAGTTTGGTCATAATACATGTGTCTGAATTGTTCCCTGTATTTTCTTGTGTGAAACAATTAGCAAACCTGCATCTTACTATTATAGGGGGACAACATAGTTTTACTCTTAAAGATGCACAAAAAAGTAATTTTATAAATAGTTAAGAGCTTTTATACCGGGGAATTAGTGACCACGTAGCTATTTATTTTATATCCCTTTTTTCTGTATCTATTCTTTTTTATCACTAAAGTCAAATAAATAAGAGATTCTTAAGCATTAAAATATATACGTTTTTTGTGTGTATATAACAAGTGTAAAACAACATTGTCCCCCTTTAAAACATGAATCTCAAACTGTTAAAAGGTTGAACATAAGCCACGTGTTGTGTATGTAATTATGGCTAACACACAAGCTATAATGTTTTATTTGTTTTAACTTATCTTGCCGATGTGACAACAAACCCATGCATATCTCTGAATATAATCTAGAAGTTCACCGAGACACTAATTATTACTTGAACACAAAGAGAATCTCCACCTTTCCGAATGACTTTAACAGTTACACATGTGTCCTCTGGCAATTGTTTTTGGTGTTTGTCCTTGATATTACAACAGATAAATATGATACACTTCTTATATTTATCTATTAAACATAAAACAATCTTTGTCGGTTTTCTTTAAAGATGCAAACGGAAATAATTGATTTTATGTATTGGATCATAAAAAGAAACGCCGTTCGGTCCTTCAAAGCTCCTAGAGGGATACACGATATATCAGATTGAAGCCTCTTTCCGGCGACTCGGTGTGAAAATATGGAAGTTGTTGATAATGAAAAGGACATATTCGTTAGATGCCTTTGACCAGTTGCTATGGCACGCGTGCTCTGTCGTTCGCGACGTCTCTCTTCTAATTAATTCTGCAATGGAACGTTGGCGAAATTAACAAAAATAAAAGGGTTGTTTGTCTCTCCCTAAACTTGTGTTTTGGAACTGCTCGACCCTGTCGAATAAAGTGGTGATTAAAATTCCCCCGGGTTAATAATGACAAGTGCTTTTGTTTTTGTTTTACGAATACGCAGTAACGCCCTCGGAGGGCACCCGTTGGCTCGAATTTCCAGTCTGAATGTTCGTTTCGACCTAGGCATTTATTTTTTGTCTTCTTAGGTGCAAAGGTCAAAATGGTATGAAATACTATCATTTTTGTGTGTGTGTTTTTATTTGTTATTGAAAATGAGCTGAAAATAAATTGAATAAATGCAAATGACTAATTTATCGTGCTATGTTTGTGGCTAAACCTTTGAACTTATTTTGAAGGTTTTCGTGATTGCATATTTTAATCATACTGTTTTTTGCATGTCTGTATTCAATTTTATTGTCATCTACGGTTACTTGAAAATATATCTGGCACGCGTGCATTCCACTAAAACTACATTTTTTCACCACAAATATTTATGTGATTCATACATAATGACTGGGTACATTGGATTTCTTCTTTGCAGATATCTTATACAAATTGGTCCAATGTCACATATCAATTAGCATTAAACACCGGTTTCTGAAATAATATCTTTCGAAAAGCTATATTATTTGTCGCTTTATTAATACGTCAAAGTGTCATGCTTAATAGAAGAACTATTCTTGATTCTATTATGGAAAATACGGTGGAATTAAATCAAGCAGATATTTAATAGCATGTTATTTTTGGAACACGTCAGGAAGTCTATCAACGCGTTGATATTGACGGGTAAAATTGAAATCGTTCAGATCTACAAGAGGTCTGATATTGAACTTTAAAAGTCAAGAAATCAAATTGATTTCATTCAATATCACCTGCCCTGAATTTGAAATTGCACTCACACGGTGCGATAGAAGTAGGTAGGTACACCAAGACACGTTTGCGTAATTGTAACTGTTGTTGAAATTTATTTAGTAGACAAAAGAACGCAACCAAATTAATAACAGGAACTTGAATATTCTGTATATCACATTTCTTAATTAATGAAACATGCATACAGCCTAATACAGGAGAAGTACGTCACGCGATATTTCTGTTAGCGAACGCCAGTATGACAGGATATAAACAATTACAAAGTTAAAGGCAGCGCAAAAAGGTGTCAGTGTAGGCGTGCTAATGTTCGGTAAAGAAAGTGATGCACAGCAAACTATAGATACCATAAGATATATATACATTAAACATTAATGATTTGTGTTTTTATTTTAAAAAAAGGTTTTACAAGTAAAACATGACTGGGGACGAATATTGTAAATCATTTACAGTATTGGAGACTGTGGTGTTGTGGAGACTGTGGCGGCATTTTTATCTCCTTTATGTATTCTGTAGCAATGTAAATCCCTTTATTTTCATATGAGCTGTTAAAGAAATTATTCCTATTCAGAGACTCTGATAGAGGGATTTTTACTGGGGTTTATTTTCTGAAAACTTACATTAAATAGACAAAGGTAATTTGGCATGTGGTTTGGTGCCATTACAATTAACCAAGGGGATATTTCAAGTGGTTTGGTGCCATAACACTAGAAAAAGGGTTATTTGTCATGAATTTTGGGTGCCATAACTCTACCGATACTTTGGACAAAGGTGATTGAAGTTGGGTACCATTACCATGGACTGATACTCTGGACCAAGTGATTTGTCATGACATTTGGTGCCATTACTCTGGACTGATACACTGGACAAAGGTGATTGAGGTTGGGTACCATTACCATGGACTGATACTCTGGACAAAGGTGATTTGTCATGACATTTGGTGCCATTACTCTGGACTGATACACTGGACAAATATGATTGAGGTTTGGTACCATTACCATGGACTGATACTCTGGACAAAGGTGATTTGTCATGACATTTGGTGCCATTACTCTGGACTGATACACTGGGCAAAGGTGATTTGTCATGACATTTGGTACCATTACCATGGACTGATACTCTGGACAAAGGTGATTTGTCATGCCATTTGGTGCAATTACTCTGGACTGATACACTGGACAAAGGTGATTTGTCATGACATTTGGTGCCATTATTCTGGACTGATACTCTGGACCGAGGTGATTTGTCATGAGGTTGGGTGTCATTACTCTGGACCGATACTCTGGACAAAGGTAATTTGTCATGTGTTTGGGTGCCATTACATTAGACCGCCGAGGTGATTTGCCATTTGGATGGGTGCCATTACAGTGGACCGAGGTGATTTGCCATGTGGGTGGGTGCCATTTCATTGCATCAAGTTAATTTGCCATGTGGATGGGTGCAATTGCATAAGACCGAGTTGATTTGCCATGTGGATGGGTGCAATTACATTAGACCGAGTTGAATTACCATGTGGATGGGTGCCATTGCATTAGACCGAGTTGATTTGCCATGTGGATGGGTGCCATAACATTGGACCGATGTGATTTGCCATGTGGATGGGTGCCATTACATTAGACCGAGTTGATTTGCCATGTGAATGGGTGCCATAACATTAGACTTAGGTGATTTGCAATGTGGTTGTGTGCCATTACATTGGACCGAGGTGATTAGCCATGTGGATGGGTGCCATTACATTAGACCACGGTGATTTGCCATGTGGATGGGTGCCATTACATTGGACCGAAGTGATTTGCCATGTCGAGGTGAATTGCCATGTGGATGGGTGCCATTACATTAGACCGAGGTTATTTGCCATGTCGAGGTGATTTGCCATGTGGATGGGTGCCATTACATTGGACCGAGTTGATTTGTCATGTGGATGGGTGCCATTACATTAGACAACGGTGATTTGCCATGTGGATGGGAGCCATTACATAAGACCGATGTGATTTGCCATGTGGATGTGTGTCATTACATTGGACCGAGGTGATTTGCCATGTCGAGGTGATTTGCCATGTGGATAGGTGCCATTTCATTGGACCTAGGTTATTTGCCATTCGGATCGGTGCCATTACATTAAACCGCGGTGAGTTGCCATGTGGTTGGGTGCCATTACATTTGACTGAGCTGATTTGCTGCTATGTGGTTTGGTGCCACATGATTTGCTATGCGGTTGGGTGCCATTACATTAGACCGAGGTGATTTGCTATGTGGTTTGGTGCCATTACATTGGACCGAGGTGATTTGCTATGTGGTTGGGTGCCATAACACTACACCGAGGTGATTTGCTATATGGTTGGGTGACATAACACTGGACCGAGGTAATTTGCTATGTGGTTTGGTGCCATTACAATGAACAGAGATGAGTTGTAATGTGGTTGCGTGCCATTTCATTGGACCGGGGTGATTTGCCATGTGGACGGGTGCAATTACATTAACCGAGCTGATTTGCTGCTATGTTGTGGGGTGCCATCACATTGGACCGAGGTGATTTGCTATGTGAATGGGTGCCATTACATTAGACCGAGGTGATTTGCTATGTGGTTGGGTGTCATAACACAGGGCCAAGGTGATTAATCACGTGATCTGATGCTTTAATACACCGGACCAAAGTTACTTGTTTGATGCTGCTGTGCCTGCCCCTGTTCCAGATTAAATTAATATTTAATTGCATAATTTACATCCCTTAATAGTTAATTAAATTGCATGGTTTTTTTATAAAGTTACAATGAATATTTGTATAATATATTGTCATGTCCTGTAGGCGCGGAAAGTGGACCTGCAGCTCAAATTGAGAAAACGTTTTAAACGAGTAGCAATGTTGTAACCCCACAAAATCGTATGTGATTGTTCGAATAAGGATGAATTCCAGTTCGATGGTTATTGATAATGTGAATATATCATATATAATCATCACTTGATACAAGTCTAGTGAAATTTAAGGAAATAACCATTTGCCAAAATTTACGAAGGCACATTTAATTTAAAACGTACCCCCACAAGTATTTAATAGTTTCTTTTACCTTCTGTAAAAAACCAAGCGTTTCATGAAATAAAATCATAATTTAAATATCAATCCATCCTGTTGATATCTTCATTTAAGATTTTTCTCTCAGATAATTGTCCAATAAACTTGATTCACGATAAATATAATAGCTTTATAATTGGGTAATAAAGACACGACTCGAGTCCTAACCATTTCTGAACGCAGAAGAAATAAACGCTATGCCGTCTATCATTACATTATATGGCTTTTGTTAATTGTAATTTATATGACATTTTATACCTTTCCTTTTTATATCTTTTCCCACTGTATAGAACTTTTGTATCGGATTGCAACGCAATGGTATGAGAGTCAAACCGATGAGAAAAGCGGTTATGAGTTTCTGTAAAATGTGTTCAGTGTGAGGCAGGCGAGGACATTTCACGCACAATGGAGCGACATAACAGAAAATAGTATATCTGACTTTATATAATCACACCTGTAAAATCCATCAAGCTATGGTATCCAACTCGAAAAGTTTTTCAGAAATTATTTATGATATAAATTTATGACACCATGATTGACATATTCATATCTGGTATGTCTTTGATGCGCAAAACTGTATCGTTTTATCTGTTTGTTTATTCGTTTTATATGTAGAAAATGCGCATTATAGCACTAGAACGGTATTAAAGAAAATGTTGAGATTTGAAGTGTTTAAAAGTTGTACGAGCAAATTTTGGCTTAAAATTTTAATTTTCGGTTAAAATTGTGTTCCAATTCGGAGTGCTTCAAACAACGGTTTAATAATGTTATTGTTAAAACACACCCTAAATGAATCCTTAATCACATACCGTAAACAAATCATTTTCAAAATATTATAAAATGTCAAAATTTAATATTGAATAATCATTTTATAAGGAATGGCCGATCAAAAGAAAATCAAAGCATATTAAAATATTACAAAATGTATCACCAACAACGAGATTTTGAATTGTAATGTATGTAATTAGAAAACAATGACCTATCAGATCCACATCAAAGGGAAAAGTAAATTAATTAAATAGTTCAATAACATAGCGATCGGTTACAGCCTGTCGCCGGTACCAGTCGCCGGGCCGATATAGATGACGAGTCCTCATCGCGGTAGAGTATAAATCACTGAATCATTGAAATGCGGAAAACGAAACATTTTAACACATTTACCGTACTTAGTAAGTGAAATTAAGTAAATTTTGATAGGTTCTAGCGACTTTATCTTAAAGCGAAAGGTCCCAGGTTAAATGATCCGAAGCCATTTGAAACGAGACAAACTCTGCATGGCTCTGCTTGACAATTCGAAACGTCACGTGCTTTCGTGAATGCTTGATATTTGAAACATAAAACGCAGCATATTGATTAACTTAAATGGCATACGGTAAAAATTCATCTTACGATTTAGCTTAATGTCTTTGTTAAAAGAAATTAGAAATAATGGTTTAATTCACCACTAAACGATCTAAAGTAAGGTTTTTAACCAAAATAATAAGTCATTAAGATATGAATGTTAATATAATTATTGTGTCTGTTTGTACCGAACACCAAGCATAACAACAATAAACATCAAACAGGCATGCAGAGCACTTAAACGATATACACCGCGTATGAATTCGTCCCCAACAATTTATTTACTGTTTGCAAGGGCCAGCGCAATGACTGCCAATAGCTCTTAAAGTAGATCCTAGTTTTATTGCTCAATTTGGAAAACTACAAGGGGTAGCGCTGTGTACAACAGACATAAAAGTCTTTCATCTTCAGAAATCGACTAAACATGGCACAAACCTCCCCATAACGGCTCCTAATTAGCCTCTTACAACATTTAAGATGTGATTCCAAGAAATTTGTCATCAGGATATAATCTTCAATTAATAATTAAGCTTGATTTATTTCAATAAGGATGTCTTTTCCTTTGAAAAGATCGTGTACATTAATTGATAGATGTTATCGAGCCAGTAGAAGAAATTGATTTTAAATGTTATTGTCGTAATCTGACGTTATGATCTGATTTAGCGGGACTTTGTGTGAGCTCTACAAGGCATTTCACCATCTTGATTACGTAAATTACGGGAAGGCGCACGCGCTTCCATATATACATCTATACATTTATGTTAGAAAACATCTCAGCGTCATAGCTTGATTGCTATTTGAAATGCAATACTACATAGTAATGACAGTTCAAAGTAATTTTCAATGGGAACGATTCAAGAGTGCAAAAACAAACTGATACTTTATATAGACTATGCCATAGAACCTGTAACGATATAGAAAGTATTTATTTAACTTCCTTAATGCTGCATATATATGCGGATATATACACATACAAATTATGTGAATTTTAAAAATGTAATCGCATTCTTTAATTCATTTAGTTAGTTTCCTGAATGTCCAGAAAATGTGTACTTTCAACGTTCTAAAAGATTGGAAGGCGTCCTTGGTAACGCTCCAAGCTGATTGACGTCACAACATGGCGGAAAATTAAATCATTGAACCCAATACTATATATCTGCCCAACGACGATCCGCATTGTTCAATATTGATAATTCATTGTCTAAACGCCACTTTTATGTCAAACTTGGCATTATTCGAAGACGATATAACTAATATTTTAACGAATTATTTCTCATTGTTCATAAATTCTGGACAAATGGCGACATGACGAGAAGCAATTTCCCGAGATGTCAAAACGAGTCAAATGAAACAATTGGCCTCGCTTTTTGCTCCGCTGGATTGATGAAAACGGTATTCAATTCGGATGATAACGGAAACATTTACGGCAATCTAATTTCTTTAGGATCATTTAATATATATCATTATAAATATATCAACTGACCGCTACAACGGTCAGTGCTCAAGTAAACAAGATGTCTAGACAATGGTAATTGCAAGTGACCAATCGTCAGTGGCAGGAAAAGCCATAGACATGGATGAAGTAATCATCAGATACAGCTCATGGACTCACAAGGAAAACACAAACGTTACGTTATAGTCATTAAGATTGGCACCAATTGTTTTGTTTAAGTATTAAAATAAATCAAAGAAATGGGATTCACGTGACAAAACAACAATAATAATGGTTCAAGTGTTTACATACAGGCATTCGATTTTGATTTACAACAGCGCTTGTCGACTTCGGTCAATCCTCTCGGAGATATCAGGTTTCAAATTTTAAAAAGAAGACTTATCGGTCAACGCCTCATTCGAATTGTGCCAATGCGATTCAAAACCTAGATTGCCTTTTCCTTAAACACTTAAACTTAGCTTCACAGAAATATATGTATGTGTCATTTCTTTTAATTCTTTTCGCCAAGAAAATAAGTGTCCCGTATGTATGACAGAAAGGATTATTATGATACAATGAATTGAGTATTTTATCTACGTTTCTCCCTATATTGTTAAAATGTGTATTTATCACTTCTATAAAATGGAATCATATCATTGTTGATAACAGCATGGCCAATGTAAGATTTTTTATATATATCAGGACAGTAACAGTTAAGACGTTTTTGCCTATTTAAGTATTGATAAACTTATTTTGTTTATAATTGTTTAATTGTTTAATGCAAAGGTACTCTGAAACAATTTTGAAAGTTGCCCAGGTACATGGGCTTTAAGACAAATGATTCAGACAAAAACTCATCATTGAAATAAAAGGTGTCAAAGGTGAATTACCTTAGCATTTAGGAGGACAAGTAATGTTAACACGTTTTATGTAAAAATAATACATTTCCGTTTTTTAAGATCCAACTCAGTTGAGTTGTCTACCTTCGTTGTTTATAAAGTCATAAAATTTTGAACTGGTTAAATAAACAATCTATGCTATGATCTTTATTTAATTTCGAAGGAGGCGGGGCTGATGTACTAAGAAGCAATCATTTTGAACAAAAAAGTTGCCTATTTATGCTATGTGGATTGTTTTCACTTACCTCTGATTGGGTGTCTGTACCCTCTGACCTTGTGAAATGTATAAGGGTCACATGCCATGTTGTATTCAATTACGTTTTGTTCTTCTTACCACCAATATTGACGGATATTCAATCATAATCTCTAACAAAATCACTCAATGTGCTATGTTAATTGGATATAGTTTTCAATGCGAACCATACAAAGCCATTCGTGAGGATTCGATTACGGCGATTTAAAGTGTAATAAATTATTTCAAAACTCTGAAAGAATGTTCTGATATACTGATAAAGTCTGGCAAATGCTCACCGCGTAATGAACTGCCCTTTTAAAACAAATCTACAAATCTTAAAGCGTGATTGGCGGTTACACAATGGCTCTTTAGTTTCTGCGCATGCGCAGAAAGACAACCAAGTGACCCCTGGACCTCTGACCTAGATACATATTAAATATTTATGACAAACGCTTACTACAATATGTGTCACGCATTGTATATGTACACATAACAGTTAAATATTATGTTAGCATACAAGTCACGAACACGAAGTAATTATAATAGTATACGTAGCACAGAACATTGTGCAATAAAATATATTTCATGGCAGATATATTCAAAAGAAGTTCTCATTTACTCAAATTTCAGAGTTTATATTTTTTATGTTTGTTTTTTTTGTTTTGTTTTATTTATTTATGCATGTGAAATAAAAAGGAAACTTCTCTGAATTAGGGTAAATATACAGAGTAAATAATTAACTACTTTGCCGACTAAATGTAATCTAATTAATCATTTGACCAACGACCCAGGAAATTGGAAGAATTTCAAGAATGGAATTAAGTCAATTAATCAATGATAATTGGCGATAACAAATCAACAAAATCATCTGAAACGAGCGAAAAAAATATATATAATTGCAACCCCATTGTTCTTAAATAATTAGCAGGCTAATTAAAAATACATGTTAAGTGTATGCTTAACAGGTGTTTAACAAAATACGTTTAATTAAATACAGAGCGATTTATAATTAATAAACAAACCTAACATCTATGTTGAAACGAATAGGATAAAGGTGCGGGTCTAATATATCCCGCAATGTGCAACACGGAACATTTCAAAAAAAGATGCATGCATAGAAAGGCAAACATCTACTGATATTCACGGTACACTATCACTGCATTAATAACACGTTTCCAAATATATTATTACAATGAATATGCTTTAAAGAAAGGATGGTACGACCGTAAAAGTGTCTGGTACTGTTCTTATACATTCGACATAAGAAAGACCAGATTGTCTATGTGCAGCAAGATTTGCAGTCCTTTTCATCTTTTGTTTCAAACGTTCGAGGACCATGGCAAAAGACAAGGCTGGTTCTGTGTGCTAGAGGGCGGGCCTTCTAGTGTAATTGAAAATTACAAGTCGTATGAACAATCACAGTCCTTACACAGACAACGGTGATCATAAAACTGACATAAAAATCAACCGGTATTGAATTAGGCGGATGATCTTTCGTCCGTATGCCCACAATTACCGTTGAAAACTAACAACAACCATAATGTTTCCACTTTCCAGTCACCGAAGCACCGCATCATTTAAAATCACATTTCGCATTTTAATTTCATTTAAATAAGATGTCTAAAATTAGTGGGTTAGCAGTCGTAAAGTATTGTCCATGAAGATAATTCTATGTTCGTATTAGAACGAAATCACGGTCATCTAGCAGATTTATGTAGTTTTGTCAACCGCACAGCTAAACAGGTGGTCTTGCTTGCCTATAAATTACAAGGCGATTAGCTCTAATGTCAGATTGAATTGAAACACATCTAAAACTTATTAATTTAATATAATTATTCTTATCCGAATAGGTATACTTGTGAAATGAATAGATTGACATATTAATTAGCTCAATTTGGATTTGAACTTCTAACTTTTAATTTAAATTTTGTCAATTTAAAGTCAATTAAAAACCGTTTAACGGAATACAAGAAATACGCAGTATCTTAAATTACACGCATTCACAAGCAGTTCTTGAATGTAGAAGTGAAAACTGCGCAAATAGACAAGAAAAGAGAATGGACGACGAAGGATATATATGTATATATACCTCTTACATAATGGGTTGATTCATTAATTTGAGTCTCCTTTTTCTGGACCTTTATTATTATTTTATTACGATTTACCTCAGCAATTCAATATTTCCAATTCATGGTTTACCTTGAATAAATTTAGGGTTTTAACGTCTTCAAAAAACACAAACAATATAAGAATTGTATCCAAATACATTTACAATGCTTTTCAACGACGTTCTGCCAGCATTGATGCAGTTGCTTCATAGTTAGATAGTACAATAAAGTAAATAATGATTGTGTTCTCATTACTATGTACGTGTGAAATGTGTTTGTTTTTGTTTAGTTTATTTTGTATTTGTCACCTATGTTCATGGCCAAAGGCTTATGTATTGCCGATATTGCCAATAAACTTGAAACTTGAATTATTTTGGTAGCACTTCTTTATTAAGATTCCATCAGGCCTCGGTCGGGCTGTTTTGTCAACAAATGTTTGTGAAATACCGCGAAAATACCTCCGGAATTCTTTGCAACTACCATCAGTACATCTAACATGATGGCGTTTTAATTACCCCTTAAAGATAGTAATTAGTCAGATCAGGTACAAAGTGAGTATGAACAAGTTAGTTGAGCCTGTCATGCCAACAATACGTGGCGCCACCAAGAGCTTTTGGCCCAGGGTCACTACTACCAGGTAAAAGCAGGCTTCGTGGTCCCTGGCATTTAACTGGTGTAATTATACCTCTTGTGATGCATGATTTTAATATAACTATTTACTGCCAAACGTGAAGAATGTGATATTATTGTACGTATTATCGTAAACGTTCTTCAATCATGACTCATGTTTGTTGGTAAATATTGGTGACGTTCTATGAGGATTTAGATAAAGAAGTTTATATTTAAACAAGAAGGGATCTATGTACATATTCCAATTACATTTTGCAGGATAATTTCGAACCCTATGAAATGTATCGAGCGTTGAAGGATTAAAGGACTGGAGGAGCGATGAATGGATGTAATGATGAGCACAATTTTCTCTTACCTAGTGAAAATAAAAATGAATTCCAGCATTACGAAAACATGTCATACAGTAAATGATCTTATATAAATGGACATTCTTAGAGATTTACGCTAAACAATATTCATACGTTCATCAGTCTTCTGTCTGAGACGAATCCATCATGTTCCGGCGGGCAACTGCCTTTCTCTTCCCGGGACACCAATCATAACCTCGGTCGCCCACAATCCCATAACGCCTGCCATTATTATTGTTATAGAATTTGATTATGATGGTTATCAAAGCAATATACATTTCTTTATTACCACAAAAGCATCCTAAATCAACTCGATACTGATAAATAACCAAATATGAGAGACACTGCTGCATCCCCAATCATTTCCCTTTATTCTCCGTAATTGGGTAATTTGTAATCGACTGTAGCCATTATCTAGGACTATATTAAATACTCTAATTTAGAACTGGGATTGCTATGGAGGCCTGTAGTCACGGGAGGTAGAGGAACCAACGTCGCCCGATCCCTCGTTTCGGGGCAAACAAAAGGCATTGCTTTAATTCGCGAGCGGAAAGGAAATTAACTGTCGCCCATGCAGGTCTTCCATGTTGTTACTTGGACACCGAATAGTCGTGACATGAGATACGGAGGGCAAAGATCGAGATTTTTCTGTCTTAAATTTCAAATGTGCGTTTAAATTAATGAAGCCTTTAGACCAAATTTTGCACCCAATTAACAGACATGATGTTTCACTGTTTCTTGGTTAATTCCATATTGGCAGAAATAAAAAAAAAATCATTACAGGTTAACCCCGAGAGGGTCAAAATATCATCACCAATGTTTGTCCATTTGGTAGAATATTTACTGAATGTGTCTGTATTTGGTAGAATATTTACTGAATGTGTCTGTATTTGGATGTCTGGGAGATATTTGTGAATCGATTGCTCGTTGGGTTTTGAGTAGAAAATTAGGAGATAATCTTGTACAATCATGCTGATGTATTGATGACATAGTTCTAATTAAGCAACTGTCATTCTTTAGATTCCAGAGAATTAACATTTGATATTCAATTTCGAGAAACAGATTATTTACTCCGGCAACATTTCCTAATGCAATGAATGGGAGATTTGATTTTTCTAAATTTGCTCAAACACTTACTTTTTAGACTGTCAATTTTACAGCTTTGCATGACCCAGCATTCGAATGGGAACGGATGGCTACTTCCCATTACAGGCTTTCAATTTTCACAATCTAGAAAAGGCCAATCCAAGATCAAGGAGTTCAACGCTTCACGCCAACATTTCCAAGCAAGGAGTGACAACGTGATCCCAGCTATAGTTCGTAAATGATATCGAGACGGCTACATTTCCGGTACCAGCTGTAATTAAATAACGTGCACTTAACGTGCTTCCGGTTCCGATCCAAGCCTTAATTTAGGAGATTTAGAGAATGAAATTTATAGATGTATTAGCACCATAATATTCAACTCTTCATTCATGAACTTGTTAGCAAAAACAAGTATGTTTCATGATATTTGTAAGCGCATTTCTAAGAGTATCAATTTTCAATCAGATCACTTAAAACAGCAATTGAACATTAAATATTTTGAATCTTTGTAGGGCCTAATTATTGGTGATTAAAAACATCTTATCCTTCAACGCGCGAGCCTTTTTATAACTTTTTTTCTTTCTTTATTACTCGCTTTTTTTGTTCTTGATTTTATTGCGAAATAAACATTCTTAAATAAAGTAATGTTAACATAAAGGATACCCTCCCGTCTAATTTACTTTCTTATCTTGCTCATTTAATTTAAACTTTGTAATTGAATATATACTTTCGAAAAAAATCTGTTAAAATTGCATTTTAAAATTGTTAGTGGAAAGTTAGAAAAATGCAATGCCTTATCTGTTCGCGGCCCATGGTCAAGATCAAAAGCCCAAGCACGCGTATATTGTTCAGGGCACGACTAATATGCCTAAAAAGAACAAAAAACTATATAATTAACGCAATTAAGTTTGTCGTCTAATTATATATGTGCGGTAGAATTTTAGAAATTGAGCCGTTTTCGTTAAAAGCTGAAATCTTAATGAGTGGCTAATAGAGTGAGTTGACAAAGAAGGTATACAAATAGTTTGCACAGCATGGCCCTAAAATAAGTGCGACTTGTTGGATTTTCAGGGCTCCTCACAATCTGTATTGTCATTGTAGATGGCATTGCATTTAACAATTGCTTCTAGTGTGTCCTAAAACACATTTGACAATTATGAAACTGTAACTGGCAATTACCTTGTCTCTCATCTCAATATTTTAGGAAACACAGAGCGCCTGAAGAGTTATAAGTAACCAAAATACTAAATAATATGTTAACAAAATTTAGTTAAACAAAGAAGGAATAAAATCGGGACCAAAATTTCGCAATAGCTATAATTTCGAATAAACGGTGTTCGGAATAGCGGTATTTAACTGTATGTTATTCAATTCAGCGATATTTTTAGATGTTAAAATTTCAACCCAGAAACAACATAAAAAATTATTTAATTATATTAATTATTAAAACAAAATGTATTAAACCAGATACAATATTCGACCTTCTGGGCCATGTTAACGACCGGTCTCAAGTCTAGACTTGGACTAAAAAATAAACAAAAACACGTTTATATTTTTCTTATAAAACATGTTGAAGCATTCAAGTGACAAATACGCTGCAAATTTCATCACCACTCTTCTGAATGACTGGGGTTTATAATAAATTAAGATTTTAAATTTTGAGTCCTGGAATTGAGCTTGAACTGAGACCTTTCACAGCGCCCGGTCTGGCGACCTTTGTATTTCACGAGTAAGCCGTCCAAACTTGTCTGGTCCCGCCCTCCCGATCAACCTGAAGAAGCATTTCATGGGTTGACATAAACAAATAGTTTCACCCATGACACGGCAGACTTGTATGAATAGGGGCCGACCGCCGTTAAATGTCCCCATGTTTGTACCCATATTGTTTCCAATGTTTGATTTAAACGCTGAATAGCGCCTCAACAGGGGATCGTTAAACAAAATGTTGCCAATTACCATGAATATCCGTCAGTTTAACGCGATAATTAACTGTCTAATGGTTTCTAATAATTTTGTCAATAGTTCACGTAAAGAACTTGCTACAGATGCTGGCTCTATTTGTTCCATATAGAAAATAAATTACCGACGACTAAAAGTGGCGATAAAATCTCCGAGCAAACATAGGCGTCGTGTGACATCCGTTATATGCCGGCAGACGACAGTGCTCCCGTAAATGATAAACTAATGTTGATACCGGAGTCTTTATTATTTTTGTTCATTTCCGATCAAACCAATGAATACATTACCGCCGGAACATGTCACATTAAGTAGTGTTAACTGGATGTTCAATTTATACAAATATTGTATCCATTAGAAAAATCAGACAAACCATAGTTCAAAATAGTATCATTGTGACAAATGCTAACATTTCTTTTTAACAAGTTCATTAAAATGATATAACTTTAATGATATATTTATAGAACAGGTTGGAGTTATTTCAACACGTTACTGACGTCTATTTGTTTCCCAATTTTTCATGAGGAAAATAATGACCAGTCCTTTTTTGTTTGCCGTTTGTTTAAAATGGATGGTTACTGTATTAAATCTTAGAATTAAGGCTAATTATTTCGCAAATATTATTGCTATAAATTTGTTTCGCTAATGTGTTCCTTGTCAAATCATGCAATAGCATATTACATCTTTGTTAAATTGTTTACACAACGTTGACTTAACGTACCACCTTAAAACAAAACCGCCGATCACTTTTGAAATTAAGCTATCGCGAATAGATAGTTAAACAGACATAAACCTACCCCTTAAGACATTTGCCGGCGCAACATTAAAGAAGATGCTACACGGGTACCGTTTGAAACATTGATACACATCGTTAATGTGGACGGTTAACGATGCAGCTATTGATACGTAAGGTCCACATTCTTCAACCACCTGAGCCCTGAGGCTCACTAAGACAAGATAGTGTTTCATCTTATGTATTTGACATCGATACAATTAACAATATGTGATGTTTATGTAATTTTTACTGCTTCTCAATGAGTATTACGTAACTGCTGTAAATGAGAATCTGATTAAGGTATGGTTTATTTAATGAAGTCAGATGATTATGACAAGGTGTTACTTCAATTATTACAAACAAGGGAGCGCGTGCCAGCCTCGTGCCGAACAGCGTTCGTTGTTGTTTGACTTTAAGAGATAGTTATTGTAGTTGTGGTTGAAATAAATGTACTTTAAGGACAATGAGAGACTGACACTGCCATTAGTTTCAGAAACAGTGAATAGGTAGGGACAAACAAATAAAAGTAAATGACGTCAACTACCTATTAGTTCGTTTATGAGTATTTTATCCAATTATGCAGATGATTCTCGTCATTTTTGTCATCTTGCACAATACCTGTAACGTGACATCGTCGCTGCCTTTGTCCGACCAATCAGCGAAGCTTTTGTCATCATGACCCTGCAGTCTTGAGGTCATTATATCCAGCTAGTGTAATTCAAAAATTATTAATACAGCAATGAATGTGTTGCTATGGGATGGGGTTTCATGTCATGTTACACAAACTATTGTATGATTTATGTAATCCATGCGCAATTACATGTCGGTAATAAAACAACATTTGCATTAATTCTAGAACAATTAACATCTTTTAGCTGAAATAATTCGTCTAGACACCTCGAATATATTGCGTACCTGACGACCACAGTCATTACAACGCATTCATATGGTGATTATTGGGATAATAAATATATTAAATATATCAGTATATGCAGCAATAATTTGATAAAACACTGTATATTATTTTATTCTAAATACTCTCAAATGCCTTGTTAAACAGACGACACATGTTTCGAGAACTCGACACTGCGACTAATTTAATTCGACAACATCTTGAATGATTTGCCGATTGTATTCACTAAAAGTTCATTTGGCGGTAGCCATAACATTTAGTAGTATACGTGGAAATGTGTTGAATGGTTTTGCCAGTTTCTTAAGTATTTTGTTTGAATATATTTTTTACGCATATCACTGAAGGGTAAGTTTTTGTTTTTTAGACATGTTGCTGTATCTTTATTGGTGTTATTGATATATATATATATCGTATCGATACCTGCATCGGGACAAATAACGTCATTGCGTTACATATATAATAAAATAACAAGAACTAATACAACAAACGCTGTTTACTCCTTTTTAGTAAGTTTGTTTGTTGCCAAAACTGTGCATGGTAGAGCAGTACCCTGGTATTTTCTAATGACGGCATAAATTTGCAAAGTAGAGGACTGTGACATCCTAAGTGGTAAATTCAATATCTGTGAATGCTTCACTAATATGACTTAATTCGTTCATTTATGAACCATTAATATCGTTGTCAATACCAATATTAGAACCATCTAAAACTTGACACTTAAATTACTTGTGACTGTATGTAAATGAAATTAAACGAAATACAGAGGGAAGATTTCAGATCAGTTTTCTTGTTAGATATCAATTAGTGATCGTCTTAATTTCATTTGATTAAAACTTGAGTGAAGTGTTTGATATTTGAATAATAGCAAGAATGTGCCATATTTTTCATTAAATTAAGTAAGACGGATATAATATTTTGGACATGAGTCAGAACCGCGGGAAATAAAAAGAAAATAAGTACGAAATAACGCACCTGAATAAATTTAAAACTCAAATCTAAACAGATTTTAAGCAAATATAAACATGTTTTGCAAAGTACTTTTTGTCTGATGTATGTAGTCTTTTTTATTTCACTTTCTCTTAACTCATTATATAACTTATTACTAGGTTAAGGTATTTGACCGCTCAGCACCAATGTACAACATCTCACTTGGAATAGAATCGAGGCAGCACAGAGTATACGCTTGGAATCAAATGAGTTAGCCACAGGGAACACGCCTGCCGGTGAGCAACCATATGCAACAACTCGCTTGGGATCAAATGAGGTAGCCACAGGGTACACGCCTGCCGGTGCGCACCCATATGCAACAACTCACTTGGGAACAAATGAGGCAGCCACAGGGTACACGCGCAGCCACAGGGTACACGCCTGCCGGTGAGCACCAATGTACAACACCTCAATTGGGATCAAATTAGGTAGCCACAGGGTACACGCCTGCCGGTTAGCACACATCTGCAACAACTCACTTGGGATCAAATGAGGTAGCCACAGGGTACACGCCTGCCGGTGAGCACCAATGTACAACACCTCACTTGGGATCAAATGAGGTAGCCACAGGGCACACGCCTGCCGGTGATCACACATGTGCAACACCTCACTTGGAATTAAATGAGGTAGCCACAGGGTACACGTCTGCAGGTGCACACCCATGTGTAACACCTCACTTGGGCTTAAATGAGGTAGCCACAGGGTACACGCCTGCCGGTGCACATCCATGTGCAACAACTCACTTGGGATCAAATGAGGTAGCCACAGGGTACACGCCTGCCGGTGAGCACCAATGTACAACACCTCACTTGGGATCAAAAGAGGTAGCCACAGGGTACACGCCTGCCGGTGAGCACACATGTGCAACACCTCACTTGGAATCAATGAGGTAGCCACAGGGTACACGCCTGCCGGTGAGCACCAATGTACAACACCTCACTTGGGCTTAAATAAGGTAGCCACAGGGTACACGCCTGCCGGTGAGCACACATGTGCAGCACCTCACTTGGAATCAAATGAGGTAGCCACAGGGTACACGCCTGCCGGTGAGCACACATGTGCAACACCTCACTTGGGATCAAATGAGGTAGCCACAGTCTACACGCCTACCAGTGAGCACACATGTGCAACACCTCACTTATAATCAAATGAGGTAGCCACAGGGTACCCGCCTACCAGTAAGCACACATGTGCAACACCTCATTTGGGATCAAATGAGGCAGCCACAGGGTACACGCCTGCCGGTGAGCACCAATGTACAACACCTCACTTGGGATCAAATGAGGTAGCCACAGGGCACACGCCTGCCGGTGATCACACATGTGCAACACCTCACTTGGAATTAAATGAGGTAGCCACAGGGTACACGTCTGCAGGTGCACACCCATGTGTAACACCTCACTTGGGCTGAAATGAGGTAGCCACAGGGTACACGCCTGCCGGTGCACATCCATGTGCAACAACTCACTTGGGATCAAATGAGGTAGCCACAGGGTACACGCCTGCCGGTGAGCACCAATGTACAACACCTCACTTGGGATCAAAAGAGGTAGCCACAGGGTACACGCCTGCCGGTGAGCACACATGTGCAACACCTCACTTGGAATCAAATGAGGTAGCCACAGGGTACACGCCTGCCGGTGAGCACCAATGTACAACACCTCACTTGGGCTTAAATAAGGTAGCCACAGGGTACACGCCTGCCGGTGAGCACACATGTGCAGCACCTCACTTGGAATCAAATGAGGTAGCCACAGGGTACACGCCTGCCGGTGAGCACACATGTGCAACACCTCACTTGGGATCAAATGAGGTAGCCACAGTCTACACGCCTACCAGTGAGCACACATGTGCAACACCTCACTTATAATCAAATGAGGTAGCCACAGGGTACCCGCCTACCAGTAAGCACACATGTGCAACACCTCATTTGGGATCAAATGAGGTAGCCACAGGGTACACGCCTGCCGGTGAGCACCCATGTGCAACACCTCACTTGTGCTTAAATGAGGTAGCCACAGGGTACACGCCTGCTGGTGCGCACCCATGTGCAACACCTCATTTGGGATCAGATGAGGTAGCCACAGGGTACACGCCTGCCAGTGAGCACCAATGTACAACACCTCACTTGGGCTTAAATAAGGTAGCCACAGGGTACACGCCTGCCGGTGAGCACCCATGTGCAACACCTCACTTGGAATCAAAAGAGGTAGCCACAGGGTACACGCCTGCCGGTGTGCACCCATGTGCAACAACTCACTTGGGCCTAAATGAGGTAGCCACAGGGTATACGTCTGCCGGTGAGCACACATGTGCAACACCTCACTTGGAATCAAATGAGGCAGCCACAGGGTACACGCCTGACGGTGAGCACCAATGTGCAACACCTCACTTGGGCTTAAATGAGGTAGCCACAGGGTACACGCATGACGGTGCGCACCCATGTGCAACACCCCACTTGGATTCAAATGAGGCGGCCACAGTGTACACGCATGACGGTGAGCACCAATGTACAACACCTCACTTGGGCTTCAATGAGGTAGCCACAGTGTACACGCCTGTCGGTGCGCACCCATGTGCAACACTCACTTGGGAGCAATTGAGTAGCCACAGGGTTCACGCCTGCCGGTGAGCACACATGTACAACACCTCACTAGGGCTTAAATGAGGAAGCCACAGGGTACACGCCTGCCGGTGCGCACACATGTGCAACACCTCATTTGGAATCAAATGAGGTAGCCACAGGGTACACGCCTGCCGGTGAGCACCCATGTGCAACAACTCACTTGGGCTTAAATGAGGTAGCCACAGGGTTTACGCCTGCCGGTGAGCACACATGTGCAACACATGACTTGGAATCAAATGAGGTAGCCACAGGGTACACGCCTGCCGGTACGCACCCATGTGCAACAACCTCACTTGGAATCTAATGAGGCTACCACAGTATTCATGTCTGCCGTTTAGCATCAATGTGCAACAGCTCGCTTAGAATCTAATGAGGCCACCACAGTATTCATGTCTGGCGTTTAGCATCAATGTGCAACAGCTCGCTTGGAATCTAATGAGGCAGCCACAGGTATTCATGTCTGCCGTTTAGCATCAATGTGCAACAGCTCGCTTGGAATCTAATGAGGCAGCCACAGGTATTCATGTCTGCCGTTTAGCATCAATGTGCAACAGCTCGCTTGAACATATATAGTTTTATCAAGAGATGTCGGAGCTACCGTCTTGGAACAGTCAGTGAAAATAGGTGTCAACTGAAAGTGGTATGAAGTGGGGTTTTAACATTTTGCCAGGTATATCTTCCTTAGCGCATTGCAATGAATCCTTTGCTTTGTTTCCTGTTCGTTACGGACTCCAGAGAATGGCTTGTGACGCTGTGTTAGAAAGGCTGTTGTCTTCGCAAGACGGTACCAATCTGTCTCTTTTTCTTCTGCTGAATACAGTCTGGTAAACCTTTGCTCTGCCCTAGCCCACTCGGCCCATTTGTTCCTGGACGATAAACTGTCCCCATATTGCAGTTTGCGTTTAAAGGGATTTTGAATAGAAATGAATAGGTAGCTTGAAACATTTCCATTGGGTTAGGGTGCGGAATTATTTTAAGAACAATGCAAACATTTCAAAACCAAATACGCTGAAGAAAATTGTACACAGCAATTTTAAGCGTGCATGTTAAAGGTGAATAACATTTTTGTTTGAAACACGATTTTGTTCATAAAAAGATTCTAAGCGCAAAGATCTTATTGGCTTGGCACCTCACATTATTGACGCTATTGTCTGTAGAATGTTCTTAAATGTTTGATACGTCATATCATTAATGATGGTTATGGAGTCAAAGTTTCTCATATTGAAATAAGCTCTCTTTGATTTAAAACTAAAGTAATATTTAAGATTAACGCGCACAATAATCGTTACGCGGAATCTTGCAACTGCACAAAGCATACAAAAATATTTTTTGCACTTAAATAATGTATTGCCATGACTTTGTGATCATCCTATGCGTTTTATAACCATTAAAATAATTATAAACTTTAATTTATGATCAACCAGAATTTTGTCATCTATGAACAGAAAAACTTAAATTTACATCCCTTTTCAGTGTTAATAACAAATAAGTGTAGCATGATTAAGTTAAAACCATAAATATATAATGTTGCGGAATAAAAAAACCCATAAAATCTTATAAGCAATAACCAAAACACAACCTATCGTTTTCTACTATTTCAAGCGGTATGTGTGAGGGCACCCGTTCCCAATGGGCAGAAATCAAGTTGTTTATTTTTTAATTGGATCTTTGCCAGTGAAATTCATAGTAACTAGGTTAATCCTAATAGACAGATGTATACTCATATGACATATATTATTGCGTTTAAGGTACCAATACAGGTAAGTGCCTTGGATGGGTAAGGTTTATCTGGCCAGGCGTAGGAATGTATCGGGTGGTGGCGAAGAAGTCGGGACTGATTTAACTGTTCCAATCCAAGGCACTAATTGTCATCTCAGGTATTGTTGAATTCCAAACAAGTATGACGCAAAAGAACACACAAAATACCTCTCAACGTGGCAAAGTTTACCTCAACTTTCTTCCATGTGTTCTCTGACATTTTGCTATGTTTCCCCAGTCATCAAAATGACGTCACAAGCATATTAACTCAATCTTAAATGGACGGAAAGAACGTGTGTTAGACAACATCTTTGTATGATATTGCTTTAAAAGTGCCGGTTTCAGATTACAAAAACCATTTAACGAAACAAAGACTACACATATACTAATTTATTTTTTAAAAGTCCACATAAATTGTCACGTGACTACATGTCTTTCGCTTAAAAACCACGTTAAAGCTGACCCGGTAAAAACATTTATCTGACATCATATTATCAGATTGATTTGTATGCACGTGGCAGGATAAGTATTTTAACCTGTTTTTGTTGCCTTCAACATCAAAATTTGGTCTGTTACAACAGCAAACAATCAAATATTCAATTAATCGATCATTTTTATCCTTTTAAACTGACATTTATGTTAAACGCAATTTAGTGCTATAAGTTCGCACGGACATACACCACAGTACTATTCAATGATGGCACGGAAAGATCACGTGTACGTGTTATGTTTATGAGACTTCCCCAGCTATCTGATTGGTAAAACAACGCTTGATATATGGTTGTTGCACGTTTAATTGAAATTGATTTAACTCCATACGTCATATTATATGTCATATAAAGTTTCTAAAATGGGGCAATTCGTATTAATATTAACCTCTTTAAGAAATATTTCTGAAACAAGTGTGTCACAAAAATACTAATTCAGCAATTCATTTTAAGTTAACAACATATATTGCTAACTCTTAAACACATAATAATACATCTTATACTCCTATTATTAATTTAAAATCGCAATGATGGTATTATAGAAAGAATGATATTTCCGTGTATGTACATGGTTCATAGATGAATTACCCAACGCAATACTTCCTTAAAATAGTTGTGTTGTGTACCCACACTGTATAATGGTATTCTTAATAAGTTAATATATATATTGGTGTATTTCTTGTATTCGTACATGTGTTTGCCACTCGGAGTAGTTCAGTTATATTGCAATATTTTCAGTGCACGTTGATATCTCAACAACCCAGTTGTTCGGGGTGGTATTCAATATAAGTCTTACTTGTATCTAAGAACGATGTAGCTAATCGGATTATGTGTTAAAAATAGCGGACCTATAATGTTAATGGAGTCAATGAAGTACGGCCGTAAGGTTTGCTTAAATTTAAGTTGCATATTAAAAACCACCCTTGGTGTCGTCAATGGCGACGGTCATTTCCGCTATACCAATAGATTATATCTTGTTAGCAAATATATAATAAATGAAACAAAAACTATATTTAGGCCACACCAAATTGATGTATTGGTCATCAAATAAAGCGCACCAACTTTTGATATTGTTGATGCATGTTATACATTTAGTTTTAAATAGATAGCAGTGCTGTTTTTGTTTTTGTTTCTAACCGGTTGTTACACATGCACCAATTTGTGTTCTTTGCAAAAATGTTCTTCTTTTGTTTTATATCTTATTACAACTATATGTGCCTGTTGAAGCTACAGTTATGAAGGGACACTTTGAATCTTACTAGAAATAAATAATGAACTTTGCGGATAAGTAACTCTAGAGTAAAATTAGTTGTGTAGACGGGCGGACATACATCGGACCGCCATTGTGTCGACTACATCGAGCTCGCCGCAATGAGAGTCAACAAAAATAATTAATAGGGACGTATACTGATTTGTTCAAAGACTTACAGAGAATCAGAAATTGTGCATACTTATGTCAAAGAAAAGATAACCCTATACACAATTATCAAGTGTGCCATGCAAGTTGTTTAGAAAACTAACCACAACGTGCATTCAATGTTTCATAATCAAGATGAAAAAAATCAAAAGTGCTTAAAAGATATCTGAACACAAAGGACTATCCTAATGTCAACACGTAAATGCATTTCTTAACATTTCAGGGTTATACTATTGATGAGCTAGTAATGATAGGACATTTATGCTTTGCTTGATAATATAAAATGTTTGAACATTCTTAAGTAAATCGTTGATTGAATCGTAAATATCGATTCTATTTCGTCCAAATTACCACGTATTTTCGAAAAATTAGGATTAAATGGTGCCAAGTATGAATTTTGATATAATGTTATAAATTGAAGAAGAAGAAAAAAAAGAAGTAAATCATCAAGATCTGTCAAGCATAAAAGAAATGGACAAGAAAACTGAGCTTTATAGTTCAAGTGTATGTAATTATGACTGATTTTGTCCTTGGAAAAATTATACGAGCAAAAGTAAAATGCCTTTTATTATTTTCTTAACAAGTTTTAATGTCAAACAGTGTGTGTGTCTATTATCAAAATTTCAATCGGCCAAACACACCATGTCGTCAAAGCAGAGAAGAACAGTTTTATGACGTCCGTTTTACACGACTCAATGCATAAAATAAAATAATGTGTTGAAATCCGTACTTCTTTTAAAGAAACTTGCTTCGCTGGACTTTCCTCACTGAACAAGCAATCCCCAGGTGTTACTGAAAGATAACATATTATGACCAGATAATGTTGAGATACATTCATATGAGGACACGATTTTACTACCCTTATGACAGGTGAGGTTTCTTTAATTACGAAATTAAACAGTTGACGGGTTACAGATTAAAGTCAACTCTACCCTGGTTTGAACACCATAAACCTAAGTACATCTTTGAGGTGAGGGTACACAGGTCATTTATAACTCAACTAATTCTCGAAAACGTTATTTCCGGTATAATGTCAACGTACAAAAGTGTATCATTCAATGTATTTTTGTTATAGCCATGGATAAAGTATTATTTTATTTATCTACGACCACGCGTCACAGGTGTCAAATGACAACGTTTGGAAAAATGTTGTTTTATGACACGTTGAATGTAGGAACAATATTGCTTCCATTTGTTGATTATACGCCCGAAGAAAGTGTGAGTGATGCTTGATTGAACTAAATGTTGACCATAACTTTGCTGAGGCTTAAGTAAATAATTAGTACAAACCACATACGGGTTAACCGACCAAACTCATCTGGTTCTACCAAGTTCTGTTACATGAAGATGTGCGCCGCAATGTGCTGAAACCTAATGCAGATCTATCGGAGCGGACATGATCGCTGGATCTCAGTTCTGCCAGAAGATCAACATCCAATATAGATGCAAATTTGGCCAAATCTTTTTGTCTTTTGTGTTGTCGACAATTGCAGACATCGTGTCTTTTATTCAATACCGTTGCTGATTATTCTCGTTGGAAGCTTGTTGATTAATTCAAATTTAATTACTTTCGACAATAAAGATAGTGAGTTGTAGTGGTAGGCTGGGGTTCCACTAGAGACGTCTGACCTGGCTGATTAGCCGGGATTCCATGCAAAGCCTCTTAATAACAGCCGCTGATGAACGGTACCGGAGGACTTTGTTCGGCGTTACTAGGTCTGCCACTCAACATGATCTGCATCGGCAATGGGACCTTTGGTACGCCTCACTTATTACGTTGAACAATATATAGTTTCAATGAATAAATTCATTTTCTTAATTGGAAGCACAAAACTTGAAGTAATTGTTTATAGCCTTTCCCGATATATACCCGTTTCCTTACATGCAATTTGTATTTCAACTCGGACACAAATGCTATGCAGTGATAAGACCCTTTCCCATCTGCTTGAAGTCACAGGACCACCGTGTTAGCTCTCTCACATTAATATATACCTTACACTGACACTGGGCATTTCAAGGGGATTGAAGTTTTGGAACATTGGGATATCAACAAGCAATCAAACTCTAACACGTTCACCTCGTGTCAACCAAGTGATATTCTAGAACACCAAATTATTTTATAATGAAAGACAAACTAATCAAACTAATAATTCGAAACAAGATTTGCTTTATCGCACTGTCAGGTCAAACATTAACAAAATCTTAAGAATGAAGTAACTTCTTTTCAAATTATCTAGAGCATAGTTTCGTCTAACACACTTACTGTAGTTATTAAGGCATGGCTGAAACCAAACAAAATCAAGAATAATTGTTCACTGTTGATTTGATCCTGAATAAAGAACCAAGTATTAATATACCGACTAATTACCTCATGTCCTTTGTTGACAACTAAGGCATTCCGTATTGAATTTCCAGTATGGAAGCTTGTTTAAAGTGTTTCTTTCAGAAACAATGAACCTTGATTTTGTTCAACTACCAATGTACTCAGATTTTGTGAAATAAGCCATTTTAAAACTGCCAAGCAATAATTATTTCTTCAAGCGTTCAATCTTCAAATTGTTTCTTTATTTTGTGGAACATATTATTTATTTCATTATGTGACCATGCTTAGATTTATGTGTTAAGATAGAAACTTTATTCCCACCGTAATTGAAATTACGGCGGACTTTTTCTATTAACTGAAAACACGAACCGGCATAAGTAAATTAAAGTTGAATCCTATAGTTGGATTTTCCTCCTCTATGTCATACATTCAAACAATAATGCCATACGCACAAATATGTAACACTACTTAGAATTCATAATTATTATTCATACAAAAGCACTATTGCGTATCTGAGAACGGTTTTTTTAGGTAACAATTTGCCTGTTTGGTTGTACAGTATTGTCGCTAATAATTATAGTAACTATTTTTAAATTAATATGAATAACATTGTATTTCTTTGGTAGAAATAAAGTTGAGTTCAGACAAAATCTCAGTAACCAACGATGTAAAGTTACTTTTTTGTCATTTTTGCTGAGTAGCACCGTTTCAATTAGTGCAGACCCTCATACAACATTAAAACAACAAGATTCCATTTCAAGCAAATCTCAAGGACCTTACATGATCGCTATATTAATTCCTGGCATTTCCATTTTCACTTTAATTCCGTCATTCCAGCTAATCGTAATTGATGCGGCCATAACACGAGAATAAATACCCATAACAAAGTGCACTGGAATCCGCACAAGGAAACAAAGATTAATTATTTTCTCCAATAGCAAACAGCTGTTTATCTGGGATCTCCCGGGACCCCAAGAGGGCTTTCCCGACGAGAGAGATCACCACTGATGTGCGCTTGATAGATTGTTCTTTGAATTTTAGAACGACAGTCCCTTTCCTTTTGCCTGGATGACTTATACTTGGTAATATTTAAGGAGCTAGTTTGACAGTTAAATGAGTGTAATCCCTTCCTTTGCAGACAAGCCTAGTCCTTAAGGAGCCTGGGCATCAAGGAATAAATTCCAGACCCCTTTTTCTACTATCAAAATATTAAGAAAGGCTTCTTGTAAATTGTTTAGTAATCTGAAGTATTAGAAAGCACTTCAATTGAATAATGTTTGAACACAATGCGTTAATAAACCGTTTATACTTTCAAGATACAATGTATGGTTCTACATAGTTGCATATGTCGCTGCTTCAATTTTCGAGCCACATATAATATCCGAAGAACCGAAGCAGTTTACCCGACCAGAAACACTGAGGGCTATAGAAGTGTCTTCATTTTATTACTTTAAATTCAAACAAAAACTGAAGGATTTAATATGTGTATGCTACCTATGCGTTTGGTTCCACAAATTTATATTATAAAACTATTCATTAGAAAAAAGATTTGTTTGAAGAGATTATTTTGTCAATCAACTTCTACATTCTAAGTGTTGCTTTTATTTTATTTTCAAAATATCTTTTGGTCTTTGCTATAAAATACTGATTAATGAAAGTATATGTTAAAATGTCTTCCTTAGTTGCGCTTTTGTATTGTTTTTATTTTAATCTTGTTATAGTACTGTGTTTTTGAAATTAACGGATGCAAATTGATATAACCATCGGTTTGCTAAAACTATCGACGAATGTCCTTGTATTTAAGTAAAAGGTTGGAATTGTACTTTGTTGTGATATATTTATTTAATTACTCGGCTACAATACTACACAAACTAGAGACCCTGTGTCCTGAAGAAGGGGCATAATAATTATACAATGGGGAAGCAACTAATTCAAAGTGTATTGAGAGAAGTCATTTTACCTTCCTCTTATATTGACTATAAACTCATATTTGAATGATTCGACATTATTTTGTTAATTGGCCAGGTTCTCCCATGCACTTCGCCACGCTGATGTCAACAGATGCTGTACCAGTCAGAGGGTTGTGTACTTCCAGTATCTTAATGGCAATGCATATTAACTCATTACTAAGGTTTTAAATCATAGGATAGTGATGTTATTGCACAATTTATTATATTAAAATGTTGTTAGTGATAAAACTTGCCATTTATTCATAATTTTCCTCTTTGACAGTTGTTCAGCAAGGAACATCTAAGTCTCGGTATCATAATTTTGTCGTAAAACTACGAATTCTTCGATTTTTTTTATGTCATCAATCTTCTCTATCAAACACAATTTTGACAGGTTTGATTAAAATTACTTGCTGTACCTGTGAGGTATTTTCCAAAGATTTAGTAAATCAAAATAATATCCATATTTAATATTTCGTTGGTTGCGATTTTTCTCTCCGCTTTTATTTAATTTCTCAGATATTATCAACCCCAAATGGATTGCAACGATTAAGACATCTCAATCGCCATAAATTATCTTAATCTACTTGCACTGAATACTTTGGTGACATACTATCAGTTTAGATGTAATATGTATTTAATCAATCAGATGTTTCGGGATGGAATTAGTATACAGGACATTTACCCAAACGAAAAGCAACTACTGCTAGTTGCTTGAAGAAAAAATACGACATCTTATTTAATATTTATGCCAACTTTACATAGCACATACAAAACTAACAAATACTAATAATAACTAACTAAGATATTGCTCACAGCATAAGGTCCGGGGATTTTGTTTGTCCAAATCCGTCAGGGGTATGAGGAATAGTTGTTGTATTAGTTTGATCTCCCTTATTAAGGAGGCTTTCAATGCTGAAAGGATTCCTTCTCCTCGCAGTTTCCTTTCTCTCGATGTCATTACCTAAATCACTCACATGTTTATTGTTACACTCTGGTTGATCATCGTCTCTTACTGGATCTTCACTAGACACTGGGACACGTTTCATACTTAATTCTTTTCTTCTTGAGCTTTCAATGCTGGCGTTTTCTACGTCAATTTCCTCACCAAAATCATTGTCTCTATCAATATTATTTACATGCTCCTCCTGTTCACCCTCTGTCTCTCTCTCCACATCTCTTACATGTTCAAACTGAGTGCCAGAGGAACACGAAGATGTTGATAGTGTGCTTATTGTGCTGAACAATTTCTTCTTCTCCTCGAGTCGATGCATGCGCTCCTCCTGTTTCCTACGTTTTCTCTCGAGTTTCTCTTGCTCTTTCCGGCGAATTTCCTCCTCGCTGATTGGTTCCCCGCTACACGTCTGTGGATGCGCATTGTGCGCCGGGCGACCGGGACCCTTTCGCGTGTGTTCGTGCTTCCGCCACTTTGCGCGACGATTTTGGAACCACACCTTGGAAGTATAGAGGTAAATGTTGAGAAAATTAACAATTTCATGAAATCGTTATTATCTTTTTTTTAAATAATTAAATGGAATGATTCAATATCAAATTAAGTTTATATGTTTAAGAACGAAATTATAAACATTTGAACACATGCTAAGGCCGAAGTTTGTTTTTTTCAGTGATTTTTCAAATCTGAAGCTCACTGATATGCATCAACCGCCACAAAGAAGGGCATTGATTATGTACTTGATCTCCAAACAGACAAGGGATAAGCGGGTGGGCGAGGACTGTGCGCTTGTGAGGCATGTACACTACCAACACATACCCTCTAATTAACGCATTGCTATTAGCATTCGGCGCGTGCAGGAGGACTTAATTACATATTTTAGTTACTTCAAACTACTAATTCAGTGGTCTTGAAAAGAATGGAATATACGCCTAAAGTGTCATAAATGTAAGAGTTGGTTGTGCAAGTCAAATTGGAATATTATTGCTTAGATTGAGTACAAAGCTCGTAGCAGATAAAATATTATTTTTTCGCTATAATTTGTTTGATGTTGATGAAATGTACAAAAAAATATTGTTAACATTAATTTATCTGATGATATGGAAATATATGTTTTGAAATATGTAGATGAAATCAAAATGAAATTAATTTGTATGTATAGCGACATTTTCCATTCAATTACATTTGTTTGAAAAATGTGTCTTCTGAAATTAATTAATTTACATTTTGATGATCAATGTATTTCAATTTTAAGGTTTTCAATAGTATATATCACTATATATTTTTATCAGATGTAGACATGAATCGTAAAGAAGTTGAGTTAACAAGGTCTCTTTATTATCTTTATTTTATTAAAAAAACCAACGTCATATCCAATACTTTAATTTAATTTTGGTGATATTTAAATTAGGAGCCAACGATTCAGATTATAATAGTAAATGTTCTTCAAAATATTTATTTATTTATTTATTTATTTATTTATTATTTATTTATTTATTTATTTATTTATTTATTTATTTATTTATTTATTTATTTATTTATTTATTTATTTATTTATTTATTTATTTATTTATTTATTTATTTATTATTTATTTATTTATTTATTTATTTATTTATTTATTTATTTATTTATTTATTTATTTATTTATTTATTTATTTATTATTTTATTTATTTTATTTATTTATTTATTTATTTATTTATTTATTTATTTATTTATTTATTTATTTATTTACTTATTTATTTATTTATTTATTGATCTTTGTATAAATTATTTATGTAAGAATAAATTTCTAATTATGTCATATTTATGGTAAAATAAAACTTTTAAAGGAGAAATACAAAATTAGACTCATTTTGTTATTTTTATAGTGTGCACGAACATTAAAGGCAGTTTAAACATTTTTTGGGGGTTGCAGAAATTTTAAATATCATAAAATGTAAGGAAGAAATAAACTTCCAATTTAGGTTCGAAATATTTCAAGTTGCTAAATTCAACTACCTTTATGTATATGAGGATACGGTTTCATTATAAATAAGAAATATAAATCTGTACAATGCCAGATTTATGAGACAAGAAAATTGCTATTAAGTAGTCTTTTTGGAGACATTTGCAAAACAGTAGCTAATGATGGGTGTCTAAACCTCTACCTCAATGACTAACAAATCAACAACAATTATTATCGGTGTGTTTTAATACTTCAGCAGTAAATTTTCGACGGATTTTAAATTAAAAACAATGTGTCCATTTTGACAGACCATGAGAAGGCATCCCTGATTTAACCCACCCACAGAGAGAGGTAAGAGGTAGACGTCTTTACAACTAGACCTCTCTCATCTTCTTGATGATTATTTTTGGAGACAGAATGATCGAAGGGCCAATACCTTTCACGCTAATACTGAATAAGTCGCTTTTAAGCTGTAGCGTTTCAAATAAAAATGTTGTTTTTTTACCATAAAGGCTGTATTAACGCATAGTATCATACTTAAATACAGACGAATAGACAAAATCAATATATTAATTACAAAATGGCGCATCTGTTACTTTTATATTAAAATGGCAGCTGTATATTTTAAACATCCCAGACGAACATGGAGATTTTCTGCATGTTTTATGAATTTCATGGATATACGCTGATCAAAACCTAGAAGCATATGGCGTTTTAGAACAGCTCACAATATCTGGTGATAAATTGATACTTAGTTTAAATGACTTCGTGGAAGTATCGATTGTATCTATTAATGGAAATGAAAGAAAAAATGATGACGCTAAAAACAGGTCATCTTGTGTGTTTTTATTTATTTCCTAAAGAATATTCATTCTATTTGTTTTTAAATATAAGTTGACAATTAAACGGAAACAGCAAAATTTTTATTTTTCTTGTTAATAATTTTATATTTCCTATTTTGTTTAGAAAGTCAGTAATCGTCTGTTAGATTTCTGACTAATTAACCGTATGGCATGGCACTTGCAACTGTATGAATGTAGAGGCCACTGAGTAATTGAATACGTGATATATTTGTTTTATTCTAAAGAGGTTACAATGCCTTATTGCGGAAGGCAACGTCCGGTTCAATTGAACAGATAATCATATTAATAGAGTGAAAATCATACGGACTTTCCCAGTAACACTTTAACTATGACTTAGCTTAAAGCCCCAATAGTTAAAACTTCACAGACATTCAAACGAACGTCCCCGTGTGCGTACCTGGACCCTGGACTCGACGAGATCGAGCCTCATGGCGATGGCCTCTCTCATGAACACATCCGGATAGTGGCTGGTCTGAAACGACCGCTCGAGCTCCTCCAGCTGCCAGCTCGTGAAGTTCGTCCGCGTACGCCGCCTCTTCCCGGCCTTCCCGTCATCTTCGTAAAAATCTGGAGACAAGGGTAAACAAAAAGTGAATTTTCGAAAAAAAATCTGAAACGTTCTTTAACAACACATCGATAATGCTTTCGACTTTGTGTACCAACATTTTAAGGGCATGTGGTCATGATCTGAACTACTCCGTGACCATGAAGCGGTTTACAACAAGAACAGTCGTGAAATACACGAACAAGACAAAACAGCAATTAGAACAGTTCTCTAGAAAAACTCTCATTTTGTTTGACGATTTAAAAGTAGTTTCAACATTTTTATTTCAATATAAAAACATTTACTTTCTTGAGTTTTAACTCTTTTGATCTTATTCCAAGGCATCACTTGCATCATTGTTTTGTTATATTTAAAATGCATTGTTTTACCAACAATGTTTAGTGTTTAAAGTTATCATCTTTGATAGATAGGTTATGAATTTTATTCAAAAGATTTCTTACAATTATATATTATTCTATCTCAATACATTGATGTTGTAATAATAAACGAGATGATGTTAGTTTATTCTGTTCAAAAGAGATTGTTGTGGTTTCTGCAACCCCTCACCTTAAAATCTTGGCATATCGATGTTCAGACGGAGCTGGCTAAGAATAGTTGTAATGAATATATTTCAGTTAGAGTGCTTTGTACAAGGAAATGTGACTCTTTATGTGAGGGTTCATTTAGAGAATGGTAGTTTCAGTGTACGTTTGATTCCTTGACAAAGCTTAACATGAACCAAAGCACCTGATGCAATTATGATTCATTGAAATATACGGCGGAATGATACTAATATTTATCGAAATTAATTTGAAATTCAATTAAGCAGAAACATTTAATCATGTAATTGTTTACCTATTGAAAATGTACTGAATGTCTCATGGTATGTTTTAATAGTTTTATAAGTCTTTTAATCGAATTTCTATCGATATAAATTTTAGAATAATAGTCTGTCACAAGATATTCAATTATGAAGACAGCTAAGGACTGTCTTTGTAAAAATGTCATACTGCTTCATAAAGATACGTTTAAACTAATTTGAACATATATCACTCAGGCACTTGCAAATATCAAGTTGAATTGATATTAAGAGTGGAAATTAAGTTATAAAATGTTTCATTTCATGTAAGGGAAGGCAAATTATAAAGGATATTAAAAACATGTTGCAAACATTTTTGAATAATTATTAGGTTCCCAATTCGGAAATTTATGAAGATCTATTAGGAAATTGAAATGATCAAAATGTTTTTGCGTTATTATTTATTGTTATTGTCAGGTTGATTTCAAGCGATGCATGCAAAAAAAAGATAATTTATTTTTAAGTATCCTTGTACGAGCGTAAAACAATTTTTCTGACTTTTAAATATATTTCATTTTTCTATTCAATAAACGCAAGGATAAAAACTGTTGGAAAAACATCTTCTTTTCTTAATTTAATTATTACCATTTATTGCATAAAAACATTTATATAATTGATTATATATCATACACAAGCCCTTTTATCGGTACGAAGTGCAAGTTATTGTTTCGGAATCTGAATTCATATTTTGAATTATTGAGAAAAATATGTGGTTATTTGTACAAATTAAAAAAAACACACCATATTTTGAAACTCATTTTTTTTTAAATCAAATCTCTTCACTTGAAACAAATATTTTTCACAAAATAGATGCTTTATATTTGTTGTTTTTTTAAATATTTTTCAAATAAAACAAACAACCATTTTTTTTAGAAAATTTGAACGGAAGCAAAATTAGGGAGAATGAATTGTTAACAGCAAATCTTTGATGACAACATGGCGCAGTAGAAGAAATCGCTCTGGATTTAGACAACATCGTTATTTGAGGTGAGAGTGACACTTATTGATTTAAGGGATTCGTATTATATTGCCAATAATTTAAAGTGATTTTAATTATTTATTTTGTACCAAATATTATCTACAAGACCATGTATTCTTTGGTGTTCTTTATAAGATTAAATTATAAAATATTAATTTTTACATGCCTGCAACGGTATTGTTAAGTTTCTCAGAACCTTTTGCAGTTGAAGTGAGAGCAAAAAAGAAGTTTTGTTTCCATGTGAAAAGCTGAATCAAACCGTTGATTCTTTCTCATATTTGGAAGCTATACTAGCTTGTATATTTCATTGCTTAGATATGGTAAATGAGCATGCATCATATTGTTTTTATTGCATGCACTGTATTTGTTCAAAATATTTGTACATGGAATGTAAATTTAGAATGTAATGTGTGTTATATACCTTGTTCTGACGACCTTGCTCTGTCGGATAGATGGTCACTCTTGGGAGACATGTCCGCTCTTGCGTTTTTACCGGCATTGCAGAACGCCGCGTTGACAGACGAAGCAAAGTCCCCGTGACTGACCAGTGACCCAAGGCCACCCAGGTACCCGGGTTGGAAGGGCTGTCCTTTATTTAATGAGAGCTGAGCTAACGTAAGTGGATCCAGCAGATGTGAGTAGCCCGCCAGAGGATGCAGGAAACGCAAATGCTGCAGATTGTAGTTGTAACGCTGCTGCTGTTGCTGCTGCTGCTGCTGCTGCTGACGAAGAAAGCTCAACGGTGAATCCATTTCTCGTTCGCTGTCGGCGTTGTCTTGACGGCTGATTTGTTCTTTTACGCGTCATATGATAAGTGCTTGCTTCACTTTTGTTGGATTACGTATTTTTAACTATGCAATGCTCGATTCGATCATGTATATTACATACAGCATCCGTTTAATGTAATTGCTGTTAGAACGCGCTCAAGTATGATTCAGAGGTTCTAACAGTTCTGTATACATCCGCTTTTCCTGACAATATTTTGATCGTTATCTCTGCAATTTTATCAACTTGTGCAAAACAAGCCCCTCATATGGCTGTTAGAAGTATAACCACATCACAAATGTTCCTTTGAGTGTGACGGTAATAACTCTATAAACATTTAGTATAACTATGATATCCTTTCTGAATAAGTTGTCATTAAAATCAACCACCACCTCCTCTATTATATTATAAGTATTTAAAGAGGGATAGCCATTGAAATTGACAGTTGTCAGTTTAAGCTTTACAAAAGGGTGAAAATTCAATACAGATCGGTGTTTCACAGGAACTGTGAGTTAATATCCCGTCGTCCAATCGTATCGCTGATCAAACGAAATCAGTTCCCTGCCTTCCACTGGTATCGATGTCGGAGAAGAGCGACGGCAATTGTAGTTTCACTCCTCGTTATGAGAGAATAATGAACACTATTTTCCTTAATTGTGTTTATTTATTGGTCTTGCAGGTTTTGCTACAGAGTATTCATAATTCAAGATTATTCACTCTTACAAAAACATAAAATATAAAAGCAGACAAGACGTAATTACATCTTAAAGAACCCACAAACAAGGATATATCAAATAAAAAACACAATTGTAAAAAAATGCAAAGAAAGATATTCTCAATCGTAAAGTACATAACAATTTGAGTAAAAAAATGTTTTTGTCAAGAGTGAAAATAATTAATATTAATTATACACTGCTTGTTTTTCAAGCAAATACAAGACAACAATGCAGAGCAAAGTAAATGTTTCCTAAGCACATGACAGCACTACCCAGCAAATTCACATCATAGTGGTGGTCCTTCAACGTTGTTGTGTCACAAAAGTGTATTTGCTTTCTTCAGCAACCCATTGATACGCATCGTTCCCGCTCATCTTTACAGGATTAAAGGAAAGAAGAATTGAATTAAGATGATATATCGCATATGTCGATTTGCCTTTAAAGACACTATGTTTAAAAAGCTTATTTAATTGTGATTTATCATTTTATTAAATATTCTGATGAAAGTTAAATGATAATAAATCAGGGCAAATGTATTTAGACTATAACTTTGACGCCAAACTTATTTGTGACGAACATTTGAAAACACAGGTAAAGTTCACAAGCAAATGCCGTAAATCATTTAAATGTACAGGTATGTGTTCAATAAATGTTTCGTCATATTTGATGATGAAAACTTACTCCCAAATGATATCCTTAGAATTATTAGCATGCAGCACATAACCATGCTTTCGGGCCATTAACCTGTTATTATTTAAAATTCTTCATTGCTAAGTCAATTACTCAGAATTATGTCTCGTTCTAAGGATTGATTGCCAAAATAAAGTTCTTTTTATGCTAAGTAAGACATTAAAATAATATGATTTTACTATATCAAACATTTTGCATGGTGCATAGTAGTGCTTTAGTGTAATAAATTCATTGCTTAGAACATTTTTAAGGCAATAATGTCATATCATTTTTACGATATTCATTTAACTACCATATTTGTACTAATGTTTTACTTAATTAATTGGAAGTCATTAATGTCTTTTCGATGATAATTTATAAATAGAGCAAAAGATATTTAAAACAATTTGTTTCAACTTAGTTTACATTAGAAAATGATGAAGTACTTAACGACATACAGTGTGAAGAATACTGAAATTGCTGAATACAATACAAGAAAGGCATACACTATATCATTATTCTAAGGCTGTCCATTTCATTTTGTAAAGCATTTTCCCTGTACCAAAATATGTACATAAGCTAACACTTGACTTGAAATGTCTATGTCATCACATCGCAGCTTAAGGCGGAAAGAGAGATCTGCTGGACAAGAGAAGGCAGTTAAACGAAACACAAAACATTTTTTCCACAACCATCATATCGAAGTTGCTAGTATTATTTTGCTCAATATTTGATACCCATCTCCTCAGCACACACTCGATTTTTGATAGTACTGTAAAACGCGTGTGTAAGACTATCTTTATTGATTGTTTTTGCTTGGCTTCTGCTCAACTCTTTGAATCACGTGACAACAATATGACGTGGTATTGTACTTCATGGGCCGTATGAAAGAAGCATCTTAAGAACATGTTTTACTTAAGTGTACAAATTTCAATTGATATATATTCATGAAAAATTAATTAAAGATGGGTCTTTCATTTTTAAAAAACTTAAGTTTCCATATTTTAGTTGCAGAAAATCCTTCAATACCAATATTTTCTATCATTGCAATATTTTCTATCATTGCAATATAAACCTTAAGGTATTTTTTTAATTGAAAGAATAGGAACATTTTTTACTTACGATGCTTATGTTATACATTATGTTATTAAAACTTCATGGCCGTGGCCTTTTTGCATTTGAAATAAATTATTAAGCTTTGAAATAATGAACATTTTGCATTTCACTATTTTGTTCAAGTAATTGTTTACAAAAAGGTGTTTTCTTTTGGGATAATTATTGAAACAGATGTTGAAATACAATGCTGCGGTTAGGCAAACGAAGTTATAAATTCATTTTTTTTATAATTTAGATAATTCTTTCACAAAAAAATAACAACAAAACTCTTAACTAAAGCTTTCTGTAATAAGACGCATCTATTCATAGAAATTAAATTAATAGCGTTGGAACGGCGACCGCTTTACAATAAAACGCAAGATGTCCGTGTGGTTGTAACAATATATTTTGTTAGTCTAGATAACACTTGTGTTAATCATGTTTACTCTTATTATTCGTCATAAATTAAAACACTCACGTATCTCAAAAAGATTCACAAAAACTCCTAATTCGGCATGAATTTAATTATAAGTGACATGTGCAAAGAATCGAAACCCAAATATAGCGTTTACAACAGATGGTTGAATTAAACTGAAATTCATCTCAGTGTGTTTACATTACGTTCGTCAGGGATTCATTACTACCATTTACTGTGATTTCAATTGTCTCTACAAGTGTCCTTTACGTTGACATATTCTTTAAATGAAATAGGGGTTACGCCCCCTTAATTTGATCATCAGAAATGGAAACATTATCAATAAAAGGGAACGTGGATAAACTTCACTGGGGGTAATGAGATTCAATACTTTGCTCCATTTTGCTTTACCAATGACAAAAAGATGAACGATTATATGCTTTATGTGTAATAATACAATATATTTAATCTCTACCCTGGAGCGAAGATGGCCATTTATCACAAAAATATTTGTATAATATATAGCAGAATAAGACGACTGGTGATGAATAACAGAGCATCTTTATCCGCTGCATAAAGCCATAAATCCTAACAATGGATGTGTACACACATATTATTTCCATTTCAGAACATTGTTTGGCTGACCGTCCATTCCAGTAGGCGTGTCTGAGCTATACCGTTACAAATGACAACAAATTAGTCAGTAATTAACTCGATTTCTCAGTTTCATGTCAGTCATGAAATCCATTTGTTTCATTAATAGATCGACAAAATGACGCTCGTAAATAACTTCCTCGAAATGTATTGTCACTCCCCCCAACAGCAATTATTACGAGGACTGCACGCTGCGCCAAGGAATAGCCTGATATGAACATACGGTTTCAAACCAGCTAAACACTAAACTATAATTTTCATTCCGATTATTTGACAGGTCTAACTCTAGTCGTGAAAGGTCATTATAATTTTGCACACTGTGCTTGTTAAAATTTATTACGTGTCAATGATCTCTGTTGACCATACTGTTTCACAAACCGTCTTTCTCCGGTGTTTGCTGATACGTTACATTGGTTTTATATATGAGATATTCATTATAACATTGTAAGAAGTTTAATTGTCCTATAGAAGACGGAGACAAATAAGGCTGATCATTGAAACATACCATAAGCGACTTCAGTTTGAAGGGATGTAATTCAAATAAGAAGACTTCAGAGGGGTAATAATAAGGAACAGTTCACAATTTTGAATCTTTTGTATAAAGGGAGATAATACAAATTAGGAAAAATATTTTTACTACCGCATTTACATCCCTACAAATTATTTATGCGTCAGCTTTATTTTGCCTAAGTATGTGAAAAAGAGCTAGCTAAAAGCTACGAGGGGTGTTTTATAGGTAATGTAAATGGCTCTTTCGCTGTTGTATTGTGTGTTCACAAGTTTATAATGCTAAATAGTTACCTTTACATACCAAATCATCATGTATATACGAATTTTATAACAACAGCCGACTGCAAACATACCTATTAATTGATACCTCTGCAAAAATAGGGCAAAATAAAGTGCAATTGCTTTTTTTTTTAAAGTGAGTATGCAAATACACCTATGCACTTGGCCATTGTGCTTCAGTGCAGCAAGATGGCAATCTTCTGCTACTATAAAAACGCATTGCCATTAAAAAGATGATCAGAGGAACCCAAACTCTTAAGGTAAACGTCAAAAAGAGCTCAAGGCCATGAAGCCAAGATAATAAGTATCGTAACAAATGTTAATGATTTTATTAAATCTGTGTTATGACATAGCACATAGTATTCACTGGTTTACTGCAATTATGTTTCCAATTTCGGTTTCTAGTTTAAATATTAGACTGTTCAGAGTATAATGGACACCCAGATTTTACAACTGAGAAAAAAGACACACTAGAATTAACACTGTTATGAAAAGAATAAATACAAATAAGGGAAGGTATCGTTCTTAGCTTTAATTATCTTGAATAATCCGCCCTTCTTTATTTGGCGCTTATTACGTTTGATATTAAGATTTCATTTAGAGCGAACATTCGATTTCCTGTGTTGAAAGTAAAGATGGCGTACACATTGGCTTAAAAGAAAACAAAGGAGCAAAGCGGATTACTTTTATTCAAGACAAGTTTGTTAATCTCGAAAACGGAAAAGCGCGTTTGAAATCAGACCTGGATAATCTGATGCCGAAGATAACTCCTTCAGACGCTGGTCGACGTGAGGGTCTTTTGAAGGAGCGGGCGTGACTACAACAGCTGGTCGCCGGCCGTTTTTTTTTTCCCTGAGTACCACTTTAAAGTCAAAATGTGCGAAAATATTATTTCTGTATTTGTTGAATGTTGATGGGGTTTTTTTGAAAGTCTATACACTTTTCAAAAGGTAAAAGCAAAGCTTTGTATGGATTCAAAAATACATGTTTGTAGTCAAAAGGAATCGCTTTACATTTGATCATGACACAAAACAGCTGTTCAAAAACCAAAATCAAGGGTAAACGTGTATTTTAATGTCTTCAACAATAAAACGGAATAAATCTTAAAGTAAAAGCGAAGCGCCCAGCAAGGAGCCCCCCGTCATATCAGGATGTTTTCACAGAATGTGTTAACGGGGCTGGGGTGGAGAATCAAAAAACTTATAAACCTATCACTGTTATATTTGCGTAGTTATTGCATTAGTTTTAAACTTTGACGATATGACCTTTCAAGCAGTATAATGTTTAAGACGCAATAAGTGTTCCAGAATTCACATACCGTTTGGGCATAACTACCGCGTAGTACATACTTCGCAAAGTAATCGGACATGTTAACCGTGGATACGGTCGAATATTGCGTATCTGAAAATATGCACCTCAAGGTGTAAGGCATGCCTCTTCTTTTCCTACTTTTGGTGCTAAGATTTGGTCACATTTTCCGAGATGACAGTATTCGTCACTTTCAGTAATAAGCTATTTTCCCAGTGAAAAGATCATCTCGTTGGTCTGTGTAAATTTATCTTCAAAAACGACGAAAGAGTATTTACTTGCAATTTATATGTAACGCCACTTTCGCGAGTAGTTATTACAAGTCTTTTGCATTTCAACAATTCCTGATTTAGAGAAAGATACCAAGACCATATCATCTGCCACTGTTGGGGAGCATATGTTCATACCGTACATTCCCAGTCCAAAAACACATTTTTTCTAGATTCCCAATGAGCTCATTGATGATGACTAGATACATCATCGGCACACTTTTCCCACCCAGTCGCGTTGACGCATCTGGAAACACACAAGAAATTAAACCTTTTTATTTTACTAGAGTCTTTGAGTCTGTGTTCACATTCCATAGAGATAACAAAGTCGTGTTGTCTACGCCATATTCGAGTTTAAAAAATAACCTATCAAATCCATACATCGTCAAACCCCTAATGTCCATCTAAATAGCATATACATACTTGCAGAATGCTTCCTTCGCCTAATGATTACCCCTGTGTAAGAAAATGGATTTCATGATACATCTAACCATAAGTCAGATTTGATCCACCTAAAAGCTTAGAGAAACGGTTCAATAAGGTTTTTACATCGTTCCAGAAAGATCATTCCATACAGTTTCAGTAAAGTTGAGGCTAATGTGATAGTACGGTAATTGTCTGGATCGTCCTTTCGTTTTATATCGGCTTTATGTGATGCTATTGTGATACCTCTCTTCATTGTGTCTGGAATATAACATTGTCGAAGCACCGAAGTATAGAACTTAGCAAGAATATGTGAAATTTACTGTAAATCAAGTGTTCGGACACAATATTATCTTAACTTGCTGCCTTACATCTAGGAAGCGCATCTATAGCAGTCTACAACGTCTCAAATGATACAAATGACCTTTCACCTGTACACATATTGGCCAGGGACTCGCTCACGACTTCAGTAGACTTCAATGTGCTGTCAACGTTTTCTGATTCGGTGAGTGAGTAAAGTTCCCGAAATTAAGATCCCAAATGTTCCACAAGCTTCTCATGTGCTCTGTACGTAACCACATCGAACCAATTGCCTGACCGGCAATTATTTGATACGCATTTTCGCGACTGATCACAATTCGGACCAAAACGGTTTCAAGTATTTAACAAACCATTTTCTTTGGTATTTTTATCGCATTTTAATTTCTAACTTTTGACGTCATACGCATACTCAATATCACACTTGCTGACAATTTCCATACCAATATTTTTTAGATCTTTATCATTGTGCGGAATACGAAAATATTCTGTCATTGTAACTTGTTTTTTTTTTTTTCAATTTATACTTATTTCTTCGATTTTTGTAAGTTTCTCACTCGAAGGTACAAAACAACCAGTATCAATACAGTATTGTGCCGTGGCTTTTTTTTATTTTTGACTGCGTTTTGGCACACATGGAGAATTGGATAATTTAGGGCTCGCTCATGTTTTGTAAACCAAATGAAGTGTCACAAATCATTAGGAGTGTTAAACCTAAGAAACAGACAACATGAACCCTTCAACAAATGTTGATATATGTCAAATATTGTCTTTGTAGTCCATGATTTTGAATAGCTTATAAATCAATTTGGTTTCGACTGACACGTCCTTTGTTTAGTTTAGCATTTATCAACATCTAAACTTGTTTGGCTACTAGCAACATGCTAAAAAATAAAAACACAGTTGCATATTTCAAAAAGCACTGATATATCAATAACTTGTATATAAAGAAACGCTGAAATTTTGGAACTGGTATCAATTTATAACTAACTTTTAAAACAAAAGTACGGCATAACACATCCGTATCCATTTATAAAACTTAATACTGTTGAGGATCATGTCATGATAAAATTATGACCTATTATATCATAAGCACTGTGAATAATAATCACCAAGGTCGCCATCAAAGCGTAAGCACCATTTCACTTATGAATTTAAATCACTTCCTACTGTATACAATGTTTTGTGCATCAAATGAGCTGAAATTACGCTGGTACTGATCGCAATGTCTCGATTTCCATGGAACTGACCTTTTGTTCGTGTTTGGTGCATTGCTTGGTGCCAAGCTGCAGTACGTGGGTCGGCAGCTTCACGTTGGTGTTCTCAAGATCCATGGGAGATAGCCGGATATCAAAAGCGCTGCGTTACTGTTCCTTCCGGGCAAAGTTTGAGGGTTTGAGTCTCAGGTTTTGACCCAAGATGGATTCCACATCAATTATTTTAGTTTTCGAGTCAGTCTTTTCTTTATGTGCATTTACTTTTTATGAAAAAATCATAATCAGCGTTCTTATCAACTTGAACACAATTATAACTTGATTGTAATTATCTTACAATCCGTTGTATGATGGTGAAAGATCAGTGCGTATACTAAATAAAGAATTTAATTCTCTTGTATTTATGGGTGTTTTCAGTAGTCCTTTACACGTCTTTTTCAAGAGTTGTTTTCTATTTTTATTCTCTTCAAATATTTAAATGGAAAGCGACATACCGCGGTGTATGTTGTGTTATTATTAAGGTAAGTTTCATCTCATGGTTGAATGGTAAGACATATTTTGCAGTTTTCTGATTGAAAAAAAGAATGTCATTCTGGTTGGATCTTTTAAAAAGGTATGCTTTGTTTTAATCCTCGCATACCTCATTTACGGCTGAAATGACCTTTCTTTGAACATATTTTGCAGATTGCGTTACTGGCAGTGCATTGTTTGCGTGCATATATTGTCAACAACTTGAACTTGTTATTAGGTTGTCTGTGTGAAATGGTAATTCATGTTGTAGGGGATCCGTACATCGCCAGCTGCTCATTATTGTCCTTTAAACGCATCTTTTTGATAGTATTGATGTCAAAAAGTCCACGTTTAGTCCATATAGATGTTGAAGATACACTCTTGGCTGTGTTGATATGAGGTACGGAGAAATTACCCAACAAGTTTTGTGCCGTCTCTAATTACTTTTAACTGTTATTGGGCACAATTTGGAAGAAGCGTATAAAGTCAAAACAAAGTCCTTCTTTCGATTTTTTGTTTTGTTCTTCTTTAGCAAATATTTGATGTAGAAAACAATATATGCAACCCAAAATATAATCATAAAATATATTGTATAATGGCGTTAGCCCTTACGTTTGGAATGGTATTCAGGTGAAAATTGCATTATGCTTGATTGCATTCCCGTTCGGGTAATAAACTTACAATATGCATGATGATATGCCGTACGTATTGCATGATGGCATTTGCATTCTGCATATTGACATTCCAGTCCTGTTTAGAGCTATTACAATCACAACATTATATACTAACTTCACTTCTGTGAATTATCATTCAATAAATGCATCTTTTGTTACAATCTACATAACTTCATTATTTTATCACTAAGTTCAAAATTTGACGGGGCCGAATAGAAATACTAGTACGCACAATGCAACAATCACCAAGCATTAAAGAAAAATCCGAATATAGAATAATGCTAGCCAAATGAACTAACCATAATGCGATTGCCAATAAACAGGCATAACGAATTATCACAACAGGGGCCCCTGTATGCATATTCATTTGTTTCCGTACATATTCGGAGTATAACGAGTTAAATGCATTGCAGTTTTTTCCCTTTGTTCTAAATCTGTCATAGCATTTTTTGTTGTGATTCGTGTAAGCTTTATATTTCTATTTCGGCTGAATATATTTAACACCTATATGGTGCACTAAGACATTTGAATAAAACTTGACTCTCCCGGGAAATTCGGTAAGTTTGAGTTACATACCTTGTTTCTATCTTGTATATCAAAGGCATTACATTGACATATCTCAAGATGTTTTGTTTATATCATTATATGTACCCAAATTGATATTAAACAACGTTTTAGAGACAACAATGGCTCAGACGTCTGTGGGAAAACCAGAAATCGTGGCTTATTCGCTACAAAGGGAAGGTACTCTAAGCGCCTGTACTAGTGCAATCGTATATTTTCGACATTTTCCGTACCTAGTCTCGTACGATGCTGAAAACGCGAAATCACGAAACTACGATGATGAAAACGCGACTGAACGATAACGAAAACGCGATAATACGACAGTACGATGATGATAATGCGATAAACTATCGTGTTTTCACCATCGTACTTTCGCGTTTTCACCATGTTTCAATGGTGAACAACATAATTATTTCAGATGTACACTTGACAATCCACAGTATGAATGATGCAACCATCTATACGCGATAACTAGCACCCTAATTGTAAACACAAGCATGCATTGTTCAACAAAGGAATGATTGTAAGGAAGCTTAATACATATACCATCAGACAACAAGCAATAAGCAGAATGGAACGTACAATGTTAACAGGCGGAATGGAGTGGTCAAAAGGCAAAATACAAATGTCATCAAGCATAATGCATTTTTTACCTGAATGACATTCCATACTTACGATTGCTGGACTATGGTAAAAACCCCTTCGAGCTCAGACAAATTTCATATCTCCATAAAATACATTTCGAAGACCAGCTCCTCCCTTGTGCGGCCCGATCGTGCATAATATTTTCAACATAAGATAAACAGAACATACTTAATCAAAATTGCTGACAATTCAGCTCAAACTTATAACTTAGGATTTCAATTAATTATCTTTCAAAACATATTACATGTTGCTAAAATAGATACAGAGAAACAATGAAAACAGTATTGTAAGCTTAAGGCATTATTGCTTCGACTGACTCGTCCTTTGACTATCACCAACATCTTAAAAATGCAGTTGCATATTTCAAATAGCAGATGTAAAAATACATAATATATCAATAATTTGGAAATAAGGAAGCGCTGAAAGATTTAAACTGGTATCAATTAATATTAAACTTTTTTAGCAAAAGTACGGCCTAACACACGCCATAACATAAAATAAGACGGGCCTATGCCGTGATACATTTAAACAATCACCATCGGCTATTTCACAATGCACAGTGATACCAATACAATTGTTGTTGTTGTTGTTGTTGTTGTTGTTGTTGCTGTTGTTGATGTTGTTATTGTTTTCGGTGCCTTGTCAAACATCAACCATACATAATTTGTTTATAAAACAATTGTTTAACGCAAATGCGAAATACTTATCAAGTTGGAAGATCAATTAAGATTAGGTCGTCAAAATGGTGATGTTTTAACCATCAACCATATTGTATTTGTATATACATGTAAATTTTATATTAAATACTTTGCAGTTGCGTAAAACAATTGTTGTGTTGTTCAAAATGTGTTTTTTCTTTCACAATAGGGAATTTCGAAGGCTCATATAGGGGAAAATCAGGAGGGTTTAAATGCGGCTTTTATGCCCCGGCTATTACTTTAGCGATTAAGTATAGTTTACTACAACTTATAAAAGATATATTTTGGTAATGGAATATTCGAATATTCGATCGAAAGAATTATCGAATATTCGAATATCAATTTTGCCATTCGTTTGCACCCCTAATATAAAACAATTGTTTTACGCAACTGCAAAATATTTAATATAGGTGGAAGATGACAAGCATAGCTTATCAAGATTGTGATATTTTAAACCATCAACCGTAATGTATTTATATTAAAAACAATATTTTTACGCGAATACAAAATACAGTTGGACGATGGTGTAAGCACAGTTGGTCAATATTGTAATACAATTCGTTTAATGGCATTCAACTCTAATACTTCGTCCCTTGGTAGGGGGGGGGGGGACATCAGTGCGTTGACGATTGCAAATCAAGAGCGTTGAACTGATGGAGAAACTTGTCAACAATTAAACCATGTGAAACTATATAGGTTCAAAGGTCCAAGTTGAATTACCTATATAAGATACTCAATCAATTGTCAGACATATCGTAAAGCATGTTGCACATGTTGATCAGAGGCATAGTCCTTTGAAAAATGATCCGGTTGTCGCGTAAACTTTGTATCGTTTATTCTGTTTTTGTTTGCTTACACGAGATTTTAAATAAAACAGAAAATATCTTACACGAAAAAGAGAAACGTGAACATGTGAAGATACGAAAAGTTTGTTTCAACGTAGATATATGGATGTTAAAGGATGTGTTGTTGTTGTTGTTGTTTAAATTATACTTAAGTACAAGCGATTTATTTTCATTTCTTTGATAAATGTACAGCAGGAACAGTCATTTTAGTAATAGCTGTCTTAAAATATTGACTGAGGCCCATATATTGCGGAAAGTCAATTACCTTACTCCTTTGAAGAACGTAGCTTTAGCAGTTCTCTTCTGATGGTATTTTGAGTTACATAAAGACCATGCCCCAATATCACGAAAATACTTAAGTCAAATCTCAATCTCAGACTCAACTCATTTTACCACATAAAAGCAGAGTATGGTTCAAGATTTTGCTTGTTTCTATACCGTGTAATTGAAAGCAATTGTCAGTCTAGAGCAAAAATTGTCCTTGAGGAATTGTACTCAAATTCTTCTTTGGCTGATGAATATTTTTCATTTGGAATCTTGACCAAAGGTTTTAATCTACATATTTCTATGATAGAATGCGCTGTTATAAGGTGTAATAACACGTTTGAATTTTGAAAACTTTTGATGTCGTATGGTAATCGAGTTGAGATTGAGAGTTGACTTAAGTATTTTCGTGATATTCCGATTTTCAGAGTAATGCTATCAATTTTATGGTCAAAGTATTGTACTTGAAAGGTTAAATTAACCGAATCAAATACTCCAAATGCTATACCTAACATAATTATTCATTTGTCGTTTTTGCTCATGTTCTGCCCCTTAAAGTCAGGCGTTTTGTGAGCGGTCAGACAAGCGAGGAGATTCAGTGGTTGGTCCGTATCTCTACTAATTACGGCAGTTTTACGTGCCAATCTAGTGTTTAATCATTAATTTTCTTCTGAAGATTTTATAAATTGCTCGTCATAAATGTCACATCAGTACTTTGTGTCCATTTCGCGATCCCTCGTACAAGGTGTTAAACATGCGTTTGTCGTACGCCTTCGTTTTGATGTGTGGACTTTGTTTTAGAACTGGAAAGGGGGTCTTTTATACAGGTTCGATTTTATTTTGTATGTTACATCTCAGAATTCATTAAATAAACTGTTAATTTAGTATTTAAGTGGAAGACATTGGTGCGCATAGAAAAAAGTATTTATCCCAGCATTTTTTATTGTTACAACTTGCGAATTCGTTTATATTAACATGTACATTTGTAGAATGTTTTAAAATGGTTACGAAATAGATCTTATTGTATAAGCATCAATATTAAGCAACTCCGTGTCCAATTATGAATTGAAAGAATGTTCTTGAAATGTTTAACAATTTGGTCAGTGAAAACGCAACATATATTACAGAATATATAAGTAGTAATATAAAAGTGATTATCATATTCTTTATATGTTTATCAAACTCACGTTAAAGGAGAACATCTCTTTAGTTATTTTTAGGAAACAACAATGTAAAGGATACATTTCATATCCTAAAACTGCATTGAACTATCAATTGATGTAACACCAAGCGCTTTGTTGACGCGCTTGTGACATCATCATCAAAGTATATTATAGGTCAATCGATCGATAAAATCTTTGCGATCTTCTACACGTGCATCCTGGCGTCAGTGTTCGTTAAAGGACGCTGCCATAGTTGACTTGAATGTACTTGCTGTTGAAACTTAAACCAATATACTCCTTCAGCTGGATTTTGACATTCAAGCCGGTATAATCCCGGAAAATTGAAGCAAAGAAAATTAATGTATGTTGACAAAAAAAATCCCATCATTAACAAAACACTTTCCTGTCGATACATGCTCCTGTTCATTCTTGTTCTAGAGTTACTACTACGAGACAAGTACATGTAGTATAAATATTTCCAGACAAGGCAAAATTAACTTTAGCAATGGAATTTGACTCCATTGACGAGATGTTTAACTCATCTGAACGGTCAACTTTAATTTTGCTTATGAACATGACATGATAGACGTACTATCGTAACATAAACGAAACTAAACGAATCGTCCATTGAATGTTTATATTGAATTTGGTTTTAAATTACATCATTGCCTATCAGATGAGAAAAATCGCATATTCATTCATAAATAAAAACAATGAAAGCGTCGACAGAATAAAGACTGTTGTCGCAACAAGCGTGATCATACTTTTTTTACAATTCGGTTCACAGGATTTAAAAATAGAATGAAAAGACGTTTGAGTGGCCCCAAAATGTATTCAATAAGTGCCATGCATTATATAAGCATAGCACAATTATTTTTTATTGATGTTTTTTTTTGTAACAAAAAGCTAGTTTCAGAACATTAAATGATAAACCTATATGTACTAGGATATACGAACATTGCTTTCATCTCACAAGTAGTAGTATTTATTGCTAGTGTAAAGTTAATTGAACGGAGCCCGACATTGTCTGAGGACGTTTTGACTATTTGTAGTTGGTAAAGTAAGGCAGTGTATTTTTTATATTCAACATATTTCAATGTTCTGCGTAATGATCTATTCCCCTCAGTTTCCCAACAAGCTTTATTCAAGATTCTTTTATTCTTTGCTTGCTTTCATATTCACATTAACGTTGCAATGTTAGAACGTATTCAAATAAAGTGGTATTTAAAATCGCACTATTTTAAACCGAATAACAGCATACGTCCCATTTTGTAACCCGCGTTAATTTTTAAAACATGCCATGTAAAAAAGATTTGACGATAATTGTTATCGAGTTCAACGAATCGCCGTGCGGTGCCGACAAATGATAATATTCTCGCCAATAAATAACTTTCCTCGAGCCATTTTCAACCTTCCGTGGATATGATGACTAAAAGGCACCGCATGTTCATATAGTAAGCTCTGATTAATTGTTTGTAAAGTCTTTGTTTTGCCATGTGACTATATTCACTTTGTAAACAATTACTTTGACACATGAGTTTGAGTACTGAGAAATGACTTAAACCGCCTTACGCTGACCGTTCCAAGTTTGTAACTCTAATAGTTATTGATAAATATCTTTGATCTATATGTAATCTGTCATCGTTATAATATATTATTACGACCTTGTGTTTATATCGTTTAGAGAGTCCTTCAAAAAGTTTTATTATATGGTACATATCATGCAAGTCTAGATACTGGACATTTTATATTAGATATACTTTTCCAAAATTAATAACCTTTCAAAAATCCATCAATTTCTACGAACTTTACATGTTTCGTAGATAAAAGCTTGACAAACATGTTCCAATAGAGTTGTTGAGTAAAATGCCTTTAAACTAGGTATTCGTTAATTACTTGTCTGCTTGGCCTGTCCCTGATGGGTTTTTTTATTGTATTAATGACTTTTTCAGTTTAAATGACTCTATCATTTGTCTCTTTTAATACCTTCAAAATGTACTCTTTAATAATAAACAGCATGGCATATCCACAGAACTCTGATGAAATGGTCTTTTTTCACACATTTGGGTATTTTCATTGTTTTAATTCCTGAAGCAAGTTACGGTGCGATTTTTATTAATTTAAATGATGTAATGGATATAGAGCATATCCTCAAACCGGAAGTTTATACTCATATAAGTGTTACTGCCGATTTTTTTATTGTTTCCTAAAACATGCATGGCTATACCATATCAATACATAAGCTGCTGTCCAGGAACAAAATGGTATTTAATTTGAAATTCCGGATCTATATTTTCTACATTTATGTTTCTCTTGAAGCGGCAGTGGGTATACTCCTGCGCCGAAAATGGGGAAGCTGGGCATTTTATTGAAACTCAAATTATCATGATCATGGTCCACCAATTTTAGTTTCCAATATGAACCGTAAAAATATATTCTAACCACGATTAAAATGGGCATTCTCGGCCTTTGGCAAGTTCATTTCCTCATATTTAGGAATAAAAATAATAAAAAGCAGATAGAAATAGGCCTTTTGAACATTCATAGTATGCAACTACCTTATGGCAAAAGTACTCACATACACGATACCTTTGTTTTAAAGTATCTTCCAACAACAATATTTATGCGAAAAGCTACAGAAACAAGCCCAGTAGCAAAAAAGTTTAAACATAAACCAGGTTTAATGTCACTGGGTAAACGCCAAAGACATAGAACATAAAATCATAAACAAGCAACATGGCAGAACAGCACAAAACTCCACAAGCAGCACATGCATGCATACTATATATATATATATAAAAAACTAGGTATGTTTATCAGGGATTGTTTCAAGTTCGATTGTGTACATTAAAGCCTATCAGTGTGAGTGTGAACCGAAGTGTAATGGATATGGCCCCGACAGCAGAACCACAGGACCCGAGCGCGAATCTTACTGCAGGCAAAAAAATTTTTTTCTTATATATCTATTATCATTATATTTATCAAACAAATTTTGTGTCTTCACTTATTACCTTGGTATGTTTTTAAACATTTTCAGAAGAAAAAACAATTTGAAAACATTTTAAATAGTTTGTGTTTTTAATATTTAATACACATCTAAAGCGTTTTTTTTTAGTATAAAAAATTACGTATTATTATTGTATGTCGTGAAATTTAACAGGTCAGTTCATGATAGAATATATAGGCCATTTATTTGGTGGTCTCTAACCTTACAAATCTAGCAGCAAACCATGCCCTGTGCATCTAAATATGTCAGCACTACAGTCATTCAAATAAATAAAATTTAAAAAAAAGACATGACAGTTATTATCATTATACAAACCAGCTTTTGACAAACCGTCTGTTTTGTTAATTAATGCAATTAATTTTGGATTTTGAATAGTTTAAATACAAAGTTTCAACTTATTACTGAGGTATGATGTGCCGGATAGATGTATTTTAACTGCACAGCTAAAACGGGTACTCCCATCACAAACCAGTGATAAAGATGTTTATTGATAGCGATTTATTGCAAAGATGGTCAATGTTTGTCTTGTATGACTCTTGTATGTACAAAGTATTTTCTTCTGGTCGCTCGGCAGGGCAATAAGCAATGCGCACATAGACAATGCTATTTCTGCTTTTAAGCGCAATTTTTCAAATACTTTCTGAAGTTTTATAATTTCAAAATTGCGCTGCAAACCTATGAAATTGCGCACTGCGGATTGTAAATCTTCCTTCTGATGGAGCGTGTAAGTTTGATCGCCCTTGTTTGATAAACAGTTGTATACAAAGTTGCATATCAGGTAGCGCGGTGGACACAATATGGTACGTTAATTTGATTAAATATGAGGTTTATTAAATGTTCCGAAATGGATGCCATCGACTTATGCACACCAGTTGCTAGCGTTATTTTGTAACTTTTCTTATATTTTATACTAGGCTGCGCGGCGGACAAATGGCAATGCGCGAACGGGCCGTGTATCTACCTGCTGTCGCGATGTGATAGTTTTCTAGACTGTTTTGACGGCTCAGACGAGCGGGCTTGCCATATCATTGGTAGGCACTAACAGTCAATTCAATTTGGCACGAAAATCATCACAAAACCTACATAACTTACTTAAAAGAAGAAAAAAAGCTAATGTCCGATGTCGAAGGAAAGTTCTTTTATTGTGGCACTTTAATTACAATTGATTACGGTTGATGAAACAATGACCGATCGAAGATTCATTTCAAATTACTAGTTATTTGTATGGCCATTTTGTTTATAGATTTATCACATTTTGCAGGGGCATTTTCTGAAATCGCATGGCAGTTCTAACGTTAACTGTGCTCATGTACTTAAAAAATGTGTGTGTGTTCCTACTAAGGATGTATTTTCTGTTTCCGAGGAAGAATTTGTTATATACTAGATCTATGTGCATTTAATATTTCTTAATATAAAACAATCTTACTGTTCGTCTTGTCTCTACGCTATTTTTTCAAAATATTTTTTTTATAAATGCTTGCCACTTTGGATGTATTGTTGAAACGGGAACATTATGTAACATAACTAGATTCGTTACACTATGACCGACTCGCCTAACGATGTAATACATTCAGGCTATAAAAAATATTGTCAAAATGTAATTTGCTTTTTCAAAAATGCATTTGACACATGCTGACATTTAACCAAGTTTTTGAAATATTTTCGGACTGGATCACTTTAAATATAAATTATAAATGCCATTACATTTCGCATGCATGTCAACAATTAAGTATTTCTGTCAATTGACCTTACGACAGCGGCTTCTAAGCCACGCCCCCTGATATCAAGGGAGCGAACTCTGTCTATGTCCGTCAAACAAACGAGGAAGTAATGGCGTCTCGTGTAGTTTCGCTTTCCGATATTCCTGACAAATTATCATAAATGTGAAATTACAATGCGAAAAAAATAGAAGTCAAAGGAATTTGTAACTGGCTGCTACATCGGAAGGCTCGTTATATCTTTAGAAAATGACGATATCTAACATTTACGGGGTGAAATCTATCCAAGTCAGAGAAAATCGATTAGCCGCCATGTTGTCAATATTGACATCGATACAAAGGAAAAGCATGTGTGTGACGCAAACTGTAAATGCAAACAAGGGTAAGTTTAACTTTTAATAACACCGGTCCTTCTTACAGTATTGTTGAAACACAGATTAAATCATCGCACAATATGAGTAAATCATAAATGGCCCGAATGGGGAACCCGGAAGTGACATTAAATAACAGTTACATGCCAGCTATACAGTATAACCTTGTATTCTATAGTATGAGCAGAAATGGTTTATTGGGGTTATGCATAAAACCCTTATGAATAATAATGTAATAGTTGACAAGTGACAATCGTGGGTGATACCAATCTGTAACTTTTGCATTGCTCAAATATTCACATGCTTTGATTTTTGTTCTTACAGAAATTGTGGAACATGTTCACACACTCTGGCTGTAAAAGTAGACCTGGGAGGAAAAGTGCCCCCGGTGTGGAACTCACAACCACCAGAACCGCCTGGCACTCTAACAAACTAAGCTGACCGGGCAGCTGGTTCTAACCCACACACACTACCCTCCCCCCATTTACCGGTTACGGCTGGTGGAGGGTCTCCTGCTATTTACCGTTGACACCATTAAAGTATTCTGATTGATTGAGATAAGGAAGTCCCCTTATTATTGTATTCAACAAGCCTACCGCCACAGGGGACCTAGCATAAGACCGGAAACCGCCCCCCCCCCCCCACATGATATTTGCCAGTCCAGGCAATTTCAACCGCAAGAGAAAACCAGTGATGACAAGTTTTACAAATAATCGGTAGGACCTATTTTAAAGCTTTTTATAACATTTAGTTTTACTTTGCTGTACAAAAGTAATGGACTATTTGTTCAGAGAAAAACAACAACCACAAAACATTAGCTATTATCTTGTCAATATTTCATTATGATATACATGTAGAAAGCAAACATCAAAGGCAGTAGCATTTACAGCTAGTATTAAAATATTTAACAATACATGTAACTGATTTATTTTAATATTGGCATCTTTTATTTATTTCAGGAAAGTGTGGTCTTTTGAAGAGAGTTCTTGAAGTTGTTCAGCATGTTGTTTTGATGGATTCTTGGAAGGATGTACCTCTATGATGTTAGCTTCAGTTCTGGAGTATAACACCAGTTGTTGCATATTTAATATCAGATTTATTAAATACATTGTTGTTTTGCAAACATTACTTAAACTTTGATATTTCTTTGGTGTTTATGTATGATATTGTAGGGGAATATCTCTTTATTGCAATGGCAAATATATTTTAAAATATATAGCATTAGCAGAAGTTATTTTTCACTGTTAAAGCTGCACTTTCACAGATTGATCACTTTGACAACTTACACAGGATTCGATTGCATTTATCATACTTTGGCTCGGAGAAGTTTGCTTTGTGATTATCATTTATATATTAGGTCTTAATTTAAAGAATGCCAAAATAAGCCGATTCTGAGACAAAAAGTGTCAAACTAGAATTCTGTGAGAGTGCAACTTTAAGAATACTGTTAATCGAGTGTGCATGTGATCCGGACTCTGAACATTGGATGAACTATCATTAAATATTGTAGATTAACGTAAATGGCCCAAAATATAAGAATAACAATGAAAATATGTACATGTTTGACTTGTTCTTTATTCATAATAAGTCTAAGTCTTTACAGCACATGTTTGGCAGAATCAAGTTCTAATGAACATAATAATTGATTTAAATGTACAGAAAATAATACCTTAACGATTCAGACCGATCTGTTCTCGTTTTGTTTTGGTGGCTCAAATATTTATCTGAGTTTTGGAGGAGGCCTAGCTGGTGTGAGCTGGTCAAATACAGTAGCTGCTTGAGGGTCAGGGTTTTCTTGATTGGATTTCCCGTCGACAAAGTGCTTATATGAAAATAAGAAATCTATGAAATGTGTCGGAATGACAGCTACAAAAGCCATTGTTTACATAGGAACCATACGAGTAGATGAGATTCGGAAGCATGCGATGGTTCGGACAAAAATTTAGTTGTACGATATTTCCTGATTTACTTTGAAAGCAAAGCAGTTTATAAAAACTACATAACGGTATTAACAAAAATACCTCTATCTTGAATGAAATCAATCGTGTCCATGTTGAACCGGATATTAAATGGCCATTAATGCCGATTTGACAACACAAGCCAAAGCATAAATGTACGATGTTTATAGTTTAAAAATAGTAACACTTATTTAGGTCATGCACGGACAATTTCAGTATTAAATAAATTTTGAGTGGATTGAAATAAGTAGTTTTGTTCAAAAAATACTTTTGTACAGACGTATAGATGTTTCGCCTTTGAACGATGTTTCAAAATTTCCAAGTTCAGCTGTTGATGAGGTCTTCCACAGAGTCTGATACAGCACTTGCATTTTTCTAAATAACTCGCTGGTTTCGAATACGGAACAAATTGGAAGTCATCTTTAGTCGGCCTGGCTACCTTGTATCCGAATTACAAGTGCCATGACAACACCTTTTTACCATAATACTTAAAAAGGCGAGGAATTGCCAGCGCATGTATATGACGGACTCTGGTCAGTTTGACGGACAAAATGGCGGATAGCAACACGGCTTATCAGCCCTACATTCTGATTGGCTGATAGGACCTGTCAATCAAATCCTGTCGTAAGGTCAATTGTACATGTGATTGTTGTTCTGCTTCACACGTAATATGACACATTAACCTGTAGGCATCCGATGTTGACATAAATCTTTGCGGTGGGCATATTAATTATATGCAAAGAAGTTCAAGTCGAAATGTTAATTTAGGTTAACATAGTAATTAAATCTGCCATCAATAATGCAGCCTCGACGAAGGCCAGTGGGAAAGTATTTCCTTCTTTGCCAATTGTCAGCACTGTGGACTCATTGGCACAACTAGTCCTAGCCAAATTATCAAACGCCCAAGCACGTAATAAGTTTTGCGATACACAAATGCGATGGTTAAGTCTAGTGTAAGGCTTTATCATGTTTAATGCTCAGTTTGTAACGGGGTGCCACTCTATTCAGATAGCGATTAACTATATATACTTTACTTATCATCCTTTCTCTGTCCATCGTGTGATCCATTTTCTCCTCACTTGTCTCGAAGAAAAAAAACGTCTTATAAATGTTTTTGTACCCCAGATATCTGCAGCGAGGGCCGTCGAGCATGCGCAAACGGTCAATGTATCCCCGGAAGGCTGTTCTGTGATGGCACGGTCAACTGCTTTGATGGAAGCGATGAAAGATGCGGACCAGGTAATATGTATTTAGTTTCATATTGTCAACATGTTATCTATGCATTTTATTCTGTAGGATTATTCTCTAAATATTGTTACTCTATGAACGGATTTAAATTATTCTTCTGAAGAATCTTTTGCTGTCAAGTTATTCATATATTTCGCGGAGTAAAAGAACAGACACAAAACACTTTGAAAGGACGTGCAAATCGGACATAAAGAAATGAATAGTGGGACAGACAGTTCACATATCATAAGGGTTAGGGTTAGAGTTAATTTCCAACCGAAACTGAAACGTATGCGCATATCCGCTTGTAAGTAAATCTTTCAATACATTTATTGAATTCAATCCCGTACTCGCTTAGAAGTATCCCGGATACCAATAGTGGGAAAAATGGCCTATATCGCACAATATAGAGGTTAAAAGGACACAACTTTGAGAAAAATCATTGAACCAGAACGTGCTGAAAATATGCGCATCTTGTTTTGTTAATCAATCTTTCCAGAAGTATCTTAGTCGGTAGTTGCTTAGAATTTTTTTTAGCTCGGACATGACTTATAGGACAGATATGGTCCTTTATCATACTATTTTTAAATTAAAAGGGAAATAACTTTGTAAAAAAAGTCACCGAGCCGGAACATGCCGATAGAATGTGCAAGTTTAAACATAAACCCGGTTTAATGACACTGGGTATTATGTAAATTAAATACTACCGTTCTCAGTCTCTGTAAAACTGGAAATAATGACAACATTAAATGTAAGTGCGGGGCGACTTTTTACAGCTTCCACACGGCACTTACAGAACTGCTGTAAATATCAATACTTATAAGAAAAACTACAGAAACAAGCTCAGTGGTTGCTGAGAAATAGCCTGAACACGAATAGTGGGACGGACGGACGTAGCTATGGTTATATAATGAAAAATATACTTAAACAATTGTTTGTACAGATGGTCGAAAAGGAACGCCAGCAAGTCCAACAAACAAACGACATCTCACGGTGGCTCCAGCTCCACTTCCAGGTATCGTATTAACACTGCTTTGAATTGTTTAAAAGTATGCATAAATGGGTGTTTATATATTATATTCTTTATTTTAATTCTTATTGTAATATTAAGGAAACATAAGTGTCAAAATAAAGTGCATGGAATGAACTGTTTTTGAAATCCTGTTTTTTATGTTTAAATTGTATTCGATATGTTATATTTTACGAAAAACACTACTACAGTACCACCAAAGAAAAGAGCAACAGTTAGGCATGTTGAAGAGGACAGTCCTGAAGTAGAGGCAGTCATTTCGGAGACAACAACTCAAATGATGACTACGCCAATAACAACAACCTCCATCGCGCCTACTTCTACCATAACTCCAACAACTACAACACTACCTACTACTACAACTACCACAATAACAACCCCTATGACAACAAAGACTCCTGCTGCTACAACAACATCAACAACAGCAACTACAGAACCAAAGGCGGCAGCCGTCCCATTTTGGTTGGGTTTGACAGCAGGAACGACTTCACCGATACCAAAGACAACAACACCTTCACATGTTAACTGCATTCGTGTGGAGGATTATGGTAACTTTCTGTTTATTTCGGTTGGCTGTTTCGTTTTCAAGCATTGTACCATACATATGCAGAGTAAAAACTTTTTTACGGTCATTACTATTGCTTGAAGTTTTGGAAATGTTTTTATAATGAATCACCACAGACCAAGTTAAAATAATTATAAGTAAACGCGTTGGTGATTTATCTTAGTTCTGTTTGATTTTAATGTTAGCTTTGTACAGGACTGGATCGAGCATTTATTAAGAACCACTTTGAATAAATGAAAAGCTGGGATAAATGTATTATTGGAGGTCATACATGGCTATAGATGAATATAATAGTACAAAAACGCATTTCGAACTTGCAAACTTTTATTCCATTTACATATGTTTAACGGCTCAGTTTATTTCACTGTTGTTGTTCTTGCAGGCTACTGTCGGAAGAGGTATCGAGGGTATTTCATTTATCCAACGAATTGTCAAAAGTTTATAGTTTGCGAATGGGGTTTCCAATACATATGTGTCTGTCCTACCAAAACATTGTGGGAGCAGAGCCACCTAACATGTGTATGGGCCTCGGATGCAAGCTGCAACCAGCCGAGGTATGAAGTAGTTCACTTGACAACAACGACAACCTCAGCTCCCCCAACGTCTACACCTCGCGTGGAATCCCCAGTTGAAAGCCTTGCTCGATTTTTACTAAACTTAAAGAGGAGGATCGATACACAGGTTCCTAATGTTCCCCCCACATCACCACTTCTACCCAGACCAGGACAATCCTCCATTTCTACCTCAGGAAGCCCAAAACTCTCCGCAAGCCAGTCGGAAAAGCTGCTCTTCGTTCCTCCCCCTTTACTTCTGTCTCATCCCAAGCCAAGACAGGGTGGCCAGGGCAAAGGCAACTAGGAAACATGCAATCGCCCAACCAACCACCCAGTCTCTAATGACACGTATCGTTAAGTCTTATCCCAAGAAAACTGTGTCAAGTGCATGCAAGTTATGTTTTGAATACTGGGTCATTGCTTTTTGTACTCGGAGGTTTCTACTTTTGAATTGCAGGCAATAATGCTGACAGTTAAATATATATTATGTCTGCCATAATGTTTTCTGCTCTTTTAAAACGACACGGTACGAAATATTTGCTCAAAATAATTTAGTATGTCGTTCAACCTTCAGACATATCCATTAACAAAAACGGCATAAAACTCGCATGGGTCCATTTCCGCTTTTTAAAAGTGCACCCCGAAAAAAATGATGAAAATAAATTCGTTTTCTGGTTTGTTTGTGAGTTAATTTTTTAACTACAAACTTTGTAGTGACCCGTGGTATTTCTTAATAAAGTGTATGTAAGGAGTTCTTAAAAGCGTGCCTCTAAACAGGGTCATCGCTAACGGTCAAGCTCTTCAAAAATAAAAAAATATACTTATAAAAGTGGGATTTGAAGGAAAAGTAAATGTGTACTCACTGCTACAGAAAATGGCATTTATCATGATATGGCATCAAACCGCAGACATAATATATTTATTGCTGACATAAAACATTCAGCATCACATTTTAAAAACTAACAGAACCACTTAATAATTTAGGACATTACTGCTACAAGAAGAATTCTTGTTCAAAACAATTATGTTAATTTCTTTATTTATGTACAAAAATACATATTAAGTCATAAGTATTTACAATAAAATGCTATTATCACATTATGACATATCGTTATTTATGTTTACCGTACTTATATAACCGTATATCTCTATATAAATAATTTGTTATATAAAACGATCCCTACCATGTTACAATCATAACTGTTTCACATAATACTGTAATGTCGACAAGTAACATGCATCATATACAGAGTAACACTTATAGCTGTTTGCAGCGTAACGTTGCAATGGGTTTGATATATGTGACACCATGCCGCGTTTGACAGTTAATACGAAACGAATAATAACTAACGTACTAATAAATAATGTTTTGTCAGCACAGTACAAGTGTGTCCCAGTTACACACTCCGATCCTCTCGTCAAACAGCGTTCCCTGTGGGCAGAGGCAGGCGTGGAGTGTGCCCCAGTCACAGACATAAAAAGACTTGCAGTTACTCGGGTTCCGAAAGCGACCGGACTGCGTCAAACAAATGTCTGAAAAACGGTGCATATACATACATAGTTAAATTGTTCTTTAAGCAGTATCACCGAAATGTTCACGCGCTCATTTTTGTTATGTTAGAACAAATATTAAGCCAAATTGCGATACATGTAGTATTACCCAATAAAAATGCCATTGATAACCATTATAGCATGTCAATCTTTTTCAACATCAACAAGACAACAAAATTATATACTTATCATATTTCAAATTTAAGTATTCATAAAGGGACTAGACACCTGATGGTCCTAAAATCGGCACATACAGTATTTCCTCAGAGCAAGTCTGTAATTCTCAATTTTAGTTAGTATGCTGCCGATAATACATCATTTTACATGATTAAAGGGATATTTTGTCGCTGTCATAGCTGAGACTTAATAACCCCTTTAAAAATAACGCATAATGGTTTCCAAGGTTATAGTGTGAATATTAAGTACGAGAAAGTCACGTGATTATTTCAATTAAATATACGGACGTTATTTTTAAATTTACTGGAAATAACGTGGTAGACAGACCCAGTTTTTTTTATTTGGAAAAACATGCAAAGACTACTTTCTATCTTGCAATGTTATCATCTGATGTCTAGTCCTTTAATATGTCAGTTGTATGTGAAATGCTCTCTATAAGAGCTACCTGCAAAATCTGTTATTTTCGTGCAGCCGTGCACGCCCCCTGTCTGGGGGGTGGTGGGGATAAGTGTGGTAGGAGGCGGAGGGGTTGTCGTTCTTACCGGAAGTTGATTGTTCACAATCCTCCACCATAACGATATCTGGTCCGAACTGAGTGTCAACCCCGACGGCTTAAAAAGTAAGGTTAAAAGTTTACCCAATATCTTGGTTTAAACAACGAATAGCTATGTATCCGTCTATTGCTGGTGAGCTATCCTGCATAATCCGTGTACAAGGATAAGTATGTATGATTCAGGAATGTAGCTGTGTATCTGCCTTCTTCTGGTAAGCTATTCTGTATAAGCTGTGTACGAGGGTCGTGAAATTTCAAGGCTGACCAAACCAACATGTGTTTAAAGTAAGAATAAAACATAAACAGACCAAGGAAAGTAACATTTATAGGTATACAATGACTTATGGTGTTATCGGTATTGAAACGAAGGGCAAATCAAATAAGTATAAATTGATGAAACAACGCATCTATCAAATTTGTATATCGCCTGTGTTTTCTCTGAAGTGTGATAAAGAGACGGTTTTAGTATCGGGAGGTAGATCCATTTAAAATACAACTGCAGCTTAATTTATATTCAACTATTTTTTAAAAACTATCATTACCTGCGACGGCTGAGGTATGGAGGCTTTGGAAGTTGGCTTGGTTGAAGGTACTTCCAATGTCGTTGTTGTTGGTATCTGTGTCGTTGTTGTTGTAACTGCAACAGTCATTCGGCTGTGCGTTGTTGTTGGTATCTGTGTCGTTGTTGTTGTGATTGTTGCGTCTGTCGAAAACTTGTGCGTTGTTGTTGGAATCTGTGTCGTTGTTGTTGACTTTAGGGTCGTTGGTGTTGGTTTCATTGTCGTTGTAATTGTAGCATCAGTCGTTCGGCTGTGCGTTGTTGTTGGAATCTGTGTCGTCGTTGTTGTTATTGGTGCGTCTGTCGATCGGCTGTGCGTTGTTGTTGGAATCTGTGTTGTTGTCACTGACTTTAGGGTCGTTGGTGTTGGTCTCATTGTCGTTGTAACTGGTCTCTGAGACGTTGTTTCTGGCGTCTCGGTTGTGGGAAACAAGCTCTTCCACCAGGCTTCAAGATCTTTCTGGTTTGTTAGGTTGAATGTACGAAATTGGTCAAATGTAGGCGAAGGAGGAGGTCCGAAAGACGTTGTGGTATATGGTACAGGTGATGTAGTCACTGTCGATAGTGACTGCAAAACAGCTGAGTTATAATCCGATGAGCCCCAATTATTATTATTAGTCAATAAAATATTGTCATTTGTGGAGGAAGATACTTTATCATAGTTCAATGTTTTTGTTGCCAATACGTTTTGTTGTGGTGTTACAGTTGAAATTGAGTTTGCCTGGACACCAGTTTGGGTACTTGTTAATGCCTTCTGGTCGTTAGCTGTTTTCTCTAAATTGTACAATGCCCGTAACCTTTCCAATAGATCCGATTCCGATGCAGGTGTTGTTGTTATTTGTTGCACATAATTTTTATCAGAGCCCCAGTAATAGGACATAGTTGTAGGGAGTGGGTCCCACCAGGCCGATGGACGCCTAGCCGTTGTAAATAATCCAAGCATGTTTTCAAATGTATATGGCGTCTCAGTAGGTGGATGTATGGCTTTAACTTTGTAACTGGATCCTTGGTTTCGATTAAACTCACTAACTGTTGGTTTCAAAATATCGTTAGAAGGCATGTTTGTCGGTTTTGTTCCTGTATAAGTTCCTACAATGCCCGCCAAAAATCTTCCCGAGTATCGTGTTATGTTCTTAGGTTCTAGTATATTGATTCTGTTGTTAAAATCGACACCTTTAAGCATTGTTGGGCGGGATGCATTCTCAATAAATTCATATTCGTTGGTATTTGTTGTTAATACACTGACGTCCGAATGTTCAGTTGTGTTTATGTTAGTTTTGTTCACATCACTTATAATTATACCTTTAAACGAAGCATTTGCGTACGCCTGCGTACTTTTAACAGATATACTTGATGTGTTCATTGTCAAATTAGCTCTTATTTCACTTTCTAAACCAGTAGTTTGGTTTATTACATCAACGTCAATCCCATTATGAACTGGAAATAATGTGCGTATGCCTGCTCTATTATTGGCTGTGGAAACATTAAAATCACTGATGTCAGCCACTGTATTGCTAAGGACTGAAGAAAAATCCTCACTAGTTAGGTCTCCATTTTTAGAAGAGTTTGCCGTTTCTGTTAAAGAAATATTATTCCAATCGAGGTGTTTACTTATTTCTGACACGTTTTTAAACTCATTTGCGTCCAAAAATGAGACACTTTCGGACACATTTGAAAATAAAAACTTCCCTGTACTATTTTGGCTTTCTAAGACATTGTGGTCTGTCATTGCAGAGGTCTTATTTCTAGTATCATAGTTTTTACTTGCGGTTCTTTCTAACAAAGTTGATAATTCCGTTATGTTTTCAGCTGTAAAATTTAGTTTTTCTCCTGGATATACTCCGTCAATGAACGTTTCTTTATTCTGTATGCCGGTACCATTTGAATCTGTAAAAGCATCAGATTTAAGTTTTGTATTATTTTTGCTAAAAACAAAAGTGTTCAACGTCGATTCAGTTGAATTGTCTAGTGTTATAGTTTCCGAGTCATATGTCCCGGTATAATTAAAACTATCCGATATCGAAAGAGAATCATTGAAACCGGTCTGATTTCCATTTTCATTTATTGGCTTTGTTGCAACTGTTTGGTCAATAAAATCAGAAGTTGTGACAACTTCCATTATATCAGTTGTAGTCAATATCATTGCTCTATCAACCATATCATTAGGAAGATTCTCATCAGATACATTACTTATGTTGAATATTCCAGTAAAAGCACGCATCAATGTCGTTGTTTCTGGTAGATTTGTTTGTAGATCACTTGTGATTGGTCTGATGGTAAATGTTTCTTGTGTTGGTGAAACTTGATAGACTGGTGCAGCATTAGTTGTTACTGCCGCTGTTGCTGGTATCTCTTTCGGATGTATTGTTCGGGAGTCTTTAGTAGCGGTTTGAGTTCTCAGCTTTTCTAAAAGAAGTTTCCACACTGGAACTTCAGTCGTTGATGTTGTAGTTGTAATTTGTGTAGTAGTTGTCTCTAATGATCTCGAATCTAGTTCGGATTTCAAGATTATCAGAAGCCTATCCAACAGAGACATCGTCGTAGTCGTTGTTGGCTTTGCAGTTGTCAAATAGGGCTGATATTGAAAAGTAGCAGTTGCATTGTATTCAATACGGTCCACATCGTGTCTTGTATTATCCGTCTTGGGTTTGAAACAGTTACGATCAGGAAGCCTGTCAAAGTTAGCTATTTTGTCTTTTCTGAGTTTTGCTTTCACCACATTCATGATAAATGGAACGAATACCGGAGGTTTCCTGTACGACAGTAGGTCTTGGTCCGTTTGATTGCCTAAAAGAAAAGACCAAACAAAATGAAATGGTGTCTGTGATATTGTTCCTAACTTTAGATAAACTGTATTTAAAACTGAATATTAAGCATGTATTTCTTTATAAATTGTAATAATACGTACTGCATCCGAGCTCGTCCGATAGATCATAGCAGGAGACAACGCCATCACAGCGCTCGCAGTCAAATGGGCATAACTCATTCTGACAGCAGTGGTCTTCAAAACAAACATGACATCAATTTAAAAAGTTTGACAATTCGAATTTATAAAGATGGGGCGATTGCACTTCAAAATATTCAAAACATGCAAACAATTGCAAAGAATATAGCATAATGATTAAACGACTTTCTCAATAAAAAACCCAACTAAGTTGTAAATGGCATGTAAAAAGTAATTTCATTTACCTTCAATTGTCCACGCTAATCCAGCCAAAATGTTAACCAGGAAAAATATATATTTAGGCAACATTTTGAAAGAGAGATAGCCGTTATGTACCACGATCCTCTGGTCATTGCCAGGTATATTAAATGACCACTGTGATTGTCAGTTTGCTTATTGTATCGAGGCCCGTAACATGTCCATTATCGTTACATTAATGCAAATCAGTTGTTTTTCGCCTAGGAACATCGCTTATGTTATGCAATGTTTCTATATCTAAAATGGCAAAACGAAAAGTCTGACTGATATAAGAAGATATATTTTCTTACTTCAGTTTTGGGAATACTTCCCGAATAAGCCCTTCTGGATAATAGAAAGGTCTTAATGGAAAACAAGAAGCAATTTCATTTTCGTTATCAGTGTGAGATACACAGATACACGTACACACATACACACAGACATACAGACACACATACACACATACACACATACACACAGACACACATACACACATACACACATACACATACATACACACATACACACATACACACATACACGCATACACATACACACATACACACATACACGCATACACATACACACATACACACACACGCACATACACGCATACACGCATACACGCATACACACATACACACACGCACATACACGCATACACGCATACACATACACACATACACATACACACATACGCGCATACACATACACACATACACATACACGCATACACGCATACACATACACACATACACGTATACACGCATACACGCAAACACACAGACACACAGACACACATACACACAGACACACATACACGCATACACACATACACACATACACACATACACACACATACACGCATACACACATACACACAGACACACATACACGCATACACACATACACACATACACACATACACGCATACACGCATACACACATACACGCATACACGCATACACGCATACACACATACACACATACACGCATACACGCATACACACAGACACACAGACACACAGACACACATACACACAGACACACATACACGCATACACACATACACACATACACACATACACGCATACACGCATACACACATACACGCATACACGCATACACACAGACACACATACACACAGACACACATACACGCATACACACATACACGCATACACGCATACACGCATACACACATACACACACACACACACATACACGCATACACGCATACACGCATACACACATACAAACATACACACAGACACACATACACACAGACACACAGACACACATACACACAGACACACAGACACACAGACACACAGACACGCATACACGCATACACGCATACACGCATACACACAGACACACATACACGCATGGTCGATTCCTTTCTGATATTATTACAAGTTAGTAGGTGATTTAGTTAGCATAGCATCAACTCTGAATGGTCTCTGATTTCAAAAACAGGCTGAAAATGCTAGATATACTTGATCTGCTTTTTATTTTCAACGCTTTGTGTGTCCTCGTACATCGAATATTGTCATTTTACCAAATACACAGTGTTTACTTCAACCAATTTTAATTTTCGTAGGAGAAAAGTAACTTTTTTTCGAATGTTGTTTAATGTTTAGTACACAAGCGGAGCCTTCTCCCCATATATGTTGTTGGTGTGCGTGAATAACTAGATATCAGTGCTATCTTGCATGCAAATTGGTCGATTGACTATAGAATATATAGGAAATTATTTTAGTGGTGCGGCGGGGAATCAAACTAGCGATCCCTGGATTGACAGACAAATGTGATACAAATAGTTTTAACGGTAAGCGTTTTATTTAATTTATAAAAGAAAAAAGATGATGAATTTCTCAAATATAAAAGTGAAACAAAAATGTTGAAGGACTTTTCGAACCATATATTCCATATAGCATGCTGTTGGGAGCAGGGAAAGTGGAGTTAAATATGGTTACGTGATTTCTTTCAATGTGATTTTTACAGGTCAAAAAAACTTTTATGCATTTAAGACATGATCCATATATGAATCCATTTATTGTTTCTGAGATGTAAAGATTTACCGAGGCTGAGTCAAGGGGAGCATTCTATTAGTAAACCAGCGAAAAAACAATACAGTTTCATGCCTACCATAAAAATAAGTGTGCTTCATTTAGCATATTCCTAAATTTGCGAAGATACGGGCCTCATTTTATTAATACTTACTGGTCATAATTATAAATTGGCAAAAAAGAATAGCATAGAGATTATGAGTATTATGAGGTGACCATTAATGACAGGGCTAGAAGATATCGCGTTTTATGTTACTGCTGACACATTTCATTGTCGATCCCGCTCTAAATATGTAATTGGTGACAGATATTCTTTCTAATTAATTGATAGTCGTATATAGAAGTTAAAAAGACGTTAACCAGCAAAAAATTAAATTAGTTCATGTTAGCTATTGCGCCAAGAAGAAAAAAATGGGTACATTATGTTCAACTAGAAATTGTTCGGCAAGTTCACATCAAAACAGCAACGGAACGGTAAAAGACAAAACTAAATTGTTTTCATTAAAACAATGCAATAAAAAAGTGTAAGAAATTATGTATTTCACAATGGAGACAGAGGTTTAGAAATTTGCGCATAGAAAAGCCTCTACTGTATTGCGCGGATGAATATTAACGACACAAACTGAAATATGTAATACATGTATATCTATAACTTATTACTGTGACACGGCTTTTTCACACTATCATTTATTTCAATATTTTGAAATATTTTTGAACCAATTGATAATGTTTGATTTATTAGCTTCAAACTTTATGTTTACCTTTTACATCGGCTCAAATTGTAACTGAAACAACGGAGTTCGTACTGCAATTCGGTCTGACCAACGCCAGCGCTTTATGTAAGCATGAAAATGGCTTTAGGGAAGATGTTCGTAGTAAAACGAAAGACCGGAGCAAACATGTGCTATAAGTATTAATGCACAGATGCAGTTGTAAATTACAACTATTAACATTAAAACATTCCCTGTCACATAAAGCAGCGCTGTGTGCGCGGTTAACTTGCACCAAGCCTGTCAACACTGCAATTATGGCACACTTAGGATGAGATATACATCATGAAATATGTCAGCTTCTGCACATAATCACACAATAAACCCCACGTGATGGTATGTGCTTATATAATCATACTTTTCAAGGAATTAATATTAATTATTTAGTACATATAAGCCTATTAATTGAATAAATATTCCTACTGCGACAGTGGACCGATACACCCCACATGGGTTCATCACGGCAATCCAAAAATGTACAAGGAATTCATCAAATTGGGAAAATAAATTAGATAAATCTAATGATATCATTAAACATTGTTCAAAACACTTATTAACATTTTATGGATACTCCGTATAAAATGCTTCTTTATTCAGTGTCCACATACCGTTTCATGTGTAAGTTGTTCAAGATTTTGTCATGAGCCCCGTCAACAAAAGCATATGTATTTTTTTCAAATAGATTGAACTAAGAAATACATTCGCAGACAAAGTTTGAAGGGGTATATTGGAATAAGAAAAACGTCGGTCGGCCTGTCGCTGTGTGGAGCAATCTATTTCCACAGTTTTAGACGGATTGTTCTGAAACTTGACCATGATCACCATGAAGTCTAATTATGCATATAAACACATTATTTCATTAAAATGAATTGTCCGTTGACAACTTTGGAGAAATTGGGTATTTTTGAACTAGCAACTTACACCCTAAGGACTTTTGAACTAATTTTTGAAACAAGAAAAACACCTATCGAATTGCCAATGTGTACATTGCGAAAGCTTCGAGACTATCCAGACTGTAGAAACAGTTATGTTCACATCGCTTCTCCAACTTTACTTTATAAATCTCATATTTTGGCCCTTCGACTAAGTTTGCACTTTACAGCTATTTGAGAGTTTGTGAAACGATCTTCTTTCACAATTTTAAAGATATTGTTCTGTTCTAACAAAAGTACATATGGTCACGTTTGACGGTACAAAGGCTGATTTGTGAAAATTGTGAGCATCGGCTTACTCAATAAGTATGTAGACATATTCAATGAGTCTAATACAGAGGAAAATAAACTACAACCAAGAACACACTGTTTGTGGAACATTGTTTCATATCCTATTTAAACGTATTATATGAACGCATTGTACGGTATTTACATTACCGTTGATTTAAGCCAAATGTAATTTCATATTGAATTAAGAATATCAACATAAAATGAAATCAACTATATTGTTTGTCATTATTTGGATTGTCATATTATTCGCTCTTGACAGATTCCATTTCCTGTAAATGTTTTTAGATGGTAGTTATAAATTACCTTATTAACGTACTTGGTATTTGGTATAAACCAACGACCATTATTGTATATACATTTTATAATAATAATAATGTGAACGAACTATCGTCAAACATTAACAACAATAAAGTTGTTGTGTTTTTTTTGTCTGTACAAACATTTACTGGACGTTTGATATGGAACACCAGTCGACAACTGCAATACAGCATCAATAAGATCAAACAACGATTTATCTGAATGAAAAGGAATATGTCGTGAAAATCTGTATTTTATGTGAATACATGACGTTAATACAAGGTAAGTCGTTCTGTTTACGAGCATACATGAAAATAGATAAAACCTACAAAACACTGTTATGCAAAGATTTGAATGATATGAAATTATAGTGCTATACTTCTGATAAAAGGTGAAAACCCTTGTTAAATTATACCCGTAGTGCGTTCATAAATTCCATTCGCTTGATGACATCGTATCGTTTTTAGGAGTCTAAGACATTTTTTTTAAATTTGGGTCAGGTGTCGAAATTGGTTCGTAACTTGTATTTATGGTTAAAACAAGTAGGTCAAAAAGGATCAAATATCCATCGGTCACAATATTCCTTAGAATGAAATATTTGCTTATGTTTTAATAAACCAAGCATATTAATTACCAAAATCGAAGAAAAGGTATTCTCCCAAAATATTTGACTATGCTGGAAATCCTTAGCTTGCCCAAGGGCAAACATAAAAATGTACCCGCATCTAATAAAACAAAAAGTACATTTCAACTATATTTTGTTTAACTGAGATGGGAGAAAAAGGTATATATCATGGCCGCTTGTGAAAGATACCTTCAGCTCGTTTCCGCAAAACGTTGGGATGGACCTATCTTACTCTCTCGGCCATGGAAGATATATATATATATAACCAACATGTGGCTTCCAGAACGGTCAGAAAGTTTTTCAACTTCATGGCTGCCTTATATAAAAAAAGAATATTTTGTGGCTCAATCTTTAACACAATTTGACCTTCCTAGAAATTATATAAAGTCAAATAATCTAACATAGATTGATACTAATGGATAGAAAACGTGACCGCTAGAGTGTATCAATGTTTTCTGACAGTTTATACTAGTTTTGACCCAACATGACCCATATTTGTATATTATTAAGAGTTCATAACAAGTATACGATCAAGTTTGAAATGGATCGAGCGAATATGGCCCTGCAATAATGCTAACAAGTTTGTTCAATATTTATATCTAAACGAACGTTCGGACTATTTTGATCATATAATGATATAAAAACAGTCTTTAAATTACTAGAGTTTTTGCATCTAGTCGACCTACTTTTCGCCAGAGTTTGGCCATATTGAAACTATTAAAAAATATAGATTTAAATACAAAAACAGATTAACTTTGAAGACGATTTGGTAAATTGTGACCTTTACTTCTTATAGTTAGTGATTTCAGTTTTTAAAATTAACTTCGTGGAAAAGTTATTTAACCTGACATAACAAATATTTATGACAATCAGAAACGAACCTTAGTGTGTTGCCCATGATCGACCACGACCTATATTATTTGTATTTGTCACCATTGTGCACTTTATGCCTTATGGGTCTACGACCTTCTGGTTTATTATAAATAAAACTTGAAAACTTGAAACTAAATTATATAAAAATAACATTCCGACCAAATTGAATGAAAACATATAGAAAAAATACCAAAGTATTTACATAGTTGTTTTTAGTATTTGACCTACTTACCTACTGTTTTGTTATGTTTTTATTTTATTTAGGTACATATCATAGCATAATCACAAATCTACAAGCCCGATATTGTGTATTTTGAATAAGTACGGTAAAAATAAAATAAAACAAACATTCTTACCAATTTTCATACAAAAATAACATTTAAATTGTGTGGACGGACAACGGGTGATACCAATGCAGCTCACCATGTACCACTTTAGCTCCGGCAGCTGACAATCTATCGATCATGTATATAATATTCGTTAAAGTCAAATGCTTTTTAAAATCAAACAAACGTGTTACGATAATCACAGCCCACACTTCGAAGAAGGACGGTGGATGGCGATTATGTGACGGCCGCACAGAGCGGTATGATTTGTTGGACGAAGCAGGCTGTGCGTACTGGACCCGGATTACCTTCCAGAAAGATGTCCCTAAATCATGTATGTAGAAAGCTAACTGATATGTGTTCCATTGATTTCCTGATTAGTTCAGGTTGAACATCAATCGAAGCATGCATATTCTAAATTATGATCACATAACAAACACAACTTACCCGCTTATCTTATTCCCAAATTTCACTTGTGGGCGGAGAGAGTTTTTTTTTTAAATAGTTTTATTTGAAATTGAATTTGGTGTGACCAGGCGGTATAATCTACAGGTGACTCCGTTCTAGAAGGAATGAAGTGTTCTCGGGCAATGTTGGATCCGCCACCACTTCCACCATTCCCGTTGTCCAGTTCAAGTGAAAAAGACCACCCTCGACCGGCCCCTCCAACGATGACATCTACAACAACCAAAGCACCTACTATCACTTTGGACTACATGCATATTTTCAGTAAGGTCATGTTTCCATTTACTCCAGCAGGCAGTAATTTGGTCAAACTAAAGTTGCAATATGTTTAAAGATTACCGTACCAGTATATTTTCCAATTATGTAATGATATTACACATCACATTTATGTATTCGCATGCATGACTTGTGCATAAGCCTTTTTCATTTTATATCTTCAGGCTTAAAATATTGCATACGTGCACTTATTATGTAAACCACTGCTACACCAATTGCATTAATATAAGTTGTTAATAATTGTGAATACATGATATATATTTGATACTATTTTGTCTTTGTTTTACATTACTACAGATTTTTGCCGAGATAGACTAAACAATTTAAGAGATGTTTTCATGTGTGTCAACTCGATGAGCAAAGGTCTGTTGCGAAGGCAGCATGGTATGGCAGCATCAACGGTGATAGCGACAATTCGGCCGACTACTCCCTTACCATTATTCACAGTCTTTACGTTTCATGCAAAGACTAAACAATCTAATCCATCACCGGGTTCCACACGCGCCCTCTGGTCGGATTTTCCATTTATTCCAAACAAATTGTTTAAGTAGTCACACCAACCTCGGACATAATCAAACAGATATGACATTGAAAATAATACGGGTCTTTAAACTTAGTCCATCATGCTGTGTCCCATATTGAAAACGTGCTGCTTGTGTTTTTATCTGTCTATGGACATGTTTAATGCTTTGGGGAGGAGAAAAAGTGACATTATAACGGTCCTGAATGTTCCTTTTTTAAGTTCCTCCAGAGCGTGTTAAAGGCAGGAATCAAAGTCATTCATTTTATAGCACATTGTTTACGTTATCGAATTTATCTACATAGCGTAATGAGGCCGGTGGCCTCATCACATTTGCGTATATCTTGAAGCCTATTTACGATACAAATACAACTTGAAACTTGATGTCTTACCCGAAACTTGCTGGATATGGCCGAGTTGTAAGGATTGTAAGGATTGTGGTCTCATAAGACCCAGCTAGTTTGAGTTTGCACCTTCAACACCTTCAATTTGTGAAAATACTTTAATTCAATATTTAGTTAACATTCTTGACCTTACGACAGTTTTTCACCTTTGCTCGATGATAAAATGGTTCAATAGTCTTTAAAACACTAGTCATCTAACACATATGATTGACAGAGATTCTGTCTGGGAAAATGTTCCTTTTTAAGCAAGAACCCTGAAACTACTGAATGAACCAAATATATCATTATATCTTTAGTATGAGGTTGAGTACCCATGAGCTTATCTAACCCCCAGCGATGTCTTACTTCGCTCGATGCTCATACATCTATTTAAGGGACCAGACAGTAGACACCAGATGATACAACAGCAAAAGAAGTGTAAAAAAACTTCCATAAAATTGATATCGTTGTGTACTACACATTGAATCTTACTTACTGATGTATCACATCGCTAACGACAGACCTCTCGCAGTGTATTTTTTCCAAATCGAAATTTTCTTGGTATATCTACCATGTAAGTTTCAGCAAATAAAAAAGTGTCGGTATATGTATCTGTACTTATCACATGAATTTGACCTGCTTAAAATACACACTATAAACTGCAAAACCGATGCGCTATTTATACACCGGTAAACTCAGCTGAGACAGCGACAAAATATTCTTTTAATAATGTAAAGTGATGTATTATCGGCCTCATACTACCTCGTTGTGACAATTCTATGCTTGTTTTGGTGCAATTCTGTATTTGTCGAGTTTGGGACCATCTGGTGTCTAGTCCCTTTAAAAAAAGATATTTTGATTTATGTGTTGTCTGACTGTGCTGTTTTGCGTGTATAAACGAGAGTCTGTTAGGCCTTACACGTGTGCCTCTGGACAGGGCCTTCGTTAGATGTGCGGTTACTGGGCTTGTCACTGTTGTTCGCATTGCCTTATTTCTACGCTTAATTATATATTTTTACAAGAGCTTATTATTGTCGAAGCAATATAAAGATACGCACAGGAAGTTACGATGTACGATCGAGTCATCGCAGTATTAAGTTTTTTTCACATGTATAAGGCCAGTGAGACTGGATGAGCACCGTTTATCGGGTCAACCAGCTATACTGTTAATGTCGCTGTGTAGTAGGGATTACTGGTTACCCAATTCGCATTGGTGGCATCGGTGACACATAGACCACGTAACATCGACGACATCTGCACTGCGTTTTGTTTATTTGTATCTTCTTTTGGTTTTCGAAGACGATGGGTGTAAACGTTTTTCTCTCTTTCCACTTTATGCGAAATTTAACAGTCAACGGCTTTTACTCTTAGAGTATAGCTAATTCGCTAATACTTCAGGTAATAATAGTTTTCTTTTCTTCTATCTAGCCGTAGAGTTGCGTTTCATTGCCGTTTAAGACAAAACAATGATAAGCAAATACCAACTGATTAGACAAATGATATTAAGAATTATTATAGATCAACACGTAATTAAAATCAAATAACGAAGTCATTGCAGTTCTATTACTTATACAGTGAATAAACAAATCAATAGTCACAGTACAGTAGACCCTAGCTAGCTCACCTAGTCTTCTATTGAACTTATACCTGTAGGAACATCAACAGTTGAACACACCATCGAAATGGCTGATACAAACGGTAGACCCAAAATTATTTTCGGCATCCGCCATCCCTATTGCTTTTACAACCAATGTGTTTGACTAGCTCCAAACTGCCCATCTCTTCCACAACCCATGCTAATCTTGATTAGATAATGAAAAAGTATTACCGTATACAAGTACATGTCATAGCCTAAAATGTGGACTCAGAATCAGGGCAGTAATAACGGTATTCACTATCAATGTTCCTCAGTCTAAAATTTGAGGACAAAGTCTGAGCATGAGTCTCAAATGTTGACGATTTGGCGAAGGCATCTCTCGAGGATCGTCGCTCTAGATGTGTGCTCGACGGCCGTGTACTGGCATGATGTTAATGATGAGGACGATAAAATTACTATAGAGGCAGCATGAAGGGTTTCAAAGTATGTACCATGAAAATAAATGTTATTTCGAACACTTTTTCCATGCCCCATGCTATTTTCACCTGACTGTCAAATATAACTCGTGTATCCTTATCGTCTGCGTTTGCGTACTTGTCGGAGGGCCCTTACTAAGGCGTCACGTGACACTGAAGGCTTAGCCTTATCGCTATCGGTGCGGGGCATGTGTCAATTTAAAATAGTCTCAACATAGCAAGATTCTGAATTGGAGTCTAATAAATGTGTGTACGTGAATACGGCACCGACTGGTTTGCAATGATTCAATATTTATAATAGGTGTGTAACACTAGCATTGGTATATTCATTACTATTCTACAATAAAATAAACTATTAATTATTTTGACAAATATTGCTTTAAGACCTAGTACTGTTCTAAAGATGACATCATTGACTTAGTATTTTTTTATAATTACAAAGTTTTAAATCTAAATTATCCAATTTTAACCTACTAATCCCTCCTGACGTAATGTTAACGGATCCGACGTGGGTTGAGTTGTACTTGATATTTGCCAACTCGAGGTTTGCATGTCGGTCAAATGATAGACACGTCAGACTTACATGTACGGTTTGATACAGTACAATGTAGCATAAAACTTCACTTGTAAGCTTTGCCATTGACCAGAAGCTTGTCCCTATGGTTTGGAGTTATTTGAAATCAAGGTAGTGACCAACAGTGCTCTTAAAATCTTGTCCATATTAACTTGAAAACTGTTTTACATTGAACCTAAGATAGGATGTATATGGCCAGTATACGTCCCCCTTTGTGGCTGGGGCCAGTTATTCAAAAATAAAGGTCACGACCAACAGCGGTATACTGTCCGCACAGTAATCAGACGACGTTTTGGCCTGTGACTTTGGTACTTTAGCGGTGTTTTTTACCAGTGTATAATTCCATTTAGCCTATTGTTCAGCTAAATATACAGGCCATTCAAAACACTTAGTTTCTGATCTGGGATCTATGTTGCTTATACAATACGCATTGTTTGTTTGGAAAATCACACAAAAACGGTTTGACATTGGACCTTAACCATGCAACTGATGTGAAAGGTTAAAATGCCCTTCGCCAGTAAGTGATCCTTATTTTTTCGGGTCCGTATGTCAATGACACAGTCAACGTTTTAGATACTGTTGCCGTTAAGAGTTATAAGGACAAGCAAACAAAAGGAGGCCAATGCCAAGGAACATCGGTGAAAGATTTTATCTGGAGTCAGTCCTTCGAAGGATGAAAGACATGACCAATAATGTTTGGAAAATGTGTCGGCACCATAACGCAAGAACAGCTTGATCAAGGACCATGTCATACAAGTGGTGGGTTAAAAATGTTCCTAGCTAGCAGGTACTCCCTTTGTTTTCGTGTTCAGTAGGTTTATAATCAATAATATGTAATACTCATACACCTATATAATCTGTATAATTTATGTATTTTTAACCTGTATTATTTATATTATTAATTACATTACATGTCATGTCACTTGTATAATATGTTAAATCACTGAGAAGTGGAATAAAAAGAGAACATGACTGCTAGTGTCTTATGTATGTTTATCAAACGTCCTGGTCAAAGCTAACAATGTTTTAAAATATCGCCGCACAGTAAGGGGTCAACGGTTTTGCTTAGGACTAGAAAGGGGTGGTACGTTAGTGTACTTGGGCAAGAATCAGGTGCCCAATTAGCTCAGTCGGTAGAGCTCTTTACTAATGGTGTGTGTGTGTGTGTGTGTGTGCGTGCGTGCGCGCGCGTGCGTGCGCATGCGTGTGAATTAGCAAGTCAAAAACAATGCAACATATTTGAAACCATTTTTTCAAACAATACCTTGTGTTTGGTTAGGTCATGAAACTTCAGTGGTAGAAAATGCTTATTCAGGGGCGGCTCAGTGATTTGACTTTAGAGGGGACGTTACTTAGGCGTAACCTATTGACTTGCGCCCCTTCCTCAGAACCGAATTTTTTTTGCTTAAAGTGTTCGGTAAATCGAAAATTTTAACATTTTCTGGTCCGAAATAGTGCAATTGGGGCGTATTTTATTACTTTTTCCCCTCTGTTGAAAAAGGCGTAAAGGCGCCTCCTCCCGGATCAGCTAGTGCTATTGATCGTTGGGGGGTGGGGTGGGGGTATCACAGAGTTGTTAGAAATGATCTAATATATGATCATAAACAATCATGCAGTTATATATATATCCTTGACCAGTGGATGACCCAGTGTATTTGGGGGTCAAGGACAAGTGTAGTTCAAAGGTCGTCTTACTGTCCTCATGTTTGTAAAAAAATATTAGCCAGGAATTGGTATAAGCACTAGTGCCGCTATCATTCGGATTATTGTCAATTGAATTAATCATTAATGTAAACTGTGTTGGTGTCACTGTGTCTATATGAGTGAGCTTTTGGTTTTGTCAGGAAGAAAACTCATGAAAGGGTCTACGAATTCAATAATTGTTGGTAAACCTATTTAACACCATAAAAGACAGGTCTAGTTCGACTTTGTTTAAAAACTTAATGTTTTTGACGATTTTATGGTCACTTTAACATGTGTCTGTGTTTAAAAATAAAAATCAAGTTCGACTTAGGATACAAGCTATAGACTCTTACTGAGTTTCGAGTGTGTTTTTGCGGAAACTGTTTATTCTACGTTTTTGGAATAGACTATCTATTGTCAATAGACAACGACTAGCAAACAGCCAAACGTAATAATAATTGGTCTAGTGACGCGAAATAGCTCAAGTAACCTAAACCTAGATCTGCCAAGAATTCACAAGTTCTTGTCCATGAGACATTTTGGGCGTGAAACTTACATTTATGACATTTTGGGCGTGAAACTTACATTTATTGCACTGGCGGGGGGGGGGGTAAATCGGCCAAGTTGCCCACCCCTCCCCCTACTATGATTTAATTAAACATATTCTATTGCCTTTTTTCTTTCAACATGATCGGTATTTACAACAATGATATAGAGTATACAAAAAGCAAATGGGTTGGACATAAGTTCTAACAACATAAGTAACGGCTTCCCCATGAGCACATAAACTTGATAAGTACAAGTATTTGGTGATAAATATAAATAAAAAAGATATAAATAAGAAAAAGCTAAGGAAATGGATAAGTGTAAGAAATATTAGTAAAAGACATGAAGTAAAATGAAAAGAAGAAGAATTCTGACCCACTGCTACCCAGGTGATATGTGGTAAACTGTTCACTATCTAACAACGTGGTTCAGTTATATTTAAAGGAGGGGCTAATCCGTAAACCGTTTAGAGTGTTTTATAAATAAGTGTACATAATGGAATAATACAATATTTAATCGTCGGAGAGTGAGGGTTTTCCAAATAATAACGACATAATGCTAAGTGGGTGAAACGCACGTGTTCCACGAAACATGGATATACGTTCCTGAGTATAAAGATTACACCTAAAGAAATAATGCTCTGCATCTTCAACTGGGTAACCACACTGGCATCTAGTGCTATTAAGCAAATGGTTATTAAAGAGGTCAAAGTGAAGATTACTACAATGGTCCCTTATACGAGCATGCATTACGGAGAATACACGTTCTCTTAACAGAAAGTACTTGGGAACCACAGGACCTTTGTATTTTCCCCTTAAATTTGCTTTAAATGTGGAAACTGGAGATGTTGTAATGTTATGTTCTAAATTATTATATAAATCTATTGCTGATGGAATAAAAGACTTTGAAAATAACTCTGTTCTGTGAAAAATAGAACTTAAATTGCTATTATTTCCTCCCCCTGCTAGTGCAATAAATATAGATTTCCTATCATGGTTTGGAGATACCATTAATCTGGGACCAATAATATAGTAATCTTACTCCCAGCATTAATTAAGTAATTGAGGTTTCTCATTGATTTGGAGATTGCTCTGAAGCTATTGCAGTGCCCTCAGAATTCAAAATATTATAACGCCGCAAACGTATTGTTTAATGAATACGGTCTTCATAGCATAAATATATTCTGAGAAATCATGGAAATATTTAGTCATCAAGACGCGCCCAGTTTGACAGTTGTTCCCGCGTTATGTCATCCGGGTGATTTCGACAGGAAGCAGATGATTGCGCTTGCGCACTATCGTCAACAACGGCTGTCAATCCGTAAATAATGGCGGATGTAAAATAGTCAACAGAAAATCGTACAAATCTATCGTATATCGTCATTTTTATGCATCCTTCAGACTGATTTAATAATCTAAGAATATAAATTAATATTTATTTATATGTATCTTTGATATCCACAATAAAGGTAAGCCGATATTTTATTCCAGAACAAGGCCTTTTGTTTACTCTGGATCTGTTGACATTTGTGTACAATTAGTGTTTTTTTCGACTTGAACAACCAGTCTGTTATTTTTTAAAGGTGAGATGGAGCTCAGAGTAGGAAACAAATATCGCCTTGGAAGGAAGATAGGTAGTGGTTCCTTTGGCGACATATATCTAGGTAAGCCGAGTGTTTTTTTTTCTGACAGTAATTTGAGTAAACAAAATTAATACATTTATACTCCTCTTTCACTCTGGCGTAAAATGCAGGAATTTGACTCAGTGTTTTGCATGAAAACATTAATTGAAGTCATTCTATGACCATATATTGACAAAGGAATGATTGTTGGTCTTTTCTCACTATTTACTTTAGAATTTAGACATTTGTGTAAGTATACAGTATTTTAATTTCGCTTGTGAAAGGCGCAGATCAGAAAACCAAACATGATGTCACATTAAAAAAAAACTATAATTTTGTTTATTGGACTAAGAAAATTGGTTCCCTTTTCTTAAACAAAACTACAATTTCTGTTTTAGTCTAAAAGTAAAACTGCGTTTGACATATAATGTTAGTTCAGTGTTCAAGAACTAGCTGCCGGCTAATGTTGACGGTTTAAACGGCAATTGGGCCGGTTCCAATATGGAAAAATAAATGAATTTTAAGTAGAATAAGTAGTAGCTGTTTGGTTACTTTACTATTTGAGACGGTTCAACTAAAACTTATTGAGAACACTTTAGATGGAGAAAAAATTAGCCTAGCACAACCTCTTTAGTCTAGAGACACATATAATGAGGCAATGATTCTTTCTCCATTTTAATCTGATCCGATCAATCTTACACATTGACATTGTACATAAGAAAAGCTCCTACTCATTAAAACTGTCAACTTGTCTAGGCCCTTTTAGAGTTTACTGTTTAGCAAAATTGTATCACATTTTGAATAAATAATATTCTTTTAGAAAGACAAATAATGGAGAACATACCAGTACATGATAATTGTAAAACTATCATTTGCCATGTCAGTGATTTTGTTTGTATTTTAAACAGTGAAAGATATGCTGTGCTATGCACTCTCTGCTTACTTCATAGACTGGTTCATCAAGTTTAAATTTCATGGCGATTAGTTAAGTTTACTTTATAACATTGAAATATTTCACAGGCACAGATATTTCGAACGGTGAAGAAGTTGCTATCAAACTAGAATGTGTGAAAACGAAGCATCCTCAGCTGCACATAGAAAGCAAAATATACCGAATGATGCAGGGAGGAGGTCAGTATTACAGTTAGCAAGTGCAGTTCACATAACTAATACAGCTAACCATTGTCTTTACCACAGGCACAGATATTTCCAATGGGGAAGAGGTTGGAATAAAACTTGAGTATGTGAAAACTAAGCATCCCCAACTGCACATAGAAAGCAAAATATACCGTGTGATGCAGGGCGGAGGTTAGTATTCCAGCAGGGAACATCCTTGTGTTGGTCTCTACGAGGCATTTCCAATGCTTTACCTACTCTGTAAAACAGACTTGCTGCCTTAACCCTCAAAACCACTCGGTCACATTGCATACATGTATGTAAGCTGTGTTGTGTATGTTACATTTGTAATTCTGTGTTTGTAACATATCAACTTTAAAAATAAAACATATCGATCTGTTATCTAACAATCTACAATGCCTTAAGGAATGAATTTTAACTGCATGTCTTTATATATAATAAAATTAATTTTAAAAAAACTCAACTTAGATACATATTATTTCATACCTGTAACATTATCAGTTGGTTTTCAACATGTTGGGAATGGAGCCAATGCCTCTCTATGCAGAGAAATGCATAATTTTGACTTAAATTTGGGAAACTTATTTTTCCTATAAATGATCAAAAATGCTTTTTGAAAATACAGAAAAGGTAAAAGAATGTGATCAAGTTTGTTTCTTTAAGAATAAACCCAGAGCATAGATAGAACAGGAAGTCTATTTTCTTTTGACTGTCTGTTCTTACATTTCCCAACAGAGGGTGAATTGCTAAGTGCTACACTTCTGTATGGTATAAAATTTGCATTTAAGATTTCCAACAGAAACAGTTGACCAAAAATAGGCACTGTTGCCCATGATCATTCTTCAATTAAAGTTTGAGTTTTACATGTATGTGTCATTCCTTGCACAGATCTTCTATTGTCATGCATTTTATTTATTCATGCATTAATCGAACCCCTGATGTAAATGCAGATTGTTTTACTATAACTGATTTAGCACTTTTCTTGGTTTTCTGTTTGACATTTATGCATGAACATTTTAGGGTGATAAAAAAAAAACATGTGTCATTCCTCGCATTTCTGTGTAATTTCTCATATTTTCCTGATTCCTTTGTCAGTTTTCATTATTTTATTTATTTTGTTAGTTTCATCTATGTGTTTAGCATGCAAATTGATTTAATTAGATTTGTCAAGTAATGAGCCCTTTTAAGACCAGATATTGAAATTAAAAATAACTTGAATAATCAAATACTGCGTGTTAATATTCTAAAATTACAACCCAAAAGCCCAAAAAATATACATATGAATACATAACAATTCCCAGATTTTGATACTTATGTTTGCAAATGCACTTAGTGTTTCAGGGTTTTGAGGCATTGAATGGTCAAGGTTTTTGCTCGACCTTAAACCACAAAGTAAATTTAACTCACGATGACAGATCAAATTCTTTGAAGAGTTGATCTGACTGTCCTAAGCCGCCATTGAGGCAGTACAAATTTACCTTATATTCAGTGCAAAATAGCATTGGGGATCATGCTTTAAATGATTAACTGATTGACAAGCATGTTTTGCTTCAGTTTAATTGTAAACAGAAGTATGTACATGTTGTTTTGTTTGTGATAATACCTCATTGCTTTATATCCTGGGTAAGTGTTGTTCCTCTAAGTAAGCTTATAATAATGTAAACCAAATTCTTATGTTGCTCATAACTGCTAGAATTTCAATCTTTAAAAGTTTTTGTAATTTTAAAAATTTCAAATTAAAATCACAAGCCCAAGTTTAAAAAAAACAACTTAGGTAATTACTCAATTTGTCAAAAAAATCTTGACTCATTTTACCACTTTGTACTTTATTAGAGGCACAAGTTCTATTGAATTGTGTAACTATTTATATAAACTTTTGGTCATTAATTTAAACTTTTATATTTTGGCATATTGACTTTTGAGATAGCTCACAGTTCATTATTATTATTATGTACTCAGTTTATTATCTAGAGAAAGGTTTGTGAAAATAGGGCCAGGGAATTTAAGACCTACATAATTTGTTTTTACATGTTGTTCATTCATAAACCTGAGCTATTATTATTATTAACAAGGAATTGTTGAAATGATTTGTTGCTTTACAACAATGCTTTTATTTTCACAGGGTTGTTTACATGCATGTTACCTTATCATAAAACTATTCTTGTTATTTTGTTCATACTCCAAATGAAGACGGGATTTGATGCTTAATTAATTGGTTTTATTTTGAATCCCATGTTATGAAAACAAAACAAATCTCTTGACATTTTAAGTTTTTATTAAAACATTTTATTTATGCCTTCTCGAACATTTTGTAGCAGTTGTATTATTTTTCCTTTTACAGTGCCACATGGACCAAAGCATCAAACCTATTTGTATTAATTCGACAATATCTTATTTTGTGTATTGCTGTTCTCAGTGGGTATCCCAACTATCAAGTGGTGTGGTGCTGAAGGAGACTACAATGTGATGGTGATGGAGCTGCTTGGGCCAAGTCTTGAGGACCTCTTCAACTTCTGCTCCAGAAAATTCTCACTGAAAACTGTCCTCCTACTTGCCGACCAACTAGTGAGTACCTAAGATAATGTGCCTTGTTATATTTGACTCTTGAAATGATACTAATTTGATAGTTAATACTGGTGTCGGAACAATTTTACCAAAGGAAGTTGTGTGTTGTGAAATATCATTAATGACTAAAAATTAAATGTCAGTTAAAGTGTAAAATCAAGCCTTTTGTCTCTGTACTGTTGCACTTATTTACATGATACATTTGTTTAATTAAAAGTAAAAATGATAGCTGCTGAGCAATGCAATGCTAAACATCGCCTCTCTTCGATACTTTCAGATCAGCCGCATAGAGTACATACACTCCAAAAACTTTATACACAGAGATGTTAAACCTGACAATTTTCTAATGGGACTTGGAAAAAAGGGCAATCTTGTGTATATAATTGACTTTGGCCTAGCCAAGAAATACCGTGATGCTCGCACACATCAGCATATACCATACAGAGAAAACAAGAATCTCACTGGCACAGCAAGATATGCCAGTATAAACACTCACTTGGGCATTGGTTAGTACACTTTTGTTGACCAATTCTGGTTAAGATTTTTCTTAAAGAAACTTGAGTGCAATACATTTTTCGATATAATACATGTTTACTTTTATTGACTTCATTTGTATCGAAAAAATATTTTAAAGTTACAGTATTGAGGTGATGTTGTGCAAGTGTTGTTATGTCACATGTACTTACAGCAATTCATGTATATTGTATATGCAATTTACAACCGAGAAATAATAACAAGTAGAGTTAAGTATTTTTTCCACATTTCAGAACAGAGTAGGCGAGATGACATGGAATCATTGGGTTACATCTTCATGTATTTCCTACGTGGTAGTCTCCCTTGGCAGGGCCTCAAGGCTGCCACAAAACGACAAAAATATGAGCGCATCAGTGAAAAGAAAATGTCCACTCCTATTGAAGAACTCTGTAAAGGCTTTCCATGTAAGTCATTATGCCTAAAGATTGCAGTATGTTAATATGCATAATAATTAGAAGTGTCAGATGCATACAAAAAGTGTTGTCAGGAAATATCAAGAGAAATTAGGACGTAAACTTTCTGTTTATAAAATGGTCTTATTGTTCATTTCTAGTATGACAGATCATGACTTGGAAATGAAAAAAAATAATGTTGTAAAATACGCATTCAATTGTAGCTGAGTTTGCCACATATCTAAACTTCTGCCGGTCGTTGCGGTTTGATGACAAGCCAGACTATTCTTATTTGCGACAACTGTTCAGAAACCTCTTCCACAGGCAGGGATTCACCTATGATTATGTGTTCGACTGGAACATGCTTAAATTTGTAAGTGATGTGTGCATAATTATTGACATTTTTTCACTTAAAGTTTTAGGTGTTTTAGCAGGGAATGGGAATTTCTGATTTTCTTGTTTGGGTTTAAAATCTTGATAAATAGGTTTAAAATCTTGATAAATAGGTATAAAATCTAGATAAATCTAGACAATTGTACATTTTGACAAATTTGTAAAGAATAGCGCCAGGTATAGTGATGAATAATATAGGTTACACACTGAGCCATGTTTGACTGATTATGAAAACAACCTTGTGCTTAAATATGGCAAGATTTCGTGACACATGCCCAGACGATGAGAAGTAATCAATATTGCTACATTGACTGACATCAATGATAATCTGTAGAGAAATTGCATCAAATCTCATCTGTTATTGATTTTGAGAGAAACTTCAATTTAGAAATAAACTTCAATTTAGAAATTTAAGGAAATATAGCTTCTCATTCCATGGAAATGATATCAATTCCACAAATAACAACACAACCATCAGCAAATGTCAGTATTTCCACAAAGATCTCATATTTAGAATACCTGCACTATAATGGCAAGATAGGGACCCTTTAAAATTGCTGAATTCTACCGAATGTTGTCAAAGTTGCCATATTTGCACCTTCTGTTAAAAGTGATTTTAAATATTTTGTTTTGCAAAATTGTAATATATCACTGTATTTATCCCTGGTCTAGGGGGAATTATCATATAAATTAGGAATAAAAACTAAATTGTTGTATACCCTAAGGCCTTGTGTCTCATATGCTAACACTTGAGCTATTTGTGTGCAGGGTGGGCGGAACAATGATGACTCTGAGCGTGGGAAGGTTAGCCTGTCTGCAAGGCCAGTCCATGGCACAGCACAGCAGAGGGGTCGACCAGAACAGATGGCCACCGCCACGCCACCAGGCGAGTACGGAAGTAAGTACACCTTTATACCAATGTGCAAATATTTTGCTTAACTAAGTATAGAAAAGATGCTATTGTATACTGAACACAAAATAAACTGATCAGCAAAGTATATTGAAGCATTTATTACTTGCCAGTTAGATTTCTTTCACATAAATATACGACACACATATTTTCCAGATTTATCAATGTCATTTTACTCCTATTGTTGTATATACCCCATGTATGTCATTTTCTATTCTTGTATACAAAATTCTTACTAAAGTTTCAATATTAGAGCATAGCTTTTTATGCACTAAATTACTAGACTTCTAGAGGTTCTTACCCGTGTGGAGTTATTGTGTAGTTTGGAATGCAAAGTTAAGTTTTAGGGCATTGGTCAGATATCTGTAGTAAATAGATCAGGTGACTTGCAACAACTTGTAGAATGATGGAGTTTCTACAAACTTACAGGCAAAAACAAACATGACCGGCATTTTATTTTATTTTTAAATTCACTGAATGAAGACGAGGATAATATTCCTTCATTGTAATGGTAGCCTGTTCTTTGTCTAGTCATTTACACAATATAGCAGTACGTATTTTTATCTTGTGCTTCTGTGTCAAGTTTTGTTTAGCCACAATGATCAATGAACAACAATTCAAACACATGTTTGAAAAGTTGATTTGAAAAGAAAGCTTTCTGAAATCTGCAGGACACCAAAACCATACATCATCATTCTTGAAAACGAGAACAGGCTATCTTCCCTATATAGGAGACCCTTGGTGGCAAAGTTACATGTATATATGTAAGCATGAAGGTTTTGGATGACATGTTTTGTGCTCACCCCTTTCACATGAAGTGAAACCGGATAAAAGAGAATGCTTTGTTTTTAAGCTTTTTAAGGACTCGTATTGACTGAAAGTAAAATTTGGATCAACAAAACCTGAAACAGTACTCTGAAAATAAGAACAGATCTGGCTATGTAAAAAATGTACATTTTGTACAAGCTTCACTACTATTTTACTTGTTCTGGGCTTAAGGACTTGCGCGCCAATTTTGACCTTGCTATGTATATGTCATGTACATTTTCATGAAATATTTTCTTTAATGATTTGAAATAGGTATGACTGGGTCAGTCGGTAAGACCATGCTGCTATATTTATATATGATATCTATTTGTATACTTCTGGACATTAATTCCTGCAAACTTGCATCCTAGTCAGTAATGAGGAATTTAACAGCTTTAGTAAGGAGGAAAGCTGGTAACAGGCACCCTAGTGTTATCACTAAAATAAGCACATTGTAGATATTAGACAGTCATTTACACTCGAAAGATTAATCAAGCGAACTCGTGACTTTTATGATCTGAAGAATTGAAGTTGAGAAGACAAGTGAAATCACTGGAAAGTGGATTGATATGGTAACCATTATTAATACTTCATATAAGCTTTTAAAATGATTAATTAAAAGAAATTAACCTCCTTCAAGATTCTCTTTAATATGCATGTAGATTATACAGTCATTTAGTTTTATAGACTTGTTTCAATTAGTCTTTAAATTGGTAGTATTCATTATGCATATTAGGGAGATTTTGAGAGGAAGATGATAATGAATAATGAAATGTATATTGGGAAATACATTAATATATTTTTATACCAAGTTGCTTAGCTTGTACCTGCATGCTTTTAAAATGTATCATCCTAAACACATAACACTGGTCTTTGGCTTGAATTATACACCATGCCTACCTTCTGAGAAAACTATCTTCATAGTAATGCATGTATTTAAAAAAAAAATGTGTCAATTGAGTTGACTATTCTTGATATCGTCTGACTCACTTTTATTCATTTTTTACACATATGAAGAAAAATTTGCAATTTTTATAGTGAAGCTTTACTAAAAATGCAACAAGAGAAGAAATGTTTTATTTGATTTGCTTTCTTAATTATCATAACAACAAGGAAGTGAGGCCATGGTTTATTTTGCATGAAACGATTTTTCCCTGTATGCGCATGCTGGTGTATTTTCTTTTATTTTGAAAGTTTTTGTAAGACTTTTGGTTGCATTTTTTTTTTTTAGATGTATACATATTGACTGATTTGAGATGTGCTATGGAAGACGGTGAACCAAGGTATTTTTTTTGCAGATATGGCAAGAAGCGGAAGAAGTGGTAAGGACCGAGTGCCGACTAGACTGAACCTGTCGGGGCGCGGAGCAGAAGGTGGGGCAGTGGGGGAAGGGGTATTAGACACCCGAGTCAGTGACAGTAGACTGGCCACACCCTCCTCTGGGGGACGGATGAGCATGAAGGGCTCTGGAATACCTGTCCCTGTGTCCGGCAGTGCCACGGACAACCCAAAACTGCGAAGGGTGGCCAACGATGGTCGGGCCCAGACTTCCACTAGACAGCGACCACAGTAGAGCAATTTACAACACACCTCAAACATGCTCATCTGTAAATAGCTGCGCCAAAGTCTATATTGTGTATTACCTTTAATTATTGTGATATCGAGTGCTACATTGTGATTGATCTGTACATACACATAAAACAAAGTCATCCTGTTAACTGTTTTAATATGCACATATGAATTGTGAAGTAATTGTGGTTACAGAGCTAAGTATTTGTGAAAATGTCCGTGCTGCCTATAGGTGAAAGTTTAAATTGAATCTGGTGCTTCATTTATTACAATGTTATTTGCTTCTGAACAAAATAACAGTCTGTGATGCATGAATTGTTTAAAGATTTATCTCTATTTATCTGATATGATAATCTATTGTTGTTTTGCAGGGCCTTTTTACCTTCTTTGCCTAAGTCATCACCACGCTACTTCCCCAAGGGCCAGACAAAATAGCCACTGAAATTCTCCATTTTCAAAATAATTCTAAATAATGGGAATCTCACGATTCATTAAATGATGTTTCTGAGAGACATATTTACAGCATAATGGATATTTTACACCATTCGTAAAACTGAATTGTAATAATTGTTTAAAGAAGTACTTTGAGAACGATTCCCAAAACTAGTTTTTTTTACAAGAAGGGCTTCCCCATAACTGGTAAAAAGGCCCTGTATTGTACCTCAAGAGATAATAGGGATGGCACTTGTATGGTTTGATCAATAGCTTTGTAGTTTTACATGTTACAACACTTGAATATGATCTCTAATTAACTTACTTACATTCATTGCTTGATTGCTTGTATTATTATTTTTCACTTTATTTGGTATGTTCTGCTATTTTTAGCAGTAGTTTAAAATAGGAAAAAGCATAAAGGTCTTTTTCTTTTTGCAAAACAATAGTAGTAGAGTTCTTCAACCTTTTATGCCTCCATTAAAAAAGAAGGAATATATAGGTTGAAAATTTCAGGTAGTTCAATGTTCTGTCAGTTGGTAGACCATTTTTTGTCCCCACAATAACTTGAGAACAGTTTTTCATATGTCCAGGAAACTTCTCTGGAAGAAAGATAATGGTTTTTAAGGTCAGTAGGTCATGGTCAACAATCTTATGAAAATATGTTGAATAAAACTTTTTAAAAGCAGGTGCTTTTTTGCATTTCTTCGACTGCTCTCGCGTACGTCAAAATTCATGGTCAAGTCATATGATTTTTTCTATCTGCTTAATTGCTTGGTTCAATCAAAAACTTGGAACATATTGATCCAGCCCCATGAAAATATGTTGACCAGTACATGACTCTGATTTGGGGCAGGTGGTCAGTAGATTCAAGGTCACATTCAACAGTATTATGTTAACTTGACAGATCAATGGTTGCAATGTTTTCTCTTCACTATCCAGAAAACTTGGTGCAACCATGAATTATCAACACCTTTATTCAATCTTTTTCATGATTCATTCGAAGTGGAGCTCCGGTGGCATTATGTTTGACAAACGTATCTTGTTTAAGGGGAATTTCTTTTTTACTGTCAGGTTGAAAATTAATAATAGTCTTACTTATCTGACAATCCATTAATGACAATTTGTTTATAAGCTTTATGTATCGACACTTGAATTAAATTGTTATTGGTAGGAAATGAAATAATGTTAAATTGCCTACTAAACAATGAATGAACATGAAAGCAAATTCTTATGTTATAGTGTTACTTTTTAATTCTTTTCATTTATAATATATAGTTCTTTAGCTGAATACTGAACAATTTGCACTGTTTTTCTGCCATTTTTTTCTACTTTTCTAGAGAATATAGGCTCCAGCGATAATCGATTCCGAGATAATGCAGTCAATTATCAGCTACCTCACTTGTTAATGATTCAATTAACAATACTTAATGTTTGTTTTAGAAAAGTTATTGAACTTTGATGTATGAATGCTTAAGGATCAAATATCTGTATTTAAACTCAAATATTTTAAGCGTAAGGATGTCTCAAATATTTGGCCCAACTGTTGCAGCTCAGTCTTTAATCCAGCAATAAAGTTAACATGACTTGTGATTAAAATAAGGTAATGTTTTGCCCATTGCTTCATTTAAAAACATTAACTTTGTATGCTTGCTGTAAATATTGCTATAAATATTTCACATACCTCAAGAAACTGCAAATTATTGCCAGACACCAAGTAAAACTGTTCACATTTGATAATTATAAATAGATGTCTGAAACGATTGGCATATGTTTCTCTCGAAAATTTATGTTTCAACATTCATTTGTTCAAACAAAGGCCTCTAGCGGGTGAACTAGTGCAGCAGAAATAACATATCACTTAAAGATTATTATACAATATAACATGTTTATATATTCCTCAATGATGTAACATCTCTTATGTACATTAAAAGGTTATCAGTTACTTGTTAAACACATCCATTTAATCATATTTCACAATCAATTTTCATTGTGTTTGATAAAAAAGTCTTAAAACATTTTTAAAAATAACCAATGTTAGCTTTAAAAAAAAATTGTTTTGTGGTACCAGTTGAAAACAGTTAAATATTAATGTGAAACTTGGTACACATGTTCCTTGACAAAATGCACATAAGTAGCAGATTTCATTGCTTTGTGTGCGTTGAGTTATAATTCCATTAGCAACTGTCATAAAGTAATCAAATATTGGCAACCATATGGGAGCTGGTTCATCAGGAATCCTTTGAGCATTGTCATACTAGGTAAAAAGTTTCTGCAGTACTGTAGTACTGCATTTAGAAATATCTCGTACATATGTAATCATACATAGGATTCTGGATGAAATGATCCCCTGTCCGTTTCAGCTACTGCCTAATATAAGCAATACAGTTTATAAGTGATGTATAGATCATCTTTATTTTTATATTTGTAGATTTTTGTAAATAATTATGTTAGCATTACTATAAGTGTATTGATCCATTATGTGACATTAGTACACCTATTGTATATACAATGTATGTACTGTATTTATAACATTTAGACATAATTGTGCAATTTGTTAATGAAAATTATGTTGTATATTGAATAAAAGATCAGAATACCTCTGAGACTCCTACATTGCTTACAGTCATAAACAACATGTTCAGGATTAATACCATTCTTTCCTGACGCATAAAACTGCAAACATTTAAATAACTAGCACTTCAGTTTAATATTTCAACAAACAGAATGATTTAAACAGGTAATTATCGGGAAAGTCTTTTTGTAAAGTATATTTTGTTTGAAAGACTTTGAGAATTAGTTTTTAAAAGATGATCTATCAGGGATGAAATGATTCCAATTCATGCAGGATGTCTACAGTTACTCTTTCTATAATTAATCTGTTTGATTTCTGCCAGCTTTTTGTGACTACCGGTGTTGTGTGTTTGCAGCCATCAGCATTTTCATGTCTAATTTACAGCCACATCACCGCGACCAATGTCTCGTGAGCGTGAGCGACGGACCAGCACTAGACTCCATCGAGGGATCCCTACAACAGCCCAGGAGATGCAGCGCGAGGGAACAAGGCTCTCAGCAACCCAGATGCAATCATCTGGTCTCCAAGGCAACTCAGGTGTCCGCAGAGGCAGTGCTTCAAAAGATGGTGATGCCCCTGCTCGTGCAAGCTCCTCCAGGCATGCACGCAAGTGATGTGATATCAACATACTGACTGTGATATTTTTCATTTTGGAATTAACATTATTCATCATCAGGTGCCAACATGTCATTATCTCAAAAATCAGAGTTCACATCTTGAACTAGCTAATGTCTGTTTCATAACTTAGATTAAGACAACTTGTTCCAGCATTCATTTAAGAAATATTTGGCTGATCAAGACTTAAGTATTTGAACTGTTCATAACTATCAGTATATTTCCTTGATGCCAAATCAATGACTGGGGATTATATAGCAGGCAGAATGTCACATTATGCCAACTGATGTTTAGTTTAGTAACTATTTTTAATGCTCATAGATTCTCAGAATCACGAATGGTTAAGAGTTTTAGTCATTAAATAATTAGTGTAGTGAATCAGTACACATGAGTTGCATTCTTCATATATATTTTTTCTTCAGGTTTATTTATTATGTTCATATCTAAGATATGATAAAAAAACAAATGTTGTCTGATTTGTATGTGAGACAAGTAACACTCAATGTTACAGACATATTCCTTAATGGATGTAAATAGTATGTGAAAACCTGATTTGTTTTAGTTGTAAATATGTAAATGTACAGTATGAATATGTAAATGTACAGTGTGTATGTTGTTATATGCAATATCTGTGTAAGTCAGTGGTTTATTTTGTAATTATATCTGGTGTGTCTAGATAAAAGAAATAATATTTAACTAAAGGGAAGATTTTTTAAAGTTTGTGAAATATTCCATTTTTAGTACCGGTAAATGTAAAAATAACTAAGGAATCACTGAGGCACATAAAAATGATATTGAAGGCCGATTTTTTTTATCATGTTGCAAATCAAACAATCTTTAAAAAACTGAGTTGTATGCACCTTTTCACAATATTTCTTGTACATTTGTAGCGCTGTATGTTTTCTAATGAAAACAAAACATTTCTATCAATAATTCCTGATTGAAAAGTTTTTAATGTTTTAACTGCAGTTTTGTATGGGTTTGTTTTGCCAGTTTGCTTATCAGGATTTGTAATGCGGGGCCCTGTTTTTGGAAAGGATATTTGTCAAAACTTCTATAGAAACATTACAGTTGGCACCAAGTTTATTATATTCGTTTCATTAACTGTCTTTTCAACATTTAAAGTTGCTAGGGGTAAGATTTTATAAATATGAAGTAATATAACAAAAATCTTACCATTAAGATTCTACCACTTTACGACTAACATCTTTAATGAAACAGGCCCAAGGTCAAAAACAAAACTTATTATGAATTGTAATGTTTAACTGTTTAGCCATATGTGAAAGCCGCTATAAGCTGGCGAAAAGTTCTTCTGATAAACATTAGTACTTGAAAACTTGTAAATGTCTACTTGTATATATATTTGTTACATGAGATCTGACCATGTATATATATATAGCCAAATTGAAAGAATAAAGTGATCTTAAATGTTGTTTTTCTGTAGATTTACTACACCTTTTGGCAATTTCAAGCCATACTTGTACCATAAAGTGATCATTGATCCAGTAAAATCAGCATACCGGGTATTTTACTCTTGAATGTGATATAATATGGACTCAAGAGTTTACGGTTAGATTGACCGTCCGTCCAGTGGATTTAAAATGAAGACTTAAATCAAAGATAACTTTTCTTTTACTACACCATTTTAAATGAAACAAAAGGCAGTCTATGCCGCTTACAGAGCCCCGCCTTCGTTTCATTACTGGAGTTTGATAAGTTGATTAGTTTCCTCAAACACTTTGACAAACCTGTCTCCAAAATAATATTTGACAGCGCTCCGTCAGACGGCCGTATTGTGAAGAGGCTTGTCAGTGTTTTAAGAAACTAAACTCTCAATCAAACTCTAGTAAAAGACCGAAGGCGGGGCTCCATAAGCGACGTAGACTGCGCTATGTTTCATTTTAAATGGTGAAGGAATAGTGAAGTTATCTTTTTTAAAGTCTTCATTCGAAGCAAAATGTTGCATTCCGACGTAGCATTTATGACGCAAGTTATCACGTGGTATACACACACTACTTGTTGTATTACGTTACTTGCAAAGCTTTACCTCTGAACAAGCTTTCCATACACCATACTTACGTCACGCAAATGACTGACGCCGTTTTTCGGATTGTAGTGTTTTGTTTAAGATTTCCTGATCAAATATATATGTGACCAAGGCTGTGAAATTTGGTCCTATTAAATGAGTTAAAATGACATTTTTATTTTATTTTTGCTTTCTGAGTGTGCTATGTTTCAGAAATAAAGTGCTGAAGTTCTAAGCTGATATCTTTTATATTGACTGATTGAGAACAAATTTCGTAATACCACTATTTGTTGAAAAATGAAGAAAAGGGAAAATACAATTTTCTCCCACCTTAGATTAAGATAAGTAGATCCAATAATTTAACCATGCTAGATATTCTTATCTTGCCCACGAGCGAAGATGAAATGCCTGTATGGAACTCCGTTTTATGATCACCACATTGTAATTACCTCCCTTGTTGAAGACTCGTCAGTAGCATCAAGGAAATCTTTTCTTATGGTAATATTTATTTCTCGCTTCAAATGTCACCATAAAACAGTTTTCATGCACCATTCAAGAAATAATGCTTCATTCTCCTTAGAACTATTTAAAAAGACCGATTTGACAATTAACATTAACTGGATCACTGCGCGTATATCCATGACAACCACGTGCTATCGCATATCCAAACGCAATTATTTTCACTAAGCACAAAAGAGTTCCAGCAAAAAATTCATTTTTACTTAATTTTGTTTAACTGAGGTGGGAGAAAAAGCATCTACCATAGCCGCTCGTGCAAGATAGGTTCATCCCGACCCTCGCGCAGGGTGTTTTGCGGAAACTCGGTAAACCTCGTTTCCGCAAAACACCCTGCGCTCGGGTCGGAGTGAACCTATCTTACACTCTCGGCCATGAAAGATACTTATAATCTTGATCTTTTGAGAAATAAAACACCACATGAGAGTTTCATAGAAATGGTTGCCATGGCTACAATTGGATGAATTGAAATTTATAAAAAAAAAAAACTAGAAAAAACAGCTCAAATGAAAAAAAATCATATCTGACTTTTATAGATTTTGATTCGTTGACATTAAGTTTTAGTATGTCATTACTATTTAAGCCTGCTCTTTTTTGGAATATAACGTTTACAGCAATTTCTGTTCATGTACCCTTGGAACAAAACATGCCACTTTTCTTGATCAAGTTGAACCGTTCAATAGCAATTTAGCTTTTGTTTTATAAACCAAAACAAATACATATTGTTTGCTCTAGCAAGTATAGAACATAGTATATGTAACTTGACAGGTTTTATCGATTATTTAAATCAATAATAAGACCAGTTATGTATTTGGTTACCATAGAAACTAACAAATACCTAGAATAATTCCTATTTTTTTTCACAAATTGTTTTTTTTTAGTTGTAAAATTGTAAAGTGAATCAGATGATCTTGAATGGAATGTAATAACATAGAAATCACAGACATATACCTGATTTGATGAAATTAGCAACAAATGTTTGCACATAAGGTATCTCTTATCACTATTTACATGAATAGTAATGAACATGTAAACCATGTACACTTGTTTAGTATAATGCAGCCATGTTTAGAAAAATTGAATGCCATCATACTTTATACTGTTAAATGACATGAATATCATATATGTATATTCTAAGTATTCAATGATCCATCAAGTGTGACTTTTGGTTGCTATGGAAACCCTACAGTTCATAAAAGCATGTTTATTCTATAGTTGTAAGCCAAAGAAATTTTCTTTGAAACATAATGAAAACATAATTACACTAATATGAGCATGTTTAACTCCTTGCAGCACATAGTAAATACGTTTTAAGAAATCTGATGTTATCATTGTATTTGTTACTAAATAGGCCCAAAATACAGGCAAAATACTTGATTATTTTTTTTTGTTTCTTTCACCACAATGGACCAATTACAACAAATGGTGTCATATATAATACAAAACATAAAACATCGTCAAGTTACAATAAAAATAATAATTCAATAGTTTGTTTCAGTTACTAGTTAAGTATAAAGTAAAATAAATTTCAGTAGTTGAAAATAATGTTCCCATTGACAATTTATACAATTAGCTGTACATTGATCAAAGCTAGAGACATGTCAATCAATTTTTAGTAGGAAACATTTACCAACTTTCACAAAAACACTTACAGGAAGTGTTCTTAATAACAGTATTCTACTTCAACTTTGTTTGGCCTCTGAATTTTCTTCAAGAAATGGAAATGGGCATGTTGTATTTTAGGTAGGGATGCAAACGAATGGCAACATTGATATTCGAATATTCGGTAATTCTTTCGAACGAATATTCGAATATTCGATTACAAAGATACATCTTTTAAAAGTTGTAGTAAACTTTTATAATATTCTCTAAAGTAATAGCCGGGGCATTTTAGCTCTACTTTGTCGTAACAACTACGCGTGGCGGACCCTGAATTTCACCAAATGAGCCTCTGAAATTCTTCATTTCAGAAAGACAAAAAGTAATACTTAATGAACAAAGAAAAATAAACAAAAACTTTTTAATTAATATTCCTCTGCCTTCATATTTGTAAACAACGTGAACCTAGTTGGATTTCTGGTCAATTGGCGTTATGCGCCAATGGAGAGTTTCCGTAGGACGAGCAACCTCGTTCTGGGATTGACCTCTACTATATAAACTACGGAAAAACTAAACCAACTTGGGAACTAGTTTATTTCAGAAATTCTTAATTGGTAGAAGCAAAAAATTGGATTTTTTTCTGTCACTTGTCGTTTTCGGTCACTCCACGTGTTTTTCTAATAAGCAAGTTATTGTAAAAACACGGGGACTTTTTATAGTACCCGACGATATGTCTCCAAATGACACATGACGCGTGTTTAGTGTATTGTCATCACACTCACACCTCTGGCATTATGGGCCAATCGTTGTTTAAACAAGACAAACGAATCTTTAACACAACAACATAGTTGTAGGCAAAATATTTATTATTCTAATTATTCAACACAAAAAACATCGAATATTCGAATACCGATTTTGACATTCGAATACCAAACGTTTGATCGAATATTCGAATACTCGAATATTCGTTTGCATCCCTAATTTTAGGCAAATGGGCATGTTGTATTTTAGGCAAATGGGCATGTTGTATTTTAGGCATTATCAAATCTGCAAAGATCTCTGATAATAATCATGCAAGATCCCATGCATTAAAACACTAGTTCCTTCACCAAAAATCTGCTCCACCAAGCTCCACTTGGCAGTCTTTCATGATGTTTATTTTCTATTCTGGTGCATCAACAAACTTCCTGACGTGTACAAACCCTGACTGAAGAAGATACTTCAAATATATGACGCTTTTTAAATTTTACTTTGTGAATTAAACAATATCAAACCATTGTTGAACATTTTGATCTCTTTATCTTTGTTTAAGCCTGGGGAAACAGCTTGTTTCATAGTTTAACCAAATATTACTAAAACCTAATCTATCGAGTAAACCTTTTTCCGCTTTTGCCCAATTCTGTTTAACATTTACGGTTACAAAGTGTTGTCTCGACCAGTATTATAATAAACCGGTACAATTAAAGAATTTGGGGAGTTCATAACTTTACACCAAAACTTTAGAGCTCTCTCTCTCTTTACAAAGAACGGATAGTGGAAAGCGACCAAGTTCAGCAGCATTCGATGTCTGCTGACGGACGCCTAAAATGTGTATGGTCCCCATACTTCAGATCCATATGTTATAATAGGCACATCTTAAAAGAGTCAAACAATATCAGTTTAGTTTGAACATCCAGTTTAACTCTGCGAAATAAAGATAAGAGATTGTTAAAAGCTTTTAATGCTTGTTCCTTTATTGTTTTAACAGCATCATTTACAATACCATTGTAGGTGAAATTAATTCCTAAGTACGTAAATCGGTCAACTATTTCTGTTATCACTATTAAATGACCATACACAATCCACTCTTGACTGTCTTTTCTGGAAAATACAAATTTTAGTTTTATTAACATTGATCTTCAAACCCCATTTGCGTGAATAATTGTTTATATAATTGAGCTGTGACTGTAAGCTTTGTGGATCTGTAGTGAATATGGCTATGTCATCAGCAAAAAGTATCATATATGAGGACAGCCTTTCAATATCATTATAAGTGAGGTCTAAACTATCTCTTATATCGTTGATAAAAGAATAAACAGCACTGGGGAAGTGGTTCTCCTTGTTTCACCCCTAGTGATATATCAAGGAATGTCGAATATGACATGTTGTCTAAATCTTTAACCACGGTATAGAATGATTGCATTATATTTTAGGTAAACCTTTCTTTTAAACAGAGATTCGGCCAATAGGACTTACATTTATCAATATATAACCTTTTAAAATCTATCATTATTCTATGTTTTATTCTATTTCAAAACCTATGAACATGATCATTTGAAACAACACTTTTACTTTCTTTTTTAACCTCGTTTCTGAAACACCAAATAATATGTCTTGATTCAGATAAAATGATTAGAAGAACATATTTCACATGTTCATCATATTTAATGTCAAAATAGTGAAACCATTTTTTATTAAAGGAAATAAATCCATTTGTAACTAAATTAAATAAATACAAGCATGTTTTATTTATTGGTAAAACAAAACAACATTCTATAAAAAGATGATCAATAGTTTCAGGTTTTTAACAGAAAGTACACTTAGTTGGAAGGAACGATTGAATGAGCCAATATATATATTGTAACGTTCCTGGAATCATGTAGTCCGGAACCCGCAAAATAAACATTTCTGTTTTAATGACATTTATAAAGTATTTGATTTTTTTACAAGTTCCGCTGTTTTCTTATTACTTCTTTAGGATGTTTTGTGTATTTAATATTAAAGTCATGGTTTTAGTATAAGATTGATACGAACGAAGTTATATTCTTATAGGTTTCTACTTTTTCTAAAGATTAATGAAATTGATACCCCTAGTCTGTAATGTAAGTTATATATAATGGTTTCACCCATTGGCCGGGTTTGTTAAAATGGATCATTACGTTTTGGTCACGTGATGTTAGGGTATATAACCAGCGAAAGGCATGGATTTTAGTTCGTGTCTCGACGCCGATGTGAGAATATCACGTTTATATATAGGGAAGCTTAGAAGTATCCTTTTGTACTGTTTAGGGCGGGTTCTGATCTATTGGAGGCTAGGAGAATTAAAGTGAAGCATTGCGCTACAGCATCTAGTTTCCAGGTTCGGACATCCGTGGGGTTTCTTTTTGGTTTATAAGCATTGATCATTGCGATACAGATGGAACAGGGTCAATGGTTTGATTCCCCGTACGCTATACAATTAGGACTGTGGGTTTCACTGATATATTGTGAGAATAGTTTGAGCATTTTGTATTCTGGTCCTGTTTAAAGATAAAGCATAGGTGTTGTAGTGTTTCTGTTTGTGCGTCCTTGGTTTTGGGATAATTAAACATTGATTCTTGAACCATAATAATTATTTCTAATCATTTGGTTTTGTAAGCAATCATTGTTAATCGCGTGTAAATATTACTGATTTCATACTTAATTTGGGGGACAATGCAGTCCGAGAATAAATTTGTTATTTAATTTGAGGTAGCGTGTCCGAGCTAGCTAGGGAAGAAACGTTACAATATGACGTTGTAAACGAGTTTAAAACAAGTATTTTTCCATATCGGATCAATTGCTGTAGAAAAATGTTATGGAATGAGTTTTTAAAGTTGATAAATGGACTATCCTTAACACAGTTTGGTTCAATTTGTCTAGTAACAAAGGAAATGTATAAATGTTTTGCCGTTATAAGATATTAGGCAGAAAGGGAGATAATTCATTGAACTCTATCTATCTGTCTCTGTTTAATGTCAACTCCTCTTCCGAGTGTTACTGACATGAACGGTGCACTCTTTTGAATGTGTAAGACAATCCTTATAAAAGAAAGGACGGAACAGAGGATGATCACTTCTATTTTTTCATTTTCTTAAAAACATTCCTGAAGATTTATTGTAATTAATTTTGGATCCCGATAGTCTTTTAAAGTTATGAACATGTTCAAAAAATAAGGTAACAGATCTATCATTTGACCTTGATATTTTTTGTATGGAAATAATGTACATTTTGTGACTTTTAGTTTTAACTCTATACACCTACCCACATACATACATTTGACGTGATTGGGTAGATTATCTTGAGTGAACATTTTTATTTTAAATGTATAACAAATGTGATTGATAAATATTTCTTTTGAACTATAGATATTTAAAGACATTGTCGCATGACATTTTTGCCGAGTATATATATATATAAATACTGTATATATATATTATTACCACATCCAGCTCCGCAACATCCACGCAGTGTTACTTCCCTTGACAATACAGAATCACTGCCGGTCACTGCCACAATGTAAATCACGTGACCGTACATTATCATATCGGTAAAGATTGTAAATTACATTTCATTTATTTATTGTATTTTAGCCTTAATGCACCTTGATTATTTGAAATTTGTTAAAATTGTCAAAAAATGAGAAGAAAAAAAAATAGAAAAAAATATATAGCATTATGATGGGAGACCACTGCTCCGACCTCAATTCCAAACGCAAATATATATAGTTAAATGTAGCCGTCATAAACCCGGGACTAATCGGTGTAATATTTCACATAAACCGAAAGTGAAAGAACGCGAAATGCAAGCGTTTGAGATCAAGATATGTAGGCGATTAAAGGGTGTTTCTAAGTGAATTCATATTATTTTTTTATAGCTATTTATTGATTTTCAATCATTAAAACGGTATTTTAGCATTATATTCATAAGTTATTATTAATTTAATGTAATCGCCGAGTGCATTAGTGCTATATTTTTACATAAAAGTCATCGATGTCAGTAGACGCTCTTAAAAATGAGTGGAAACAAAGTCGTGACAGATGAAGACATAATAGAGGCAATTAGTGAATGGCCTATAACAGAGTCAATCCCTTACACTGACGATCGTACAGAACACATTCACAACCCAGCATCCCTCTCCAGTTTCTTCCTTAGGAATGTCGGCAAACCAAGAAAAGTAAGACGCAATTTTTAAATTAAAAGGTTTATTAATACCAAAAACTTAATAAGCTAACTCGTTAGAGACCCCTTTTCACCCGGAAACTTAATAAGCTAACTGGTTAGAGACCCCTTTTCGCCCGGAAATGGAGGATTTTCTTTAATAACTTGAGAAATACTGAATATTATTTTATGAAATTTCACACAAACAAAGTTGGGCTCTAGTCTAAAATAATAGACGTGTTATACGGGATTCTTCCAATCCCTAACGTCTAAACGGGTTTGTGCAAAAACCGGGGATGTTTTGAAAGATATTGAAATAGCATTAAGCTAAGTTATTTATGGTTTTAAGGTTTATATTCATATTTTACCATGTATGTAAGAAGTTATTTTGCACAAAACAAGGATTTAATGCATTAAAACACATTATTTACCTTTCCAATAAAACGAAAGGTGACTGACACAGACAACAATTATGCCAAGCGGAACAACTCGACCCAATCGTAATAACTCGGCCACCTCCGACAAGCTTCGAGATAGACCTCGTAAATACAAACCTAACAACTCGGCCATGGCTGAAATGTTTCGATTGTTTAAAAACTGTGCCCTGAAGCCTTGCAGGTGCCCTTCATGTATGTATTGTTATGTTTTGACAGCAAGAAATGAAGAAAAACCCGTCAAACTCATAATTATTCGTACGATATGATATTTTTATGTATGGAACTGATATAAAATAACGTTATCTGGTAATTTTTCTTGTTTTTATGATATTTTTTAGATGCTAAATGCTTTAACCCGGAATCCAGATCGGAATAACTACCAACTTTTGATACTAAACAATTTGTACGTGAAGGATTTGCCATATCAAAAATCGTAAAAAAAATCTGTAAACGTACAATTATTTGGACTAAGTTAGGCTCCTGATCTAAAAATCTGTTTGATAATATTTATGATGTATGGTTATTTTTACAATGAACTCGGGGCTTTTCTGCCCATTTCGGAAAAAGACCCTAGACATTTTGGGGAAATTTGCATCACGAATATGCCTAAATTGGGAAGTTTTACAGTTATAAGAACAAGCTTTTGAGTCTCCTGCAAATGAGGAAATTATTAAATATAAGTTTCTTTTCCCTTTCAAAAGACCTTAAACCGCTGAAATATCAATCCTTGGGGTGTAAATATCTATTGCAATAAATCATGACAGATAAAATTTCATACTGATCTCTGAATGCGATGAAAATCAATGATTTCTGAATTAATCATCCCTAAAACTTTACATCACATAATTTATTAGGATGTTGAATGAACCAGTACAGGTAAAGACTTTCTGTTTTTTGTGTTTTTTTTGCTTTTGATTGGGATTTTTTTCTGAAGATTGGGAGAAATATCATATATTTTGCTGTGGGAATGAGTATGATAGTCGGACCTGTGGATACTATAGAAAAAGCCCTGGAACTCATGTGCCGAACATACTCAGTAAATCCACTGATATGACAATGTACTGTACCATTAATTCACCCACTTTTAGTAAAATGTAATCATTTAAAAAAATAATGAAACAATATTCCTGATTGGCAACAAAATTGTTATTTCTTTCTTTTTTCTATAAAATCTTACATACTGCTCTGTTTAAATGAGTATTTTGGGGAGAAATATTTTCTATTTTGTTGAGTGGTAAAAGTCTATAATCCCCTGTTGAAACAAATATGGTGCAATTTAAATATTGCTGATAAAGAGCTAATTTTGCTGAAAAAAAGAGTTTTCTTAGGTTTAAGCTTCAATTGAACACAACGTATTATTTGTATGAAAAACAATCATACTGGAATTGCTAAACAACAATTTTACAGGGTGGGCAAATAATTGTTGATATGGGCGAAAAAGTGGTCCCTAACCAGTATCTTTTTTTTTCTTCCATTTTGCAGGTTGCTGAAAAAGTGCGTGAGGAGGAGCCAGGTGAGGACGAGGTCCTGGTTGAAACAGCTCTAGCCCGCTGGTGGAAGAAAACTGGACGACACCTTCTGTTAGGGGTGGAGCTACCCAGCACTGACAATCCTAACACTCTAATTAATTATGTAGCAGGGTATGGTTATTCACCCATTTAAAAAGATGCTACAAAGTCTTTTAATAATTAACCGATTTTGGTATTGGCTTACAAGTGGTAACAGGGAAACACAATGTCTAAACTGTTTAAACATTTTGTTTAACGATTAAGTTGAACACAGATACAAAGTATATGAGAGCTATACTTCTCACCCTGAAATTGGCGTCAGTATCAGACCTTGGTTAAGGTTTTCATGCAAGCACATTTAGGTCAATATCCAGAGAACATATCTTGTATTGCATTGAAGCTTAGACACACCTTTCCATCCATTTAATCTACTAATTTAATCAAGTTAGATTAAAACTTTATCATGCATATGCTGCAAATTATGACCCTTAATTGTTTGACTTAGAAATTCTGATTGAAAGTGGTGAAAAAGTCGAGCACACTGTTCCTGTGACAGCTCTTGTTTTATCTGTTTATCAAATTTTGTGGCATGGTAGAACAAGAGTTTTGAATTTAGCATTGTACTTTCATCATTTTAATGAAGTTTCTTTTTCTTTTTTGTTATGATATATATATACATGTACCTTAAAAGTGATGCTTGTTAAAATGTGGTTTTCCATGTAATGTCATGTTATTTTTACTGCTCTTAAAGATTTTGGTTTCCACATTGCTTTATAAATGTAACATAGATTTTTTTCACTGTGGCAGATTGAAAATTCTTACATTCTTAATTTTTGCATAAGAGAAAGAAATATTGTGAAATTTGGTGGAAGATCTAAATGATTTTACTCTTGACCACACAAAATGATAGTTTCCCACATTCACTAGGTGAAATAAATTTTGATCTTTAATCGTAATTCAACAAATATTCTCTATTCACTTATAACACCGTCATGAAACTCTTTCATTTCACTACAGCACTGATGAGGGTCTGGAGTTTATGCAGGGTGAGATACGAAGACTACGGAATAAACTCTCCTGCGGAAGTAAAAATATATCAGTTTCATCAGCTCTGTCATCTTTCTATGAACGTCTTGGCAATCTAACCTTGGCAAAGCTGCATCTGGAAAAGGTCAGAGAACATCACTCAGAAGGTACACCCTTAACATATTTTGTTGAAAACATTGACTTTATTGCTATGTGTAGTCTTTTGTCTTTTTTAGTAGGTTCAGATTTTGCTCCAGCCTTGTTCTTATGGTAGTCATTGTCAACAGCAAGGTTCAATGTTGGTCATAATTCCAAGACATTCTAAATATTCTCAGAAACATTGGTGCACATTCTTACAGTGATACTGATGTACCCATAACTAAGACTCATCATTCTGGCTAAAACATGTATGATAAATTATGCCTCTCAACCGCTCAAATAATCATAAGCCATTGACCTTTGCTTGCATTGTCTTTTTTTTTTTAAACGGACGAGGGCAAATAAAATAACTTTTACTCTACAAGACATTTGGGAAACAAATTATTAGTAAAATAAAGTCACACTTCAAGATAGACTTGATGATTTCACATTTTATGCTGCTACTGCAGACAAGGAGGCTGAGTGGCGGCTGGCTCGCCTGGAGAGGGCAGAGGGACACAGGCATCGGCAAGAGGAGATACTAAGGGAGATGGACCACAACTCTCTGTCACAGTTAACCTTTCCCGCACACAGCCAGGTCATATGCACACAAAAAATACTTCTTGTATTTATAACAATACAGGCACTAACCTGATAAATTGGTTCAAGTCTGTTTGATCAGCCTTAAGGATATTATCATCATAAAATTATTTTCCTGATTTGCAAACCTTTTTTATGTGTTAACCGTTTAGTACATTTTTTAAGTTGTCTCTTTAAAAAAAAAAAGCTTTAATTGTTGAATGTCAGATTGCCAAAAAAATGCATCTAAAACAATTGAAAGTAATCTACTTAAACTGTCAAATTGACTTTTAATGGACTAAAAATCTGTGTTAACATGATCATAGATCCACATAGCTGAGTACTGTGTTATGTAGTTATTTAAAATGCAAACTCAAAGTTTGAAACTAATTTCATAAAAATAGAACGTTTGCTTCTGCTGAAGGTTGAGCGTGTACCGGCCAGTGGACTGTCATACAGTGACTTCCTGCACAAATACGCCCAGACCAGTACCCCAGTCATTGTAACAGGCCTGCAGATTACCAGTCAACCGTGGACACTGGACCATGTTAGCAAAGTTGCAGGTACACAAGTTTTTCTCCTGCCTTCAATAGTGTTATACATACATGTATAGGTTGTTTGTTCCATACCAAAACTGGAATTTATTGGGTACTTATTGTGCTCTTTTCATAATTTTGATTTTTCACATCGCCAGACAGCTTTAATGATTTTGAAGCACATATCTATGTAATGTAACTTTAATGGGATGCTCTGTTTATACAATTTTCTTCTGGTAGGAGAGTGTGATGCCCCTGTGAAGAAGCCAGTGAAGGAATCTGTGAAATTTGCCCACCTTGAGGACTGTGGCACCATGAAGGTCAAGGACATTATAGATTCTCTCCATGGGGACTTGCCACATGACCAGCAGGTGTACCTGTTTGATTGGTCTTTGCCCTGTCACTGCCCTGAGTTAGCCAAGGAAATTACCATACCCAAATATTTTGCAGGTTTGAACCATATGCTACTTAATACCAAATAGCATAAGAAAATGTCTTCTGACAGCACTGTATGATTTATTGTGTAAATTGTAGTATGCAAGATATAAATTATGGTTTTCTGATAATCATTTAGGTGGCAAACTTAAAATCAAGCAAATGTTAGATAAGAATGTGTGCAGTGCAAATCTCCAATCTCTTGTGCATCACATCATTGGCCAAAAACAATATGTTGAGAAAATTGGACACACCGAAATTTTAACTACCGGGTAAGGTAGTATCAAACATGCATGATACTCTTTGATGGAGACCTTTCCTATTTGCATACATTATTCATTGTTGACTATATACTTTGTCTTAACCATTACATAAGAGTAGAGATGGAATAAATGAAAATAACCATCTGTTTAGGGTAAACATGCATTAAAAAAAAAGAAGCCATGATAGAAAAAATATCCTCATGTTTGTTGTTAGGTGACCTGCTACAGAGGACATCAGCTGATTCCCTTTACCAGGACAGCTGGCCAAGCTTGTTCATTGCCCCGGCTGGTCTCACCAGCGAACTACATGTAGACACCTTTGGCTCTAACTTCTGGATGGCACTCTTTCAGGGCAAGAAAAGGTATAGCTAGTTTAAAGTTTAAACCACACTCGGGAACGAAAATATAAAACAGTAACACATTAGAATAAACCAATGTTTATTTTGCCAATGTTAACTTGAAGTTATGTTTTTGTTTTGTTACAATAGTCCACTATTAAACTGTATTTAGTTGTGTATTTATTTTGTTGTTTATTGTTGTCTACTTTTCATGTATTTTCCATGTATGAATATGTGAAATAATTACATGTATACATATTTTCTCAATACTCCACCAGGTGGACATTTTTCCGGCGTGAGGACATATCTTTGTTATACCCTGTATACAACAACCCGTGGAGTGAAGACCCTAACTTTCGGGTGGACCTGGACAGCCCAGACCTGTCACAATTCCCACTCCTCGCCCATACCCACCCTGTACAGTGTGTGCTGGAACCCGGTATGCTTGCTTATTTCCATTAAAGTATATTTTTTTCCCTTTGTCATATGAGATTGTTGGGAGTAACATATGTATTGTATTGCTTGTACTGTTTGTATAAATGACATTACAAATGACATTATTCACTGTGTGGGAATGGACACCGGATATAGCTAATAAAATGATCAATCGATAAGCGTTTGATTTTGACACATGGTCAGTCATTTTTTATGCCCCCGAAGGTGGGCATATTAAAATCGCACCGTCCGTCCGTCTGTCCTTCCGTGTGTCCGGCTCAATAACTCATGTCCGGGCTGTACCTTTCCCATGTATGGACAGATTTTAAAATAACTTGCCACATGTGTTCCACATACCAAAACAACGTGTCGCGTGCAAGACCCTTGACCCTACCTCTAAGGTCAAGGTCACACTTAGTGTTTATTCACAATGGAGTGCTGCATATAGGACATAGAGTATAGGTTGTTGTGTCCGGGCTGTAACTTTCCCATGTATGGACAGATTTTAAAATAACTTGCCACATGTGTTCCACATACCAAAACAACGTGTCGCGTGAACGACCCGTGTCCCTACCTCTAAGGTCAAGGTCACACTTAGTGTTTATTCACAATGGAGTGCTGCATATAAGGACATAGAGTATAGGTTGTCGTGTCCGGGCTGTAACTTTCCCTTGTATGGACAGATTTTAAAATAACTCGTCACATGTGTTCCACATACCAAGACGACGTGTCGCATGACAGACCCGTGTCCCTATCTCAAAGGTCAAGGTCACACTTGGGTGTTTATTCACAATGGAATGCTGCATATATAAGGACATAACAGTGTTGGTTGTCAACTATGGGTGGTATTATTTTATGCTTAGAGGCAATTTAAAATAACTTGCCATATGTATTTGACATGTAAAGGCAAGATCAACTTTTCTTGTACTGACCTTGTTCATAGGTCAATGTCACAATCGGGGGCATTCGTCACATACTGTGACAGCTCTTGTTTGTATTTTATGTTGATATATTTAACAAAATCGAAGAGTTTTGAAAGATTTGATACTGTTCAATATACGACTATGATGGAAATATGTCTCCTCTTTTGTATAATAGCCCAATTCACTCCGAAAGTTGCATGATTGCTCACAAATGTTAATTTATGTGGTACGATTTCAAACATAAATCAACAAATTGCAAAAAAGATTAAAAACTGAATCGAGCGATTTCATTGTAATTACATAATCTAGTAATGTGTAAAATATAAATATGATATATTTTGTTGTTACGGAGATATTCATACCTTTTGATGCCCTGGCAGTGTACTGGGGATAGACGAAGCAAATAAATGACTGCACATGGGATAGCTATTAAGTGGACTGAGGATAGTAACGATGTATTTAGAATAACGAGACTGTGATAATGATTACGGCTTTTTATCTATACGCGAGCTCGAGGGAAATTGTTGGATGTTGTCCATATCAAGGGATGAGAGCAAAAACATTTTGTTGTTTTTTTAGCTCTACTGGCCAAAGGCCAGAAGAGCTTATGCGATGGTAATGTGTACGAAGTATGTGCATCCGTGCGGTCGTGCGGTCGTGCGTCTGTAAACAATTGCTTGTGAACACCATACAGTCTTCAGTTTTGATTGTATCTCGATGAAACTTGTACAGTATCTAGATATCCATTAGAGCTCGGTTCCTTTCGAAAACCAGCCAGATCCGCCCATGCATGCCTAGATTATGGCCCTTGATAGTATAAAAAAAAATGCTATTGTGTAAACAATTGGTTGTGAACACGATACAGTCTTCAGTTTTGATTATATCTCGATGAAACTTGTACAGTATCTAGATATCCTTTAGAGCTTGGTTCCTTTCGAAAACCAGCAAGATCCGCCCATGAATGCCTAGATTATGGGCCATGAAAGTTTTAAAGAAATGCTTTCTATTTTTAGCCAGGTCTGCATGAGCGAATTCTATTTTTAGCCAAGTTTACATGTATATGTTAATTCAAGTCTAGAGTTAAGGGAAGTCTAGGATTTTGAGAGACAATTTGCTTTTTGCTTCTGCAGTTGATTTTGTGAATTACTCTGCCTTGTTCTTGTTGAAAGCCCAAAGGCCATTTTTTAGCTTTAAGTTCTGTAGTTTGCGCATTCATCTTAACAAAATTGATTGTGAATGTTTAAGTTATGCACCTGGTGTCATTACTGGCCACACCCAGGGTTCACAGGTTTGGTAAACATAAATCTGGAAAGGTTTGAAAATCTTTTTGTGTGTTCGTGCATCCATCTCAGCACAATTGATTGTGAATGTTTGTTCAAATTGATCAATGTTGTCCTAGGATGCCCTTGACTTTGACCTTTTGACCAACTTTTTTTAACTTTTAAAACTACAGAAAATTTTACTATGAGTACAGTTTTGAAAGCATTTTTTTTGTCAGATGACTTTTACTTGGCACATATTAAAATAGTTCATGCAACTAATCTGCTTACAATACTTTCTGGGCTCAGATGTTGAACATGCTACGTTTTCAGGTAACCCAAACACAAAACATAAACTATATGTCTGTTGCCTTTTACCCATACATACATGCTCTGGATTGATATGACCACAAAAGCCATGCCAGTAGAGCATAGGCCCTTTTGGGCCTCTTGTTTGTATCTGTATGCACTTAAAACTGTTTCATTCATACACATTAGTTAACCATGATAGTAGTCACGCGACATACAATTACGTCATAATACAGTCATTTATGACGTAATAATGTTCTCATCTTGTTCACTCTCGAGAGAGGACGTGTATTTGTTCAGTCAGGAAAATAAGTTTATTTCATAGACAATTATTCAGATGGAGGAACAGTTTCAGGAGTTTAAAGACTCTGTGAACGAAAGGATTATCGGCGTAGAACGAAATCTACAGACAGTGATTCAGAAACTTGATATTTCCTCCGGATTTGTAAATTCACCACGTGAAGGGTGCTTCTCGGTAAACGACCACCCAGAAAGAAGCCACGTGTTGGCTCCCGGTACCGCAGCTCTAACTGCCACCGGGTCTAATTCTGATATCCAGGGGGATTTTTCCGCACTGAAGGACAGTTTGGCACGGATTAAGCTGCCGACAGAGCTACGACTCAACGAATCCCGTCAAGGAATCAAGCGTTCGGATGTTCCTGTATTGAACATTCTTTCAAAGTGTAGCCGTTACAGTGAAACCACGGCAAAACTCCTATCGACAATTGAACCAGGATCTAGTGTAACCCAAGAAACATTGGACCAGTTGTTTCTTATTTGTCATGCCCAGTGTAAATATGTTCAGGACGAGTATGCGGCTATTCTTGTAAATGGACAGTTTGACCAATCAACATCAAGGATATTTCGTGCGTTACAAAAGAACACATCCGGGTTAAACGCAGACTCGCTCGATACTTTAAGGTCTGCAGCCACCTTATCGGCGGCCAGCCGTACGACAGCCCCAGCACGTGGTGCGTCAACATCATCGTACGAGTCGGGACGTGGCGGTTATCGTGGAGGTCAACGCGGAGGTCGTCGGGGAGACGTTTTCAATAGCTTCGCGTCGCGCCAGTTCCCGTCGTCGAGATACCGCAACAGTCACCAGAAGGACGAGGGTGCACCAAACACATACGATAAGGACGATTAGTTACGCATTGTGTGCTTACATTAAGCGTTGTTTTCATTCAGATTTCACTTAATTAAAATTTTGTTTCAATGTGTATTTCTAATCTCCAACGAAATATATCTGCATGGAAACAGATTGATGCTCCCAATCACATAATTGATTGGATTACTAATGGTATTACTATTCCCTTTGCCACACAAGTACAGCCTTTCGAGTTAAAGAATCACGATCTTAGTGCAAAACAGTGTCAGTTTGTTAATCAGGAATTACATAGGTTGTTATTACTCGGATACATAGAACCTAGGGAAGAAAAACCAGTTTGTGTGAGCCCTTTAGGGGTTGTGCCTAAAAAGAACAATAAGTTACGTCTTATCACGGATTTAAGGAAGCTTAATGATAATTGTAATGTTCCAAAGTACAGAAATGAAGACATTCGAGATGCTGTGAAGTTAATAGAACCCGAAGACAGGTTTATTACGACTGATATCAAAGACGGATTTTTACATATACCTGTTCATGTATCACACAGAAAATTCTTAGGATTTAAATGGGATGGAGTTTATTATGTGTGGAATGTGTTAGTATTTGGTTTATGCTGTTCACCATATTTTTTCAATAAGATTTTGAGGCATGTTATAACGTATTTACGGTCTGTAGGGTTGAGAATTACAGTTTTTGTTGACGATTTTCTACTTTGTGCATCTGTGTCAAATATAACAGATCACAAAGATCAGTTACTGCATACATTAGACGAGTTAGGGTTTGAAGTGAATTTTGAGAAATCAAACCTAGTGCCAACACAGCGTATTGCATATATTGGATATACAATATGTACTGCCGACAGCAAAATAATCGTAAAAGTGCAGTTGATTCGCGTGGCCAGGCTTAAGAGGTCTATTCGGAGAGTTCTTAGTCAAGGGCTGGCAGCTGCCCGTCAGTTAGCGAAAGTATTGGGGCAGTGTGTGTCAGTTGCCTGGGCCGTCACACCTGGAAAACTTTTTCTGAGAAATTCGTATAAATTACTTAGTGCGCGTAAATCGTGGTCGGATAGCTTAATTATAACACCGGAAGTTGCAGAAGAACTACAGTGGTGGTTAAATTCAGTAGATTACTGGAACTCACGCGAGATATGTTCCGAGACAATACAGGCTCAGGTGGTCACCGATGCCAGTGGTCTAGGCTGGGGAGCAACGTACGGCAGCCATGTTGCATCGGGCGACTGGAACCGCCGCGTCTCGTATCTCACCTCGAACGAAAGAGAAATGTTGGCCATATTGATGGCCATCAAAGCCTTCGCGAAGCTGTTACGCGGGTTAGTAGTGCAAGTACTAACCGACAATATTTCTGCAATGACTTATATAAACCATATGGGGGGCCCGAGCCAAAAACTGTCAAGGCTGGCATTAGCAATTTGGGCGGAAGCGTTCGATCATGGAATCACGTTACGTTGTGCTCATATCGCAGGCGTACAGAATGGTCAAGCCGATTATTGGTCGAGAACGCCAGACAAGCACAATTGGATGTTGCATCCAGCCGTGTTCGGTTACATAGACAAATTGTACGGTCGTCACACAATAGATCGGTTTGCAAATTGTCAGAACGCTCAGTTACCGAGGTTCAACAGTCGGTACTGGGATCCGTTGTCAGAAGCAGTGGACGCCCTATCGCAGGGCAACTGGGGGTGCGAAAACAACTTTGTAAACGCCCCGTTTTGTCTTATACCACAAATTTTAGACATAGTACAAACGCAAAAAGCGTATGCGACCATAATAGCTCCGCAGTGGAAGACACAAACATGGTATCAACGGTTGGCTCGTATGTCAATTTCCCCACCTCTAAAGTTACCGAACAACCCAAGAGTTTTTCGATCAATGGGGGCACTTCCGGAACCGTGCCGGAACCGGAAGTGGCAAATAGTCGCCTGGAGAGTGTATGGCGGGAAGAACTTGTAGCAAAAAACTGGTCACAGTATAGTATTAGCAAGTTGAGATATAGCCTTGCTAAGGGCACTTTGCGATCATATGATAACGCGCTCGAGAAATTGTTTAAGTTTTGTACTGAAACAAAGTGTGATTTCCCGCCAAATGACACATGTTATCTGGCCGATTTTTTCTGCAACATGGCTAACGCGTCGTCTCGACCTAATTCGGTCATTAGAACAAACATTGCCGCTATAGGTCACTTATATCGAGCCAAGGGGCGTGTCAATCTTGTCGAAGATTCAGACGTAAGACTTCTCGTTAGCGGACTAGTCAAATCGGGGACCAGTGAACCAATGAAGAGATCAAAGGTCATGCCTATAGAGCGTTTTCACAACTTATTTTTAAGTTGGTCGGACAACAAACATTTGGATTTTAAGTGTCTGAGGCTTAAAGCCATTACGTTATTAGCATTGACGTTAATGCTAAGACCATCAGACGTTGCACCAGCCGACGACGAGATAAAGTTATGTTTCAATATTAGTCAGGTTGAATTCCGTGAAACGTCTGCCAAAATAACATTTTTCGGAATCAAAAATGATACATCGCGGTCAGGGTTTGAGGTCGAGTTGCCAAGGGCAAGCAACGTTAAGCTTGATCCTGTTCAGACATTACAGGACTACATTGAACGGACAGACAGGTTCCGGCCGCCAGGTGGTCCGGTATTCTTATCGCTTCGCGCGCCGTATAATGCAATTCAAGCATCGTCTGTTGCCAAGATTTTGGATGAAGCTATAAAACTGGCAGGTCTAGAGGGACAGGGTTACACGGCAAAGTCGTTTCGTCCAACGGGAGCTACTACCGCAATAGCTCAGAATATAAATCCCGAGATCGTACGTAAAGTCGGGCGATGGAAGAGTTCAGAGGTTTTCTTCGCGCATTACGTGCATTCTCAGACTCCTTCTGGCTTCACAGATGACATACTTAATCATGAGTAAATAAGTATTGGAGATTTAAGTTCATACATGGAGTTGGCACTCTGGTTTAGTACTCTTTAATTTGAGTACTTTATTCTATTTTGTGCATTTATCTCATCAGTATGGCATATGTGTTTAATTTTAATGTTTAAAGTTTATTAAAATTAAGAAACAACAATGTATGTATTGTTTGTCGTAGTGACGTATATTTACCAAAATAGTAGTCACGCGACATACAATTACGTCATAATACAGTCATTTATGACGTAATAATGTTCTCATCTTGTTCAGTGGCATTTATTATGATTGTATTATGTATATTATATGAGCTAATATAGAAGAGTGAACCTGTATGGGAGTATGGCATATGTGTTTAATTTTAATGTTTAAAGTTTATTAAAATTAAGAAACAACAATGTATGTATTGTTTGTCGTAGTGACGTATATTTACCAAAATGTGTTTTTCACAAGCATCAATATCTAAATATTTGAAATACGCCGGTAATCTGATTTATAGAGTAACACAAAACATATGGCCGTAGAATTTTTGTGGTGTTTGCTATTCATATATATAGTATTGCTATGTAAATCAAGTAAGTAAGTTTTTGCACACAGAAAGTCACCAGTAGGGAATGAGATATTGTGATCAAATTTGGAACACGTAAAGCTTTTTTCTTAGCTTGGGTCGATTTTGGTATTACTTAGAACGTAATAATAACTATCCCCAGTACATAATACGGCTATCCCCAGTACAGTACTGTGAACATTTCTAAGGGCATATCTTTAACAGTTTAAAAGTAACATTGCCATATCTCACAATAAAAATAGTGGAGCTTATGCTAGTGAAATCCTTCGATTCAGATTTTTTATTTATTTGATATATTTCCTAAAAATAACAATACTTGTCGAAATTCTGTAAGTTTTGAGGAGATCAGCTCAGATTTGAAGAAACATTTTACGAAGTCTGCTAAATCAGAAGCACTTTAAAGTATACCATAGGCCGGTACGGTAGATATGCGTTTACACAGCAAGATCTTACCTCTGGTTAAGAAAAACAACTGCATAATTGTCTGTTTACTTATCACTTTTTGAGCTATATCCGGTGTCCGTTCCCACACAGTGTTATTGGGAGTAACAGGTAACATATGTATTGTATTGTACTGTTTGTGTCAATAGGCCCCAGATAGCATTTTATTAGTTTGTTTTTCAAAGAAAACGAGTTGTTCTACTCACTTTTGTTGTCTGCATCATCATTTTTAAAGCTTAAATCTTGGTCACAACTCAAAAAGATATTCAAATAAAACTTGGTACATCTGTTTTCCATTGCCCAAAAATCTGGCATTAATAATTGTCCAGTTATGCCCTTTGTTTGTTAAACACGAGCTTTGGCATTTGCATTTGCTCAACCGCACTCTTTCTTTCTTTGCGCCATCAAATTTGGTCAATGTTTTTTACTTTTATACAGTCATGCATATGTATTATATGTTCAACTTAATCAAAAGGAAAAAAAATTCCTCTATTTTATCTATAGGTGAAGTGCTGTTTGTGCCTGCAGGGTGTCCCCATCGTGTGGAGAATTTGGAATCTTCACTCGCGATTTCTGCCAACTACATTGACCTCTCAAACCTTCACCTCGCTCAAAGGGAGCTCACTCTGGCTGCTCTCTTACACTCAAGGTCACATGACCTTCTCGAGCAGCTCAGTGATCCGAACTTTCCCAACAAGCATTGGAGTGACATTGATCATATGAAATTTGAAGAATTCAAATCTTGGGTGAAATTAAAAGAACAATATGAACTGTTTGATATAACCCTTGAGAGTGTAGAAAAAGAACAAAAAGTTTTAACAGTGTAGCTGTGCTATAACTAAACATTGTCAGTATGTATACATTACAATGTATACATTGAAATATGTTAAAAATATTCAGTTGGCAATTGTGTATAGATCTGAACATATTATGCATACAAAATGATTAAAGAATTACTAAAGAAGATCAGTAATAATTGTCTTGTACAAATATTCCGCTATAAACATATTTTTTAAGTATATTATTTTGGTCTGTCCAGTTGGTTGATCATGTCTTGTATGCACAACAGCTCAAGTTTAGTTTAACCTAGGACTATGAAACTTCAGTGGTAGGTTGCTTTGACTTCCATATTGACTGTTGGATTCCATTGCCATCACATCCATTGTCCCTGGGAACAACTAGCTGAGAATGTCTTGACTTCCTATTACTATTGATTTTGCTTTACAAGGATCTCCTTATCAACCATAAATTTACTCAGCAACCACTAACTTGCATAGCAAGCAGCAACATCCTTAATAACCACTGACTAGTTGGTCATTTTAATCAGGTGAGCTATATAGGGCCATTTTGTCAAATGTCAGGATCATCAGTCTTATCAAAACTTTGTCACCCAATAATTTGTTTGACCTAGTTTCATGACACTGAGGTATGCAACATGTCCTTGACCAATAGATGACCTCTATTGTTATTGAGGTCAGAAGGTTAAGGTCAGCAGTTTTATTCAAACTGGTTGCACAATTTCTCAAAACAGGTTTGACTTAGGGCCATGGAACTTTAGCGGTATGTTGCCCATAACAAATAGATGACTTCTATTGCTTTGAGGTCAGAACATTAAAGGTCACCGACAATAGTCTTATGAAAGCCTTGTCCGCAGCTCAAAAGTAGAAATATATATATTTACTCTCCGAAAACTCATTGCAATCATTAGTTGATGGACTTCCTCTTAAAACTCCTTTATTTAATCTGCCACATGTTTCTGACAGTGTTGCTCAGAGGGCATAATATAATGTTGGACAAACATCTATGTAATGGCAATATCTCGGTGTTTAAATTACAGCACACATACATGGTGGTGTTCAATTGCAGCACACATATACAAGGTGGTGTCAAATTGCAGCACACACATACTAGGTGGTGTTCAAATTACAGCACACATACTAGGTGGTATTAAAATTACAGCACACATACTAGGTGGTGTCAAATTGCAGCACACACATACTAGGTGGTGTTCAAATTACAGCGCACATACTAGGTGGTGTTCAAATTTCAGCACACATACTTATTGCAGCACACACATACTAGGTGGTGTTCAAATTACAGCACACATACTACCGTATTTTCTCGACTATAAGGCGATTCGCTTATAAGACGGCCCCCTAACTTTGCCCATGAAATCTGGTGCTTTTTGTTTCGACTCGCTTATAAGACGGGGTCAATTTTTAAGCAAATCTAAAATGCTAAAATTCTTCCTAATGTGTAAAAATGTTCAAGCTCAACGGACAATTATCGACTTTCGCGGTAACTGTTTTTGTTTTACTCAAAGAAAATGGCGGTTAACTGTGAGCTCTCTATTTGGAGGTAGGTTAAAAATGAGTACATAAGTTTGCAGGACAGGTCGTTACTTATCGGAATTGTAATAATTCATCAATAACAACATATGTATGTTTTAGTATTTTTTTTTATTGAAGACACTAATGAAGTTCTTCGGCAAAATTAATGGCTTCGATAACATAACTGCGAAAAGCCGAGGCATGAATAGGTGTTTGTTTAGCAATAATGCTTTAGGCAATATTGTCCCTTGATTGGCGACGAACATAAAGGATTCATATTCGCATTGTCATTTGTTTGCTTAATCAAATTGACAGTTAGGTACCTACATCATATTAAGATTCCAATTTATTGATTTGATATATATCTGTCAAACTAATTATACTGACACGCGCCATAAGAAAAAATGCAGATATAACGGTACACTGTGTGACGTCAGAGCACGCGCGGTGAAGAGATTTCGTGTTGTTGTTTACTTAATTGCCCCATACTTGTATCAGCAGACGATATACTGGATAGACGAATATCCTATGTAAAATTTTACTGATTTTGACATGAATCTTTTTTTTAATATTTTATCGACCCGCTTATAAGACGGGTCCCCTACTTTGGGGGTAAAAATCGGGACCCAATTTCCCCGTCTTATAGTCGAGAAAATACGGTAGGTGGTGTTCAAACTGCAGCACACATACTAATTGCAGCACACACATACTAGGTGGTGTTCGATTGCATAACACATAAACTATGAGGTGTTCACATTGCATCACACATATACTATGTGGTGTTCACATTGCATCACACATATACTATAGGGTGTTCACATTGCAGCACACATATACTTTGTGGTTTTCACATAGCAGCACACATATTAGGTGGTGTTCGAATTGCTGTACACACATACTAATCGCAGCACATATACTAGGTTGTGTTCAATTGCAGCACAAAAAATAGGTGATGTTCAAATCGCAGCCTACACAAGGTCATGTTCAAATTGCAGCACACATATACTAGGTTGTGTTCAAATCACAGCCTACACAAGGTCATGTTCAAATGGAGCACACATACTAGGTGGTGTTCAAATTGCAGTACACATACTAATCGCAGCACACATATACTAGGTGATGTCAAATTGCATCACCCATATACTATGTGGTGTTCACATTGCAGCACACATATTCTGTGGTCAAATCGCAGCGCACATGTACTAGGTTGTGTTCAAATTGCAGCACACATCAACTAGGTTTTGGATAAATAAAAGCACACATATACTAGGTGGTGTTAAAATCGCAGCACACATGTACTAGGTTGCATTCATGATGTAAACTTGGCTTAAATCAATCATATTTTCCCTTGGATATCCAGTTTAGAAGTCATATACATTACTAACAGATACCAGGGTAAGCTTATAGAAGATTACTTGTCAGATGAGTCAGGGTGCCCTTAATAGGAAATGCAAACAAGGGTGCATTAAATTAGTACCCTTTTTGGAGAACAAATACCATGCCCTATGTCAGTCCTTGAAGTTGTAACCAATATTTATGTTTAAAACAATACAACAATAGTCAATTTCTTGCAACTTTCAAGCAAAACATTTTTATCAATAATAATTTCTATGCCTCCACTTACGGGGAGGAGGGGCGGCATTAGATTTGCCCTTATACTTACTTCCGTCTGTGCGAACTTGTTTCATTCAAAACTCCAAATCTATTTGACCTAGAGTCTGGAAACCTTAAGGGAGTGTTGTTGAGATGATGAAGTTGTGCATCTGGGGTTTTGTTTCCCACTGCACTTCATTAAACCAGAATTATGGTCCTTGAAAAATGGTATTTCTGGACTTGTGACAGTCAATACTCAAAAATTAATTCACCTAGAGTCAAGAAACCTTGGAGGAATGCTATATAGCTAATGAAGTTGTGCACCTGGTGTTTTGTTCCTAGCTGCATTTAGTAAACCATAGTTATGGCCCTTGAATAGCAAAAACTGGCATTTCAACTTGTGAAGATCAGCACTCCAAAACTAAAAAAATGTTGTTGCACATTTATGCAGAATGGACAATATAATGGCCCTTGTTTTTGTGTCAAATGCGGCATTTGGGAGCATATGTTTCTTATGGACGCCTGTTTTGAAAAAGACTACGATTGTGTTAACCTGATGACCTTGACCTGAGCTAAAGACCAATATGGGTCTACAACAGAGATATTTTAATGGATGTATAAAAACACAAATAACCATATCAGTATTACTTTTAAGAGAATTCTAATTCAGTATTTTATTATCAAATTCATCACAGTTAAATACATAAGCATAAATAACAATGCAATACTATTTTCAAGTGAAGAGAGTATACAAGAAAATATAATATTGTGAATGAGATTGCTTAAAAAATAAAATACAAACCTATTTTCATGTGCATAAATATTTCATCATTGCTAAAAATTACCATTATATACAATCACAGCTCAAGGGTTGTTTTGGATTCATGGTTTGCTGAAGTACCCTATTTTCTTGGAAGTCATATTCTCGAGGTAGTCAGCAAAGTCTGACTTGGAATATAAAAACAAACCATAAACAAGTTTAATGAAAATCCATTAAGGGGTTAAGGAGATATGGCGTTAACATGTAATCAACACTTCAAACCTGAATGATGTTGATCTATTAACTTGAACAGTCGTGTTTGCAGTGCAGGTTTCTTTAAGCCGTGTGAATGTGGTTAACACTATTGTTGCATGAAAATCCTGAAGGGGCTTAGAAGTAATGGAGCAGACATGAAATCTATGAATAGAACCTTTGACCTTAACATGTGACCTTTACTTTGAGCAAGATGCCAGTAATGTGGGCTCTGCATATTGTCTCGCTGTAGTAAAGATTTTCACTGTGTTTCATTAAAATCCTTCCAAGGGTTACAGATACTGAGAGAACAAAAAGCCTATGGCTTGAAATTGTGGCCTTGTACTGTGACCTTGACCTTAAAGGGGCTAGACCCCAGATAATACAATTGCAAGAAAAATAGAAAATTGTGAAAAAATTAGATAAAATTGCCCTAGATGTGTACAACGCATTGAATCACATGTATGTATCACATCACATACGACACATAAATTTTGCGCAATTTTTGTGCATTTTTCCAATTTGAAATTTACATGAGTTGTCAACCATGTAAATCCCAGTACTTTTAAAAATAGCGTCTGTATATATTCATCTGAATTCATAAACAGATATTATTCAAACCGGGAAACCATTATGCGCAATTCTAAACAGGGTAACAGATGAGACAGCAACATTTATTATTTTAAACCATGTAAAGTGATGTATTATCGGTCTTCTAGTAGCTCGCATTTACAATTCTAGGTTTGTTTGGAGGAAATACTGTATTTTTGCAGATTTTTGGACCATCTGGTGTCATGACCTTTACAGCTTGCACATCGGTAATAAGGGTTATGCATGTCATCTCCATATTGGTAACATTTGACACTAGCTTCATGACATTCCTTCAAGGTGTAGAAAAGATACTATAGAGAAAACAATAAATCTATGGCTTGAACCTTTGACCTTGACCTATACTAATGCACCAGTCAATTGTAACCATGCCCCCCCCCCCACCCCCCAGATCCGGGGAATAGTGGAGACTTGACTTTCAGTCCAGCCAAGCCCAGGTAAAATCCCCTGCCTGTGGGGACGAAATGCTGGCAAAATCCCCGCAAAATGCCCCCTCACCCCAGGGACCCTAGGTAATGCCCATTCCCCACTATTTTGGGCATGAAGACAAAACCACAGCATTCACCTGGCACTGCAGGGTCACCTAGGAGGTAAAAACATGGCACATTTCCTCAGCTATCCCCGTTATATCCCTGAAAGTAGGGGGGCCGTGGTTACAAATGACTGGTGCATAAGCGGACACAAGAGCATAACAGATGGATTGGCATATACACTAAAACACAATATATCTTCCAATGCATAGCTTAAGAGGTGGGAATAAATAATAGTTTCGGCTTAAATAGACACATATCACAGACTATATACCAGAAGTTTTAAACAGAATATCATAGACACATGCATGGTGTTTCATATCTGTTCCCATTTGTAATGCTGGAACTTTTTATACAGACAAGCATATAAATAATCAGTTTTCATAATCTTATTATGTACACACAAATGTTTTGATTGATGTGTTATACATACGAGTTACCTTTACAACGTAACTAACACTACAGTATGCTTTTTTAATAAATCAGTTTAACTAGATACCTTCCAAATGACATCCCTTTTCCACAATTAACCAATGCTAAATGGTGTAACAAATATTAGCAATTCATTTCAGCACACAAAAATAACGAAAACAATTTGCCTTCCTGAATTTTACCTCCACAGATAAAAAAACCCTTCCAATTCAGAACAATAAAATTCAACATACTACTATGTATAAGTGGGACTTTCTGGCTAGTTATCAAACTTGTCTGAGATATTTTGCCCATAAAAATGGCATTCAAGTTTGGTGATGATTGGCGCACATTTGGTAAAGCAGACAACTTTTAAAGTTTTCCAAATATGTGTCTAATCACATGATAGGTATATGCAATTGTTAAGGTCTGATTGTTTTAAAATATTCACAATTAAATTCAGCTCTAACTTTGTGTTAAGTTAAAGAAGTACTCTAGTTCGAACGTAGCATCCTTGAAGAACCGGGGTTTATAGTTGGCAATCATTGAGGCTATTTCCTCGGTTTGATTGGTGAAATGGTTGGTGCTTTTTCGAGCTGGAAATACAACAACTGCTGATATAGTACCTTAAAGTATGTAGCTTTGTTTAATTAATAATTTAACATCAACAATATAGGCAAAAGCAATAACTCATTAAAAATCAGCAACTGTGCTGTCAGACCAAAAAAAACTTCTTGCATACTTACCGGTAGTTAAGATTGCTAACTTGTAAAATACTTCAGTTTGAAATATAAACTTAGAAATTGAAAATATAAAAATATCAATTTCAAACCAAAATGTGAAAATTCTATTTTTACTTTTTGTTAAAAAAATAGCTCAATAGAACAATAAAATACAATACAACCTACCTTCTCCAACAAGAAAGTTGGCAAAGTATTCCCCGACCCTGACAGCCTCTGGCCCATGGTTGATATGGTAATGCATGTTCCATAGAAAGCTGACCTTCTCCGGATGAAACTGAACACCATAAAATGGGTACTGCTTCCCTGTAAGATTGACATGGTAGCTGTGATATAATGTATAATTTTCCATAGACATGGTACAGTATATGTGCAGGATGGTAGTGCATTGGAGTATTGCCCATCTGATCATAATGTATGATCTGCCATAGACATGGTACAGTATAAATGAGGGATAGTGGTTGATAGGAGTAATGCTAATTTGATCATACAGTATACTTTATAGAAAATTTCAACCTCAACATCACCTGTTAAGCTTATGATGGTGAAACAGTTTGTAAACCTAGGAAAGTAACTTCTTCAATTACTGGTTAAACCATCTTACCTTCAAATGATGAGACAAATATTTTGCCATAAATATCAACATTGGTGGAGAGGACGTTGTAGAAGTTCTTCAGGTTTTTGTTTAAACTCATTGTCTGAAAAGCGAATGAAAAATGACATTTATATGCATTATGCTTCAGTAATACTACTACACTTAATTAATAAATGTTGAAAAAATAAAGGTAAAAAGAGGTTCTACTTCAATTACACATTTTAAATTTTTATTTAGAAGCCTACATTCATGTAGAATCACATGTAAACTGAAAGAAGTAGCTTCTTCATGCGAATTCTATTTTTGTGTATTCCATTATTCAGCAGGCAAGTAAGAATTACCTCTGGAGTGATGCCGTAGTTATGGAAATTCTCTGTGACATTGAGGGTGGACAGGTAGTTGTACACATCAGCTGGCAGGCTGCCATACAGACGACTGCTCTTGTAACCTGCACATAAAATAGTACTTGTTCTACACAAGTTTATTGACAATCAAGTATATATTTGATGTTACAGACTTTAAGTTATCAAAAACTGGCACAATTATCCACAAAATGACACCAAGCTTAAGACAACATTATGTCTTTGTTCTTTAAAAATCAGTCTAAATTACCACTAAAATCAAATTTGAATTTGTGAAATAAAAGTTTTAAAATAAAGAAACCGAATTAAAACTGTATCAAGTCTCATTACGATATCCTTCATGTTACAAACTATATTAAAACTACTGTCAATTGAAGGCATAAATAAACTTAGTTCTAATATGTCAATTAGGGTTTTATTGATTTCAAAAAGTGGTTGAAAATTCATAATTGTTGTGTAAGTACTGGGAGTAGGATCCAGATAAGTATCATGTCAGTTTCACAAGTAGAAAGGAGAATTCATAAAATATAATAGAAATTAAAAGAAGATAACAGCAATAGATTGTGGTACCCACCAAAAAAAAATGTTAACAAGTTAAACTGAATTTGAAACAAAACTGAACATTTTTTCCATGAAGTAAGCATATTTTACAATAAACTTGTGTGTCAGTTTCTGTTGTGGCCTTCCCCCTTTCGTCAGTGAACATTATGTAGCATATTTGCAAAATAGTTACGTAATTGCAAAGCTCATAAAGCACTTGTCAAAGTTGCCCATTCTTCTAGAACATCTCGCTTAAGCTCTCAAAGACTGTGCTGAATTTTGCGCTTACAAAATATGAATTTTATCTTCTTTTTTTTATTAAGGATATTCCGACCCATTTTAAAAGAAATAATGCAACAAGACAACTAGACAAGATATTTTTTACTTAAAATTATTAATTGAAAATTAGAACAGTGTGCATTAATACCGTTCACAAAGTTAAGGGGCAGTGCCTTATCCCAGACTGAGGCGTTGGTCATCAGATTCTGGCCAGCAGTCAGAACTGTCAGCAACTGGAATCCCATGCAGGTGCCCCACAACGGAAAGTAACGACCAGCATTATTTGCCTGTAGGGGAATATCATGCATGCATATATAAATTTGAAACACATAACAAGTTTTGTGATGTCATTCATCAAGTTTTAAAGAGTAAGTTACAATATATCAGTACATGTTAATATTCATTATCACAGAAGAAGGGTCCTAAAAAACATAATCAGCATTTCCATAACACCAAATTTTCAGTAACTGTTTTTAGCTTATAACGCTAAAATTCAAAGTACAAATGTGCATTGGAATTTTGGAGAATCATAATCAAATTATTTTGAAATAAATAAAGTACTAGTACTGCATATAAACTTTACTTACAAAGCACTGGTAATATAATACAAACAAAATTTTGGAAAGAATAAGATTGGGCCAACTCTACCTGTATGGCTAGTTTGTATATGATCCTGGCTGCTCTTGCCATCTTGGACGTAGTCAGGCTGACACCGCCGCCTGGAAACAGCACTCTGGAAACATTCATAAGCTCAACTATACATATACAGAAGTCTCACAGAGATAAACAACTAGAAGTAAGATAGTCATATATTAAATGACATAATTTATTATGAAAAATAGGAAACAATAAGATTGGTGCAAAAGTTATTAAGCCCTCTCAATAAAGCAATTATGAACAAAACCCACCCATTGATACTGTTCATAAGGTGTTCATAGTACTCAATCTCTCTGTCAACACTGGAATGAGAAATACACAAATAGTACAAGTACATGAATATATGAAGCTTATTCAGAATATTTTTTAACATTATTGTTGCTTACTTTCAAATCGTTATTGCTCTGAAAGTTTAATGGAGATATTTGTGATCTGCTTGCTATATTTCTAACAAAATTTAAGACAGCTTTTTCAGCTGTTAACACTTATATTCATTCATCAAACATTTCATACTAAAGGTTAACAATGGTGTGGTTTATCATGTTGTAAACTTTAAGTATGTTCTTAACAATCAGCCAAATATGTTTAATATGCCAGAAAGACCATGTCTCTACTGTTATGCTTCTAGACATTTGCAGATGAGGATGTGAGGAGCACACATCATTGTCAAACCAAATAAATATCAATTAAAATGTAAAAAGAGTCAAACTGTGTTGAAAGTGGAATAATTTGTATGATTATTATAGCAAAAACAGAAATAAGTCATCTGTTTTTCATTCTAAATGAGCAGAACTCTGATTTTCTGGGATGACTGACAACGTAATCAAAACCCCTACCACCATGTTTTGTTATTGGCGCCGCACTGAAGTGCGCGCCTATTATGGAATGGGAATTTATTTTAGTTAGTGGTGGGAGCGGTTTTTAATTTGATTGACAGTTGGGTTTTATTGTTATTTTATTATGATTAAAAAATGCAAATAGATGGCGATTGCATGGGTGTTAAAAATGGTATTTATGGTTGAATAGATTGTCTTCAATTTATCTTCAAAATATTATTTTGGAAGAACGACAAATAAGTTTAATAACTGTTCCTGTTTCGTATTCGTTTTCTGATTGGTTACCTGTAATCATGTGCCAGAAATGTAAAATGTATGGACCGGTAATTATGTGAATGGGAATACTTATGTTTTATTTTGTTTTGTTATGTTTACTGCATTGATAAACCATGAGGTAAGCTGTTTTCTTTAATTTAATCGATTTCGGAATAAAACGTTCACCTAACTTTATTTGTTTATGTGTTGAAAGTGACATTAGTAAAATTTCATTACGATTGCCCCCGAGTTGTTATATTTTTAGAACACTACACAGTGCGCACAAAACGATTGGTCGAGTAAGTAATGTGATAGATGTTTTCTCGGGAACTTCCTAAATCTTACGCTTTTATGATTCAGTTTAAATAATAATGGCTTTTGAAGATTATTGTTTTCATATAGATTTCCTGTTATATATATTGTTACTATTTATGTTTGCAACTTTTAGACGAAATTATTAAAATGTTTATTAAAGAACTTCAAAAATTGGTAAATTGTTATTTCATATCATCACCCCTTCATGATAAATCCCCAATATTTAAAGAAAAAACTTATTCTTCCCTTCAAGTTGTCATTCCAGCATGGTGACGTGCCCCCCCCCCCCCCCCCCACCATGATAAGTACTGCAGTGTACAAAGAAACAAAAACTCTATTTAAGCGAATTGCACGGAGTTATTCCCTTTGAACCATTTCCTGTCTGGAGCATAACTAGAAAACTACCGTATTATATCATGTATAGGACGCTAGCATAGATAGGACGCAGACAAAAAAAATAATTGAGAAAACGGGTAAAAACCCTTAATATATAAGATAGGACGCATCGGAAAAATGTCAAAATTGGAGTCGAAAAATTGAGGTTGGTAAAGTATTTATAACATATATTGAAGTAAAAAACAAACAAAAAATTGTATATAAGGCATATTTCGATAACTATCTTGTGTATTTCGATAATAATCATACTGTTTGGAATTTCATTTAACATCATTCAATGGTAAAGCGCAATGAGAGGAAGTGCAGTGCACAATATCTATAGCTGTATTTCAGCTAATCACAGATTTTTTGCCCTTTGCTGCTTTTTTCTGACCAGAGCATTTCTTTAAAACTACTTATGGTATTGTATTAAAAGTTGTACATGTATAGGTGGCAATGACAAAAATAATACAGTGCACAAGCACCCTAATCCTGGCATGTTAATTAATGTACCACCCCTAAAGAAATTTTCAACTTGAAACTCTAACTTCAACTTTATTGCTTTAGCTTATGTTGTTAAGCAGAATACTACAAATATTTTGAGAATTACATGGATGCAGTTCGATGCACCATAATATGCTTGTTGGCCTTGACTATTCCTTATTTTTCAACATATAACAAATGCATTTACTATTAAACGGCGCCCTTTGATGCTTTGCATCAATGGTCTTTCTTGTGCTTTAAATATAAAGTTGCTTAATGACGAACATAGGGCTTCCTTACTCAAATATACAACAATTCATGGGCAAATTACCTATACTATGTAAGACTCTCTTAAAAACATATGTAAGACTCACTTAAAAACATGAGGCAATATAAACTCCATTTAACAAAAGTCATTGATAATAAAAATAATAATAATAATCATAATAATAGGTGGCCTACAAAAAGTGTTTTTAGGCCACTTACAAGACTGGAACCCCTCGCGCACCACCCATCTCTATGTACTGGAAGTAGTCAGCTGGGATGAAAGTATCCCCATACTTCACACTCGACTGGGAGCTTTCTTGGGCCAACACACCTGCAACACAATTCAAAAAGTATGAAGAAGACCAACGCTATGTCCTTTAAACAAGTTTGTAAACCATCATTTTTGCGTTTTTAAATGCTTGGGAAATCATAATGGCGTTTTCTGTTTTTTAATTTGTGTAATTAGGCAAATACACTGCTTATCTGGAGCTGTGACAATTTTTTTTTTTTTTTGCAATTTTCTTTGCTATATTTTTATTATGTTTTTTCCTTTTTCAAGGCCCTCAAACTACCAGCCAAATGATGCTACGCATAACTAGAGCAGTCACACGCGTGACCTATACTGCAAACAACCTCCTGGAAAAAGGAATGGTAAACATTGGTTTTTTTAAAAAGGGGCCATAACTCTGTCAAACATAGGTGGATTGTTATTAAAGTTGAAATTGACCAATAATCAATACAAATAGTGTTAAACCATGTCATCTGAACAATGATTTTTTGCAAACTTTAAAACAACATTAAAATTAGTAATTGACCAAATCTGTACTTTATGGTGTTAAACATGTGTACCAAAAAATATTCAAAACTGTCATGAGTTAATGCACTGACAACACGTTTTTGGTAAATCCTTAAGTTGAAAAGGGGCCCATAAGTTATCTTTCGGACAAAACTAACAGACTGACAGAAAAAATAGCTAGTCCTTACTATATACCCCCAAACATTGTCTTGTGGGGGTTTGCTTTAAATCAATTAAGCATCAACTTATTGAATAAGAGCATCACCTGATGATTCTAAAAAAAATAATGCAAAACATAATGGTTAAAGCTGTAAACAACTAGAACTGTAAGCCAAAGGCTAACGAATACCCCCCAACCCTTCCCTGTCTAGGTTGTTTGCCCTGGCCTTAGTTATGGTATCATTAGAAAGCACAAGGCAATACATTTATTTAGTTTATTTAGAATACCTATTACATTGAAAAATGACAAAGGAGTAGGCCACCAAAGCGAATATTACCCCACTCCCACCCACTTCAGGGGAGATAACAAACCTGTTTCTCTCATTTTCACCATAAAGGGGTCATGATGAAAAATGACAAAGGAGTAGGCCACCAAAGCGAATATTACCCCACTCCCACCCACCTCAGGGGAGATAACAAACCTGTTTCTCTCATTTTCACCATAAAGGGGTCATGACTCCTGACAGGATATTCCAAAATGAAGGTGGACGGGTGAATTTGACAGTCTGCCAACCCAATTTCTGTTTACCCACCCCCACCACCTCCCCCCCACACATGAGTACCAAGGAAATAATACAGGTGCACAAAATCACATATACAAAGGGTCACATCATGGTCATGGATAGCTGAAAGTTTGAGAAAAATATATTGAAAAATGACAAAGGAGTAGGCCACCAAAGCGAATATTGTAACAAATTTAAGGCCTGTATGCACCTAACTTCAGGACTTTTGATGGTCTTTTTAAGGACAAAATCAATTAAAGGTCTTTTTAAGGCCATGCAAACATTCTGATTAATACAGGTGCACCAAATCACATATTCAACAGTTCATATCATGGTCATTGACATCTGAAAGTTTGAAAAAGATTTATAGAAAAAATGAGAAAAAATGACCAAGGATTAGGCTAGACAAAGCTGTATAATTTTTGCCTATTTTAACTTATTCAGGGGCCATAATTGGAAACATGATCATGTGATTCCAACCACAATCACAGGGGCAAATGTTCTCACCATGGCTAAAAGTTTGAAAAAGATTCATTCAAAAATGACGAAGGAGTAGGACGAACAAAACTAATTTTACCCAATTTAACTCATTAAGGGGCCACAACTCCACTCAGGATCATGTGACTCCCACCAAATTCATGGAGGCAAAGGTTTACATCATGGCCATTAATATTTGAAAGTTTGAAAAAGATTTGCTCAATAGCTTCAAAGAAGAATCCTGGACAAAGCTAATTTTGCCCAATTTAACTCATTAAGGGGCCACAACTCCACTCAGGATCATGCGACTCTGACCAAATCCACGGAGGCACAGGTTTACATCATGGTCATTAATATTTGAAAGTTTGAAAAAGATTTGTTCAATAACGACAAAGATGAATCCCGGACAAAAAAAACGGACGGACAGACGGACAGACAGACGGACAGACGGACAACCCGATTCCAGTATACCCCCACCCAAACTTTGTTTTGGGGGGTATAATGATCAAATAAGAGAAGCTTTATTTTTTATCAGTTCTCAATCTTCAATGCAGGTTTAGGAAAGAAACATTGCAATATCAATGGTACACAAACCCATTCCTAAATGGAAGTACATGGATTTATACATGTTTAAACATGCCACATTCATGAGAAGAAAACCTTTTGATAGAGAGGTCATCTTTCGAAAGGACAAAATACATCCAAAGTATGCAAATAAAAGTCTCAGATTTGATTGAATTTTACTGTTCATCGACAGTAAATAAACACTTTTATCTAATATCATACAATAATTTGATACTTAAAGTAACTTTCTTTTTAAAATCATTTAAATTATGTTGGTAACGAAAACTTTGGTAGCACCATTGCAGCAGTACTCAACTGTAATAAAAATACAATTACAATTCCTGACACATGTCATTTTTACCTTTAGAAATGAGCTTATTTTATGGTAGCACTGTTCTTCCCTCATGGAAACCAGCATTGCTACACTTCTGCCTTCCGAGAATTAAATTCTTAAGATAATCAAATATTTCTTCTGTTTTCATTGGAACTTTTACAATGATTATAAATATATACATGTACGTGCTCAATACATTTGGCACATTAAACCTAAACCTACTTCAATAAAACACAGCTTCTAACATTTCATGTAAAATTCAAGGTATCTAAATTCTTCACTGCATGAAACAATGCGCCCTTTATCCATTTGCAATATGTCCATCTTTTGCTACTCACGGCCTTGTTTAAAACCTGCCTAAAATCCTAAGCATAGATTCAAGAAATTTGCTGTTCTAGAGATTTGGTTAATTGTAGGAGTAAAAGACAAAGACTCTGTTACAGTAATAACATTATAAGTACCTATAATGGGCCTGTAGTTAAGATCGGCCAAGTCAACCTGGAAAATGAGCACCAGCAAACCAATGATGGACAAAAGCTTCATCTGAAAAAGAGATAAAAACTAGATGCTTAATAGCAACATGACGAATCCGTTGAAAGAGCCTTTGACAAAAACATAATGATCTTCCATAAAATTGTAATACAGAATAACATGAAGTCTAACAATATGTTGTACATGCAACACTACGCCTCAGCATGGTGAACCGCCATGGCAAGTTTTTTTAAAATCCTATAAAGCATTGTAAAGATAAGGTTCAACCCAGACCAGTCCTATCAACAGTACTCATTTTGACATTTAACCTCTAAGCATGACTTTGACCTTTGAGGTACAGACCAAGGTCTTTGGCATGACACGCCATCTCATGAACCTTCATGGCAAGTTTTTTTTAAATCCTACAATGCATGGTCAAGTAATAGACTGGACAAGGAGCATTTCAACCTATGACCTCTAACCATGACCTTGACCTTTGAGGTATAGACCTGGGTTGTGTGAGTGATACAGCCCAGACAAATTCAATCTGGACGAATGGTTGCACGCACACACACATGCGCATTATCAGAACAACTATGTTTCGCTCACTGCAAGCAATCAGGAGAAAATGATATGATAAAAATTACAGTCAAGTATATAATGTTATTCTATTTAACAAAAGTTAAAACTCTTAAAAGCCTAACTTCAACAGTCAATATTCATTTAAGGTAATGGTCCTAATTGATATTCAGTAATCAATCATTGTTATAAAACCTGATTGTTTTAATGGCATGGTATAGTTTCAGTATTGCACATTTTGAAAAGTTTAACATAGTGACAAGATAGCTTACTTAGTAGCACTTCTAGCTCATAATCTTGGGGGTCAGTAGTACAAGCTCCACACTTGGCACATCTTTTTTAAACAGGTAAATTGTTATTGCAAGGACTATTAAAAAATATATAAACTTTCTTTACAACATATCAAAAGTTTGACGTTCTGTCGTAATATTTCAGGAGAATATAAACTTATCTATTCTTTCAAAGAAACTGCAAGAAAAATAGGTAGGTTGACAAAATGCACACCTTTTGGTGTTTTCTTGAATGTTTTAAGTTTAAAAGAGGCATGTATCGGAATTTTTTAGCCATTAAACTTATATACATGTGTATAATGCTAACAAACTTTGTAACAGGATGGACTTATTCATTATTAGTTAAATGTTAGAACAACAAACAGAATTTCTGACAGTCCAACTTTTTAACAGGTCTAAGTGAGTGCCGATATGAATAGATAATGGAACAAGAACTTTTTGTATATTTTATTTCAAAATCTCTTTCTGTATAGTTTTCTATGCAACAGTGCTTTAAAATTACATACTGGTAAATTTTTAGAAACACCACTTAAAATATTTGTTTAATGTTAAAATTTGAAACGGTCATAAACAACACCTCCAGGTGCAATTTATATGAAACACATTTGTTTTTAATGAGCTATTACAAAAATTTGTGAAATATAGAGAAACTGGATAGTGAGTGGAACTGCTTTTCTGTGAAAATATACATATTAAACAAGCAGCTTTCTTGCAGACATCTAGAATCACTTAACCTCTATTTCATAAGTACATATTTTAGCAGCTTTCTTTACAGGTTATCAGATCAATGTCACGACGACCTTGACCTTTGACCCATTGACTTCAAAATCAAAAATCATTTGTTGCCTACCAAGTTTGAGGTTCCTGGGCCTAAGAGTTATTAATCAGAAGCCCTGGGGACTGACGGAGGGCAGACAGACGGTCCAATTACTATTTGCTGCACTTCAGGGCCATAGTTTCCAGTAGAAACACATTTTCTTATCATTAAATGATCTGCTCCAATATGTATTAGAAACTTAACAGAAAACACAAGAAATATTGATTATATCTAAATAATTTTGGTTCAGATTCTTTGCCTGCTCCAAGCCCATATTCACTGACGTCATTTTCTTTTTCTTCCAAATAAAGGCCATGCCTCAAATTGAGTAGTCTCTTGCGAAGCTTGTGCAAGTAAAACTCGAAATTTACAGTTAAAAGTTAAAATCACTGTAACACTGGTATTGTGCAGCAAGGACTTAAAGCCCTCTATATTAGCTGCAACAACTGTATCTGGGAGTGAGTTCCATTGTTGTAAGGTGCTAGGAAAAACACAGGATTGATGTATCAGGATCCTTGAGTGTTGGACCAGGAATTTCATGCTGTGACCTCACAGTAGACAAATGAAAGCCGTGACCATGTAAGTTTCAATCGGAATATCTATAAGCTGAGAACTATTTGATACATCTCAAAAACCTTGGCCTTAAGTCGTCGTTGTTGTAGTGATTCCCAATGTATTTGGTTGAGCACTACTCATTTTACGATAATCGCCAACTATATATATATCTAGCCACTTTTCTTTGTACTTGTTCTAGCTTGTAATATTACAGAGACTAAGACAAGTTTTTAAAGGTTACAGAGGTGTCGGGTCAACTCTGCCTAATTACCTTTTCAGTCTGGTCCAAATCGGCCTAGTCCTTTTCGGCCTACTTTTGATAGGAAGCATGCCTATGAAATGCTGATTGGTATTAGGTTGTTCACAACTAATTTATGGATTAGTTAAAGCCGTTAATGTGTTAAAGTAAATTCCGAAAACACCTTTGTCAATTGAAAATTTCAAAGGATGTTAATGATGTTTATAAATATATTCATTAAAAATAATTATATTGCCTTATTACTAAAAACGTTTTGAACCACACGTTTTATAATGATGTTTAGTACCAATACCGTATTCATAATGCTATGTTTGATGAAAGATTTGTGCATAAAAATAAAGTGGTTTGGAATACAGGACATAGGGACATATTTTATGAGAATTTACAAAACAATTCTCAGTTATTTAACAAAATAAATACTAATTTGTTGTCTGGTAATATGTCTCTTGATGAATGTATGGAAACATTTTCAAAGAATGTGCCACATATAACCATTTTAAATTGTTGTGTTATTAAAATCTTAAGAATGCATATAACTTATTCACCTTTATAATGAAGAATAACGACCAGGAAGAAAACAGTCTTTCCGGAGAAGGACACTAATCCAAACCGAAAGTAAAAGAAGGCAAATTTGGTTAATACGATTTTTTTTTTACATTTTTGTCATATAAATAAAATTTAGTCATCAGATGATGAAATAGCGTTTTATTCTCAGGTTTTTATCTTTTCATTACTTCCATTATTTTATATTTCTAATACAATTACAAAATGAATTACTTGCATCGATTAGAATCGAAGAGTTTAAATAGAGCACAGCATATAAGCGCTGCATCTACCAAGATTACTGTATTTATTACTGTACAGTACGGATAATAATATTATTTCTCTCAAAGAACTCAACGATGAAGGTAGTTCAATATAATTCACATAATGTATATATATTTTAAACTATTTAATGTTTTCACGGACCTAAAAACCTTATATACATATATAGTTGATGTATTTAATATCAATACAATATATCGAAAAATGAAAAACAGACAATTGAGGGTACCTAGACTTACCGAAATACGATTATTTTATCCGTCTTTCGGTAAATAATCGTATTTCGGTAAGTCTAGGGACCGGACAATTAAGAAGGTTACACACTACTATTGTTGAGTGTGCAAGTTATGCACCAGTCAATTGTAACCACGGCCACACCAGGTCTGGGGGGATGCCAGGGGAAATGGGTGGTGTTTTTACCTTACAGGTGGCCTCGCAATGCTGAGTGACTGCGATAGTTATGTTTTTGCACCGGTGTAGGGGCTTTTGGCCGGGATTTTACTAGTCCAAATAATTGTACGTTAACAGATTTTTTTACGTTTTTTGATACAGCAAATCCTTCACATACAAATTGTTTAGTATCAAAAGTGGGTAGTTATTCCGATCGGCATTCCGGGTTTAAGCATTTAACATAACATCTAAAAATATCACAAAAACAAAAAATATTACCAGATTATGTTATTTTATATCAGTTCCATACATAAAAATGTCATATCCTACTAATAATTATGAGTTTGACGTGTATTTTTCATTTCTTGCTGTCAAAACATAGCGATATATACATGAAGGGCACCTGCAAGGCTTCAGGGCACAATTTGTAAACAATCGGAACATTTCGGCCATGGCCGAGTTGTTACGTTTGTATTTACGAGGTCTATCTCGAAGCTTGTCAGAGGTGGTTACGATTGGGTCGAGTTGTTCCGCTTGGCATAATTGTTGTCTGTGTCAGTCAACTTTCGTTTTATTGGAAAGGTATATAATGTGTTTTAATGCATTAAATGCTTGTTTTGTGTAAAATAACTTTGCACTTACATGGTAAAATATGAGTATAAACCTTTATGATCAATATAAACCATAAAATACTTCACTTAATACAATTTCAATATTTTTCAAAACATCCCCGGTTTTTGCACAAACCCGTTTAGACGTTAGTGATTGGAAGAATCCCGTATAACACGTCTATGATTTTAGACTAGGATTTTACCAGCAGTTTGTCTTTTCGGAGCGGGGATTTTACTGGGGGTTGGTTGTACAGAAAGTCTAAGTCCCGCTATTCCCTGGACCCTGGGGGGGCCGTGGTTACAATTTTCTGGTGAAATGGTGAAAAAGACTCATTAATGACTCATTAAGTCATTGTATTGTCTTAGGTTAGTTCAATATATATGTTACTCTTCATTTAGGTGGGATTAAGTTAGGTCGTTAAATGGAGAACAAGTTTATTGAGCGGTACCTTCAGTGCCTGTCCACAGGGGTCAGGGAGGTGTGGCAGGATGGGAGCTTTTCTGATGTTGAGGTCAAGGTCACAGGACGCACATACAGCTGTCACAGGATCATCCTCGCCTCTCTCTCGCAATACTTCCAGGTTCTTGTTTAAACTGTTATATTCTGTCTAGCAAAACTCCTTTAAGATTCTTTAAATTTTCATAAATTTGATAATGGCATCTTAATATTCTTATAAATTGGTAGGGACCTACAGTTTAATTAACTCTTAATTTGTAGTATTATATGACCATGTAGAGTGCATTGTGTACCTGTTCAATGAGATGATAATAAAGCCCTTTTTTATGAGGTATATTGCCATTGGTTAGAGTATGAAGGACTGTGATGTCCTTAAAATACTTTCTGATTCAATAATTTATGCTTAAACTAGTCTCTGTCGTTTATATATACCGTACCAGTATTCAGTTTAAAGCATCCATGTGACATATTCAGTTAAGTGTTTTGATGAGAGTAAAAGTGTTTAAGAACATGTACTTGATTGGTTAATTTTAACAAGTTATAACTAGATTATTATTTCAGGCAATGTTTCGGTCTGGGATGAAAGAGAGTCTGGCCGGATGTGTGGAGATACACAGTATGGAGGCTGGGATATTTGAGGCTGTGTTACGGTTCATGTACACAGGGGACAATGTGGTACAACGAGACAATGTGGAAAGCCTGCTGCAAGCTGCCGTCATGCTTCAGATACCATCACTTGAAGATATATGTGAGAGCTTTCTCAAAAAACAAATAGGTTGGTCATCATATATATATCTCTATAAAAAGATGTATGGAAACTTTAGGCTTAGTATGATAATTGGGTGTGAAATACCAGCTCTTAATAAGTTTTATTAGCCTTAAGAAAAAGAAATAAGTTGGGGAATGTCATAGTGCTTGTGCTTTTGGCTGTATCAGCAACAGTTCTGTGCAAAAAAAAATCATCTTGGTCATTACCCATTACTATAATTATTTCAGCTATTCACAAGAAATTTGGTGCTAACAGTTACAAAAAACATGTGTACAGATGTAGCAAGGCCCATAACTCTTGCCTAAATAAATATCCTGATATTCCCATTGACCAAATATTTAAACCAAGTTGGTTTGGCCTCATCTTATGGTGCTCTTGTCTTTATAAGCACATAAAAGTATGATGGCAGTGGCAGTAACAATGGTTAGATAATCATTTTCTTCTTTTTTTCAGGTCCTGAAAACTGTCTTGGAATCTGGAGGTTAGCATCTAGTCTCAACTGTTTCAGTCTTGCTAAAAAATGCTGGACATACATTCTTGAATTCTTCTCTGCAGTTCTAATCTCTGATGAATTTCATCAGATTTCTGCTGATAATCTCATTGAAATTATAAATGATGATGATCTTAATACTCCCTCGGAGGAGGCAGTGTGTGACGCTGTGTTGAAGTGGGTGGACTTTGACCCCAACAACAGAAGGCAGGAGCTCGGGAAACTGTTTCGTAATGTGCGCTTTCCTCTAATCTGTGTAAAGTATGTGAAGGAGCTCAGGAAGAAGGACATTGTCCTAGACTCGGAGGAGTGCAATGATATGTTGAAAGATGTCTTCCTCTACCTCACATCAGAGTCTGATGATCCTGAATCCGAGCTTCCAAACTACCTGTCTGAGATGTCGCGGAAGTGTCATCACAGGCAGGAAGAGATGATGTGCATTGTGGGTACCCGCAGTCGACACCCCAACCCTCAGGCTACTGAGATAAAATGTTTCAGTTTTAGGCGTGATGCTGAATACTCTCTTGCTGCATTGCCAGAGGAGCCAGGGGCTTGTTTTGGTATAACAAAGTGCAGAGATGATGTGTATGTGTCTGGTGGCTACCATGGAGGAGACCTTGTGCTAAAGTACAAGAGCAGTGACAACAGGTGGCAGCACTGTACCCCAATGCTGGAGGGGCGGTGGGGACACTCTATGGTGGAAGTGAACGGCTGTATATATGCCATTGGGGGAAGCACTCGCGTACCACAAACCCTCTCTAGCATAGAATGTTATGACCCAAAGTTGAACCAATGGAAAATTGTTGGTGGACTTGTCATACCAGTGTCTTTCATGCCAACAGCAGCAATAGGAAATAGAATTTATATTTTTGGTGGAAAAATGATGGACAGGACTTTGTCAACAAAACTACAGTGCTTTGACACTGTTACTAAGCACTGTTTCATCCTTGATGAAATGCCCCTTGTCTCTTCAACGGCCAGTCGTGTAGCTGTTATAGAGAACACAGTTTACATATTTTACAGACATGGAGACATCATGGAATTTAAAGAGGGTGGCAGAACGACTGTTGTTGGCAACATGCCACATTTTGACCATTATGGAGTAGTCCCACAAGAGGGTCAGATACTGATTGTTGGCTGCCAGAGTAATCAGTATTCCACTGTGATGTTTAATCCGTCCACGCGTGAAATGGCCCCATATTGCAGGACTGTCAAGGCAGCTCTCTGCAATTTTTACTGCCTCCCGATCACCATGAGCCGACAACACATGTCCTCAAATACAGACCAACAATCACATACTTGACCTGCCATACTTAATACTTGGAAAGCAGTGATATATGTTTCGGGCAGATTGAGAGGTGTAGATTGAAGCCTATTCTTCATCTTTTTAAAGCAGTCCTAATTAATGGACACAATAAATCTTTTTTTCTTTATGATTTTTTTCTCAATCTGACTTCCCCTTTTATATTCTATACTTTGTGAACACTTAAACCAACAAAACAACTCGTTAGTTAAAGTACAATTATAAGCTCGTTTTGTGTCTGAAGAAAAGAACTGGCCGTATTGTCATAGCCTTGGTGTAGTCATTGATGGCATCATTGTGTTAAACCTTGCCGGTAACTAAAGAATCATTTAAGATAAAGAAATGAAATTTGCTAATAACAAAATTACTTGTGAAATAATGCCTATAACTCTACACTTTGATAATTAGAGTTATTCCCCTTGATAGTTGGAAAAAAAAAAATTGCCAGAATTTAACTTGGCATTACCTTCAATTACGGTTTAAGATAATTGCAGGATAGTGGAAAATAATAACAAATAACAACAGGCTCAGAATTTAGACTTTAATAATTGTGTTGTTGTTTTTTATTGACAAAGGAGCAGTGGTGTCCACCCCACATCACTCTTTTTACTTAAATATGACCATGCGTCTTCCATTATAATATTAGAGGTTTTTTTCTATGTTTTTTCCTCAATCCTGTATTAAATGGCAACTGCTTGTAAATCCATTTCACTATTGGAATGATTTATATATAATGGGCAGATTGCTCACCACCTTCATTGTTAAAAGGGGCACAAAATTGGTTGATGCAAAAAAAACGCATGATTTGTGAATGGGTAAAGAAATACTAGCAATATTTTGTGTTTGTTGTTTTCACTAGGGAAATTTGAATCCACGAAGGGTCATTCATAGCTATTATTTCAAAACACCACTTCATAAAGGGGAATATATATTTTTAGCTCGCCAGAGCTCCGTCAGTCAGTCCGTCCGTCAACAATTGCTTAAAAAACATCTTCTCTGAAACTACCAGGCCAAATTCAATGAAACTTCACAGGAAGCTTCCTTGGGTGTCCCTCTACAAAAATACAACAAAGGGTCATGATTGATTAACAACAACAACAGAATATCCGACCTCTATGTTTTGCTTTAAAAAGCATCCCCTCTGAAACTACCCGTCCAAATGCAATGAAACTTTACATGAAGCTTCCTTGGGTGGCCCTCTACAAAATTACATCAAGGCAATGAGATTGATCAACAACAACAACAACAAAATGGCCGACACTGTTTTGCTTAAAAAAAATGTCTGAAACTACTAGGCCAAATTCAGTTAAACTTTCCAGGTAGCATCGTCGTCAGTAAACATATGTTTTAAAATATGTAAATAAATTGCAACATTTTTATTAATGCTTTATCACTGAGTTGTGGCCCTTTGCTTAGGTGAGCGTTTTAGGGCCATCATGGCTCTCTTGTTTTAAACATCTAGTCATTTCCTTGTTTTGTTTTGATCGTTCAAGTCAAACAAATTAAACATAATGCATCAAAATAAAAAATCTATCAACCTATATTGTGCCCTTTTAAAGGTGAACTCTTTATTGTGTGGTCATATTTTTAAATAAAGTAAATTGAAACAGATGTCACAAATCTTATTAGAAAACCGAAGACAATGAGTGTGTCCATGAAACTTACATATAGTGTTTATGAATTGAACAAAGATGAATTGTAACATTGAACAAGCAAAACTTGAGATAAACGCCTGCTGTAGGTTTGTCAAAGAACCAAACAATTCAGGACTCCAATCAATACAAAAAAATGTGCAAAAAGCAATGTTTAACAGGACCAAGATAGACTTGAATCATTGACCAAAGTAGATTTATTACTAGCAATTGGTTGGAGATTTTGAAAATTCTGCTTTAAAGCTGCACTAAACCATTTTTACAACTTTTTTTATTGTTAGTCTTGGAAAGAGCAATTTTTTGCATAAATATCTGCAAACCAGTGATATAAGTTTGCTGACAAAAAATCAGATTGTACATTTTTATTTTTACATTTGAAAATTAATGATTTATGGCTTAAACCGTTACTTACGATAGAAAAATGCATAAAACATTTTTTTAACTTGAATATAAAAATCTGCGATGTAATTTTTGTCAGCAGTCTTATATAACTGGTTTCCATGTATTTTCGCAAAAATTGGCTCGTTCCAGGACAAAAAATAAAAAAAGTTGTCAAAATGTTCAATCTGTTAGAGTGCAGCTTTAAAGGCTGGGGTGCATGACCCCAAATATCCTATTGGGCAGGAATTAAGCCTATTTGGCAGAGGAGACATGGTTCATCGGGTTTATGATTGTACACATTCACATGGCTTGAGGTCAGGTGTTACATGATTCTAATAGAGTGGTACAGAAAAAAATGTCCATTGGTTTCTCATGAGATTAGATAAATGAAGTTTCATATACCATGACCAATACTTCTACGAATTGTTTTATAATAAGCCATTTGATAGTATTTATCACCCCAAATTAATAGATGTTTGCCAACATATGTCAGTAACAACCACATACTATGATAATAAACCTGTAGTATAAGTAAACGGATTGGTAGTGAAATTCAGTTGGCTGTTCGAGGATCATGAACTCTCAAGATCTGTCAGTCAACATAGCTTGGAAATTTGAATTTGTTCCGAGTTATAAAAAATATTTGAAAGTAGTATTTATAACTGTTCGAGAGACTTGAAATTCACAAGATATGTTTATGATACATTTAATTAACCATCTTGAAAATTTTAGCATTTCTTTTTTTGTTAATTATTCGTACATTTGAAAAAATGTACTGGCAGTCAGCTTGGTGAGGTCAAGTGAAGTGGCCATTTTTCTGACTGTCTGCCTTTTATACTTATACACCGGCCTTCAAGAACATTTGTACTTCTATAGGCAGACGATAATTTAATCTGCATCTCAATTTGCAAAACATCATCAATAACTGAAGCTTAGAGAAATGGCATAAATGAAAATAAAGATGACCACAAACCTTTTCACCCGGTTATACTCTTGTGGCCAAATATTTGCCAAAGCAGTCAATATTCAAACTTTACTTAGAACCGTAAGCAACAATCATTTGAAAGTGGTTGCTTGAGAATGTAAAGGCACTTCTGAGGGTGATAAAAATATAGTCCATCATTGGGAAGCAGCTGCAGTCATCTGAATTTAAGGTTTTAAATTAAATCATCTTATAAAAACTTGCTCCAAATTGTGATACCCACATGTTCAATCCTGGGACTCACTTCAGTCCAAGATGTAACTAGTAATAATTGTTCATCATAATGAACATCATCAACGACAACAGCTTCAGCTTTGCGTTCACTATCTGTTCTGGTGAAAATAAGATTCACACTCTAAGTCTAGCAACTTAACTAGAATTATTTCAACTTTCGCCTGGAATTATAGACCTTACTAAACCAGCTCAAGGCTTAAAAGCTTGTGCTAATTTTGATCACCACATGGAAAAACAATCTTCTTTACGATTTATTCATTCATGTGACACAAAATGTATCAATACACAGTGAGTTCATGTGGTCTAGTAGATCTTCTGTTCCTGTCTCTGGAACTCCGAGCGTTTGTGGTTCTTGGCCAGGTAGTCAGTGAACTCCTGGTAAGGTGACTTGGTGAAAACTGTCTCCTTCCACAGATCAGGGGTCAGGTACGCATACGTATTGGCAATGGCAGCATAGGTAGCCTTGGCTAAAATAGGAATTAAGTGTGATAATCAACTTAACGAAAGCTGTTAAAAAATGAATGTGAAAAACCATGTTGGCACTCTGGAAATTAGTCTTACATCTATGAGACAATGTTAATGCTATGCAGGACATTATACTGCAACATACAAAATCTGAGGTTTCTGCATTTGAAGGAGTATATAAAGACCTGCTTTGATCTACACTGGACACTAATTCAGTTAAATCTCTGTTACCAGGTTGTGAATGTTCCATTCGAACAACTAACAGATTGGTGTTGATTTGTTCCATTCAAGTGTGGAAGAGGGTCAATTCTGATGCACCAATTTAATAGATGAGGTTGTTTTAATTATTATCACCTGTCCATGTTTTTGCATACACTATGATTAATTTTATAGTGAATGATTTGATATAATGACGATTCAAAGTCAGTCCCAATAACTTAAATAGTTTAATTCTTTCAAGCCCTTAATAGAATTTTGCGATTAGATACTTGACATGACAACATTGAAGGAATCAAGCAAGATCTAGTTTAAGAAGATCGGGTGCAGTTCACAAAACTAATAACAACGTACCAAAGTTGCCAAGAGTAGCTGTACATCCTTTAGCTGAGGTGTAGCAGTCCTCGATACCTGCCATGTTCAGCAGCTTCTTGGGGACTGGGGCACTGACGATACCTGTACCACGGGGTGCAGGGATCAAACGCACCATTACACTGCCACACTTGCCAGTCACCTGAAAATATTTTTTTCCCACTGAATTGGTAACTTAGTTCTCACTTCTGATTTAAAAGATTTAATGTTTTTGGTGGTGTTAGGCTTAACTTGTCTGGACAAATAAAATTTCGATAATCTGGTAAGCATAGTCACCATAAAATCTTGAAAACTCTCAACACTGCAAAACTTCAACATCTTACTGACTTAACAAAGTTAACTGTCTTTAAAAAGATTTTCATTTCAATATACCTTGCATGGGACAGTATGTGGAGTGCCGATTTTGTTACCCCAGTAGCCTCGTCTTACTGGAACCACAGACAGTTTTGCCAGTATGATGGCACCACGGATGGCTGTAGCCACTTCCTTGGAACACTTGACTCCCAGTCCAACATGACCATTGTGGTCACCAATAGCAACAAATGCCTTAAACCTTGTCCTCTGACCAGCACGAGTCTGCTTCTGGACAGGCATGATCTTAAGAACCTCATCCTTCAGGCTGGGGCCGAGGAAGTAGTCAATAATTTCAAACTCCTGTAAAAATAATTTGCTTAAAAATGTTTGTAAAAATTTCATTTAAAGAGCTTAAATATATCATTTTGTATTTCATGTAAAATCTTATTCAGACCACACGAGACATTCAGACACAGTGCATACTCATGAAAGACAACGTGTCAATTTAGCTCTTTCATGGACCTGATCAGATGAATAACTTAGCATATATCAGCTGTCACTACCTACCTTGATTGGCAAAGAATAGAGATAGATCTCTTCCAATGACTTGATCTTCATGTCCTTTACAAGGCGGCCTAGTTTGGTGACGGGCATCCATTCCTTGTCGCCATCCTTATTGCCACGCCCACGGCCCCTACCGCGCCCGCGTCCCCTGCCTCGTCCACGGCCACGACCACGCTCGCCGGAACCGAACCCACCGCGAAAACCTCCACGTCCACCGGCTGGTGCTGCGTCCGCCATTGCTATAAATGAAATACAGATATGTTGAACAACGTGAACATGTCTTCACCTTATAACACTGTAAAATCGTACAGAAACGTTGTAAACGGAAAATAAGGATATCAATGCGAATCTGGACGTCTAATCACGAATATGATATGATTCAGGATACAATTAGGTGGTCGATGTATAAGTTTTACACGGATTAAATATCAGCTACACAAATATTCCGTCCATTACGTACGTGAATCTTTTTGGAAAAGGGAGATAATTGGAACTGAACTCGATTTAATTGAATATATTAATCGATTGCTTTTTGGCGAACGCAAACGCAGTGAACGTCCCTGTCACTACCCCAAACCTCTCCCGCTGAGAATATCCCTGCGCGTATATTAACATTTTTTAAATAGCAATAAAATAGAATAACAAAAACTAATTCTGAGCGTATCAGTAAAATATATTTAAGAGAACATATCTGGAAATCGTTACAATCCATACTGTACCTGTAGGCTAACCATTCCAAATTAAGACACCGTTGGAGAGATCAAATTCTAGATGTATAACATATATTTATAAACTTCATATAGATGTAGGTTGATATTTAACATCTTTACATGGAAAGAATTGATTGTTTTGGGAGATTCTATATTTTAAACAATGATTACAACAAACATTATGCCCCCTGAGCGCCATATGTTGTCAGGAATATTTGGATAATTGAATGAAATATATGCATGGACCGAATTGACAGCTGATTTGTCATTGACATTGGGTGCCTTTGAGGCAGTTTTAAGATTATGACCATTCAAAGGTACAGTTTTTAATCATGTTCATATGATGACAGATATTTGCAGATAACCACGTATATATCCTCTTAGCAGCAGGGAATAAGAAAATATGACGTAAATTTTAATGACCTATATGAGTTGTGACCTTGACTTTTGACTATATGACCTCAAAATCAATAGGGGTCATTTAAGGGTCATCCCCCAGTAGAAAATGTCAAGTTTGAGAGCCGTGGGTGCAGGCATTGTCGAGTTATCCCCGTTGGACAAGCTTTTCGCATTTTAGGTCACTGTGACCTTGACCTTTGACCCGATGACCCCTAAAATCAATAGGGGCCATCTACTAATCAGGCCTAGTCTCCATGTCAAGTTTGATGAACATATGTCCAGGCATTGTTGAGTTATCACTCTGACCTTTTCGCGTTAAAGGTTACTCTGACCTTGACCTTTGACCCGTAAATGAGTAGGGGTCATCTCAAGGCCATCCTTTATGTCAAGTTTGATGACCATAGGTCCAGGGATTGATGAGTTTTCACTTAGACAAGCTTTGGTCTACCGACAGACGGACGGACCAACCGACCATCTGACATTTGTAATGCAATTTACCCCCTCTTCTTCGAAAGAGGGCATAATTATACACTGAAGATGAGTACCTTGTATTTTTCAAATATCCTTGAGTTGACATCCTTTGCCAAAGTATTTGTTTTGTTGGTTAAATTGGAAACACAGACATGGCACATATGTGTATTGTAATAGCATCTTTTAAATGCTAATCCAATTAAATCTGCTGTTCTGTATGTTTATAAAATTATTCAACAATAAAACTTGCTACTTGCTGTATTTGATTTGATTTGTAACATGTATGGACTGGAGGCCTTTTATTGCAGTATTTATTCTTTAATACATATCTATTTTATGTATCATCAGTGGTGCAGAGGATGATGATCCTTGGAATCATCGTCATCATCATTTTGTCATCATCGCCATCATCATTGTAATATTATTGGTTGCATAGAATGACAAGGTTTTGGTACTGTTTTGAACTTTTGACACATTAAACTATACATTAAATAGGCTTGCTGTCCTTGTCATAAATGGTCCATGAATGGTACTAAAGGGTATTAAGTATTAACTTGTATGGGTCTAGTGGTAATACATCAATATGTGACCATCATTATCATCATCACCACCTTTCATGGCTGCATTTCACAAGGTTTCTAGACCAGACACTATGATTGTATATGAAATTTAGTTTAAGGAATAAGAAATGACTATTTTTTTTGGTTTTATTTCTTTTAATTACAACATAAATACTATAATTCCATGGAATGAAATATGAATAACGACATAGACTTTCTATTTTAAAGTAACAAATCATTTAACTTAGTCACACAACAATGTTTTACACAAAAAGGAATGATTTGATGTGAACAATTAATTGTAACTGGGAGTAAGATGTTATTGGTCCCAGATTGTTTGTAGTATTTAATTCCAGTATAATAATTGCATAATTGCAACTTAACAGGTTTTCAAGTATACCCCATGGGTATCTTTTTACAACTTACTTATAAATATCTTCACATTTTAGTTCAATGCCAGTTGCCAAAACATTTTTATCTTATGACAATATAATTTAACATGAAATACAAACTGATACAAGCAATGTAGAACATAACAGGATTTCACAAGTTTGTCTTTATATTGCACAAAATAACAAAAACAGTTTGAAAATATCAAATATCAGACCTTAAAAATGGAGATTCAATGCGTAGTAAGACAGATCACTTAAATGCATGAATGGAATGTAACCGTTAGATGAGACAAGTAGGAATGCATGAACATTTTTTGGTGAAAGACATATACTGTAACAAAATAGACAGGGTTAGCTTAATTGTATTTTTACCACATCAGGCCACAGAAATTGTAAAGGATTATGGAAATACAAACAGGAAGTGAGCTTAACGCTGATGTTAACGCCAAATGGTAATTGTTACATCAGTGTTAGGTAACGCTTACGCCAATAGAATTTTGAACAACAGGATAACGCTGATTTCGTTAGTTTACGTTAACGCTTATGGTTAACGTTAACACGTCAGCGTAAGCGTAAGTAATTTAACGAGAGTTTTGAACAACCAGGCCATACAAAATAGATGTTTGTCAGAGAAAATAAGTTCATTTTCACAATCCAGTAAAACGTAAGTTCAAAACTTAACAAAGAATCCAGCCAAAAACAATATCAAACTGCACAATCAAAGATAAACTATTGTCACATAAAATGTAATTGTGTAGTTTCACATACAAATAACAAAACAGTAACAACATATTGCACAAAACATAGTCCATTCATCACTGTACTATCTCTCTTGCCTTGCAAATAAATACAGTTTTACGTATTTCACATCGACATTCAAAGGAAGTGCAGACCAAGATCTCCTCATAAGTTAATCACACATGCATTATCTAAAATCTTACAGCCATACTAACATGCCGTAAATAGTTTCAATATGTCACAACACTTTGTTGAATAGTTTTCTCTTGAATGTATGTACCGTAGATTCTTAAATAGCCTTACATTATTCAAATGCACATCTAATTACTCTAGAAATGGAAAAGCTTTGTTTGTAAAATAAGAAAAGGAAATATTCTTTTACACTCTTTTTAGTATAAAAATAAGAAAAGGAATTATTCTTTTACACGCTTTTTTGGATTTACTAATTCATTTTAATTTTTTTTTTTCATCCAATGAATCTCAACAGCTATGTTTTCCTACAAACAAACCAATATGGCTTATCATTTTTTTTAATCTTTGGCTAGTTTTAACCTTTTCTAAAATCCTACAATTCTGAATGACAAAATATTCAGTGAACGGATATAAGCTCCCCAGAGAACTCCTTTACCATATCTACGTGAGACAATTACACAATTATCAGTCAGTGGATATAAGATCCCCGGAGAACTCCATTCCTGTATCTATGTGGGATTCCTCTTCATCCTCCTCTTCATCGTTAAACTGCTGTGATGTGTCATAGGTGAACGTCCCACGAGATAAATCCACCTCGATGGGAAACACAATGGCATCCTTCATGACAGCGTGACAGTCACTGTGGTACTTGGCCATACCTGACACGAACCTCTGCAGCTGGAACACTATATCCTGGACTGAAAATGGAAAATTTATTATTAATGATTCTTAAAAGTATATTGGACTGATGTCAATTAATAATTATTTATATTTGTATCTTAAGTTACCAAAAATCTTATTCTATACAAGACTTTTATTAGTAAGCAGATGACAGTTTTTCTCAATGCTAATGAATGACGCCAGCTTGATTACAGGTTTTAAAGATACCATGAGAGCTTTTTTACCTGAATAACACAATAACACAATATCATACAAATGGTTGGTGACTCAAACAATTAAGCATGACTTAAAGATCCTGTAATGAACAGTGAATTTAAGAATATATGAAAATGTGCCATGTTGTATTGTTGAAACACTAACCATGCTTTTGGTCCAACAGCTCCAGTTTTACTAGAACATCTGACCGCATCTTGGCAAATTTTATACGAGCTTCCTGTCTGCATCTTAACACCAGTCTATAAAAAAACATATATACCAAGTAGAATAAGCAAAGTCTGAAAACTATAATAGTTTGTTAGTATTTAAACCCCTGTCAGATTTGTCCTGAATGTTCTTTTCATAATTAATGCATATTGCACAATTGTAACATACAATTCTAAATAAGCATCTAACATTCATTTTATTCCAAAACTGTTTGGAAAAATCAAATTTAAAGACTCGTCAAGACTTCTTTGAGTGGTGTCGTACCTAGGAGGGATTTTAAACAGTGCCATGATACTGCTAAAACTAATCTCTGTCTCTATGAAAAAAGTTAGAAGCATTCTTGATGAAATGGCCACCAGCTTTTTAAATGGCTTTACATGCAACTCCCAACGCAAGCCCCCGTACAGCATACCTGTACTCATAGTTTCCAGTCTCTACACGGTATAGTGGCTCCTGGAGGGCGGCATAGCTGTACTCCTCATCATCCATCTCCTTGACCTTCAGGCAATACGACTGGAAACACAAATATGACAACATGAGATTATGTTTGTGACTGGCACACAGATATGACGGCATGAGATTACCTTTACTTCTGGGGACAAAAATATGACAGCATGATATAGCATTTATTACTTGACACACCAATATGACAGCATGAGATTACAATTATGACTGGGAACACAAATATGACGGCATGAGATTACAATTATGACTGGGAACACAAATATGATGGCATGAGATTACAATTATGACTGGGAACACAAATATGACGGCATGAGATTACAATTATGACTGGGAACACAAATATGACGGCATGAGACTACAATTATGACTGGGAACACAAATATGACGGCATGAGACTACAATTATGACTGGGAACACAAATATGACGGCATGAGATTACAATTATGACTGGGAACACAAATATGACGGCATGAGATTACAATTATGACTGGGAACACAAATATGACGGCATGAGACTACAATTATGACTGGGAACACAAATATGACGGCATGAGATTACAATTATGACTGGGAACACAAATATGACGGCATGAGATTACAATTATGACTGGGAACACAAATATGATGGCATGAGACTACAATTAGGACCGGGAACACAAATATGACGGCATGAGATTACAATTATTACTGGGAACACAAATATGACGGCATGAGATTACAATTATTACTGGGAACACAAATATGATGGCATGAGATTACAATTATTACTGAGAACACAAATATGACGGCATGAGATTACAATTATTACTGGGAACACAAACATGATGGCATGAGATTACTTTTACTACTCGACACACAAATATGATGGCATGAGATTACTTTTACTACTCGACACACAAATATGATGGCATGAGATTAAGTTTACTACTGGACACACAAATATGACAGCATGAGATAAAGTTTACTACTGGACACACAAATATGACAGCATGAGATAAAGTTTACTACTGGACATACAAATATGACAGCATGAGATTACGTGACACACAAATATGACAGCATGAGATTAAGTTTACTACTGGACACACAAATATGACAGCATGAGATTACGTTTACTACTGGACACACAAATATGACAGCATGAGATTACAATTATTACTGGGAACACTCAAATGTGACAGAATATGGTTATATTTGTCACTGAACTCACAAATATGGTGGCATGAGAATAAAATTATGACTGGGAGGACAAATATGGTGGCATGAGAATAAAATTATGGCAGGGAAGACAAATGTAATGGCATACAATAACATTGAGTGGACACGCAAGCATGTTGGCATGTGTTTACATTTGATTGCAATTAAAGAATACAAAGTTATGCATTTAGTGTTAGTGCTTATGTGTCAATCACTATGATCAATGGACAATTTATAATTGATTTAGTTATTCAGAAGGCCAATCCTTAGTGTTGTATATTACTAGTAGCAAGGATTAAGAGTATGGATTTGTTAGGATATACTGTTTGATCACTAAACCAGTCATTTGTTTAGCAGAATTTAATAAAAAAAAATATATTTATTTGCAAAAGTAAAAAGGACAACATTCCATTTCTTAATTCTTCAGTAATAAATGTGTCTTTCATAAAGTATCAAACCAAAAATGTGGACAATTTGTTATATGAAAACAAATGAGCTGCTTTAAAAGAACATACAAGAATGAGAATCAACTCAACCTACCAGGTACTCAAACTTAGCATCAAGATATTTCTTGACCGTCAGCCTAGTATCTGGCACTGCCTTGTTCAGGAACGTATTGAGGTCACTGATCATCTGGAGGATAAACATGGATAAGGGTTTTAGCCAAAGAGTCATGAAAGGCTGCTTTTTTATAGCACCCTTCTGCCTTCAAGGAGATCAGCATGTGAACCCTCCTGCCCTCATAAAATTAGATGCTTAAAATATTCAGATATTTGTCTTGTTTTGATAAAATCTTAAAATATTTTTATAAATTCATACAAACTAAACATATTTTTGGCAGAAAAAAACTTGAGTATAAGTATTATATCACTTACTTTATCAAAAGAGGCATTTCTTTACATGCATATGCCGTAACTACCGGTAAACAATTGTTCCCATATACGGTAACAAAATGCAGACAGATTCAGCTAGATTCAACTGTTCTTGCTGTACATTTTGTGCTTTGTCTCTGGCAACAAGTTTCAAGTGAGTGTCTTAAATGGTATTAAGAGTTATGGCCAAGGTTTAAGATTTTGCACTATGGAAAGGGCAATGAATACATCACCAAGGCTTTGACAATAAACAGACTTCTGATTCTTTAAAAACAGACGAGATTAAAATGTATTTTCACTTACTGGTTTGACAGTTTTAAGCATTTTGAAGGAAAACTTCTCCATGTCCCTGTGTGCTTCCCCGAACTTGGAGAAGGCTTCACTGGCGGCCGGCTGGGGCTCCCGTACACCGATACTGCTAAACACCTCACCAAATGCTGAAATACACCATTTTGAACATTAAACTTTTAAAATCTGACTGGTAAATATTACATGCAGTCATATACAATGCGTTTTTTTCCTTTGAATGCCTTATACCGGTAATAAAATATAATTCTGGTCAAAATGGATGCAGCACAAAACCATTTCTTTACAGTCGTCTGAACATAATAACATCTGTGGAACCTTGAAGCAATCCTTGAAATGATGTAAGACAAATTCAACACACAAGGTTTAAGGACGTTCAGATGGACAGGCAAGGGCTACTGTATATCATGCAGTTAACAACAACTTTTTCTTATTTCTAACATAGCTAGATATACAAACATTTCATTACCCTTGTGAGAGTGTGAGAGGTCAAATGTTGCCTTGAGTAATTTCTTGGCATGCTCAATGAGGCCCTTGTACGTCTCTGCTGTACGCTCCAACTCCTGTAGCTTCTTTACCAGACCATCTGAATTAGACGAGGTACAATATTTGGGACATGGTTTCTTACATGTTTAACAAGCACTGCAAGTGGTTGCTAACACTTTTCTCATTTGGTCAAGGTGCGTAACTTCCTGGACAATCATTGTTAGCCACAGTTATGGAGATGTGATGCGTTTTGTCAATGGCAGGCTAGCATAATGTGTTCATGTAGTTTTATGCAACATTTTTTAATTTATGACCATTCATTACAAGGCCACATTATTGAAGAATTTCTATCAAATATTTATTGAATGAGAGAAATTAAATGAAATGTCTTCCTTGCAAAAATAAACAAGAAACAAGCAAAAAAAGTTATTTTGAAGTTTCGAACAGAAAGCATTACTACCAAAAAATATTAATTTGAAAAAGCCATCACACGAAATATGTGTTGGTAAGACTCCCCCTGTTTTTGAATGACTATGCTGCAATGACAACGACAGACAGCTTAACACTAGTGACAGGAATTACCAATTAGAGGAATGGATGTAGACAAAATAAAAGTGACAGTGAAATAAAATTGGTAAAAATGTATTGAGATGATCCCCTACAACTGTTCACAAGCACAAACAATCCCCTCACCGTTACAGAGAATGGCTCGACTGAGACCAAGGGCATCTGCTGTGTTTGAGTTTAACGATTCTACCACCCGATGTTTTGCTTTCTTCAGCACTGAAACATGATCACATAATATCTTAGGAATATTTGGTCATATTCACAATCCGGATTTATGTGATCATCAATTTTTTATAATCAAAATAACAGATAATGCCGTATAGACAATAGACAAATGAATGTATTGCAGAATGTTAATTCATTTGTTAAACAGGGATATTTGTATGAAAATTGAAGCTTTGCTTTTTGTTACAGTCATGATAAAGCTTACATCTATGATGCAAGAGACATACCTATGTCCAGTGATTTGCCCTGCTTTGGATCAGCATGTAGCTTGTTGTAATTGATCGTCACTTCTCCCTAGATAATTATATAAGTTCTTTTATTTGGGCTCTAAGAAAAATACATGTTGTCACGAATTGTCGCGAGAGTATCATTGACTATATGCATAACTGTTATACTTGTTTAGTCATATGTTTTATTTGCAATATAAATACTAATTTTCTTAATGTAAGTATTATATACAACTAAAATTGTTAAAGATTGTGTATGCAACTCTTACAAAGGTTTATTCACTTCATGTACTATATTTTCACATGTTAAATATTTAATATACGGCATTGCTCCGCTAAAGTTTACATAATGGATTAGAACCGCCAGTGTGTTGTAACCGTGCCTTTGCTCCGCCGGAGACTGCTCCTTTGAAACGGGATATCATGTAACTCGGAATTCTCGTGCATTTCAAGCTCTTGTACTAAGTATATAAAGCCGTGCGATTTATATTTGCCAGAGAAAAATTAGCGTTGGATCTTTCTGGACTTACATTATATCAGTTTATTTTGGACATTTGTGAACCATCTTTATTTAATATAAAACGAAATTGGATTATTGCTTACTTTTTGGATTTGTGAATAAATTAAAATCATACATTTGTGGTAGCTTTGTGTTAATAAAAGAAATATATAAAAGTTTGAAGAAAAGTATGTCTTTGTATCTCTCAACTCCAGTGTGGCAAGTTTGGGGCCAAATGAATAACTAAAAAGAAACTTCGCCACATTGAATGGTGCCGGAACCCGGGAATACTAAAAACAACAACCGGAAGCATAAGAAGCAAAACGAATTTAAAAAGTGATTGTTTTGCAAAATAGTTTGGATTAGTAAAATAAAGGTGAATACTATGGTATTAAAAAGTGTGTGTGTTAGTAAAAAAGGTTAAAGGTAAAAAAAAAAGTTAAAAAAGAAGAGAAATACAGTTGTGGTTTCTCTGTATAAAGAGTTTGTAAAAAGAGTGTTACTTTAAAGTGTTATTGTGTTTGCATGGAGTAATAAAACAAAGTGCTTGTGTGAAAAATAAAATAAAAAGGGAAGGGATTAACGGCGTAGGAGGTAAAGTTAATGGTGGAAAATAAAACAAAATGGCGTCGATTGTTACTTCTTTAAATGTTGTAAGAACAAGATATCGAAACGTCTTAGATAAGGAAATTACTAACGCAGTGTCTATAATCGGCTGTGATGTTACTTCCATAAAAAAAAAGAGTGTTTACTTAATGCAAACAAATGTGTTAAATTATTGAAGAATTACACAAACAAGTTGGAATTACACATGTGTAAGTTCACCGAAACCATAGGGAGCGAAGACACACCATTAACTGAAAAGGTGTTAGATGAGGATAGTGTTCTTATACTAAGTGCCGAAAGAGTTACAATAGACTTGGAACAATTTGCTGAGTCTATTGAAAAGGATATTGAAACAACCGTTTTAAGTGATGCGAAGCCAAAACAAGAAGGATCTGTTGTTTCCAATCTATTAAAAATGCAAGAAAACATGCAACAAATGATGCTTTCCCAAATGCATCAACAAAGAGAATTCTTTCAAAGATATGAAATAAAAGAAAAACAAAGTGTTTCGGTAAAACTTCCGAAGTTGGACATATGCTACTTCAACGGAAATAAACTTAAATGGACAGCTTTTTGGGACTCATTTGAGTGTAGTGTATATAAAAATGAAAAACTTTCAAACATTGAGAAATTCAATTATCTCAAAAGTAAACTAAAAGATGAGGCACAGCGTGCAATTGAAGGACTTGCCTTATCGAACGATAATTACCTTATTGCAGTGGATATATTAAAGAAGAGATTCGGAAACAAACAAGAAGTAATCAATATGCATTACAAAGAAATGATGAATTTATCTCCAGCAACATTTAGAGTTGATAGTTTGAGGCAATTCATGGATACAACAGAAAAGCATCTTCGAAGTTTGGAAGTGTTAGGAAAAAATGTGAATCAAAACATATTTGTATCAATTATAACATCAAAATTCCCCCCCAAATGTGTTGAGGCAGTTAGAATTACAAAAGGGTGCAAGCGTTGATTGGACTGTGGGGAGTCTTAGAAATGAATTATATGAATTCATTATTGCAAGCGAAAAGGCTGGCAAGATTGTTTCAGAACATAAAGAGAGTGAAAGACGTACGTTTAAGGGATACACTCAAAAGAGGCGATCACGGTCGAATTTTGTAAAATACGAGAACAAAGCATCAAGTTCTGTAGAAGCATTCTTTACAGGAGCAAAGCAAACTAAAGTGTACGGAAATAAATGCAGATATTGCAAAGAAAATCATTGGAGTGACGAATGCAACAAATTCAAAACAATTGAACAAAGAAGACAGGTTTTAAAAGGGTCATGCTACAAATGTTTGAAAGAAGGCCATATGACAAATGATTGCAAGACGAAGAAAGTGTGCGTTCATTGTGGGATATACAGTAAACACCACAGAAGTTTATGCCCAAAGAAGTTTGGAACAAAGGCTTCAAAAAACAATCTTGCTGATGAAATGTCAAACTTGACTGAAGAGCCTGTTAATCCAGATGCATGTGTTGAAACACCTGTTATGGTAGCATCAAACGAGATTGTGCTAATGCAAACGGCAAAGACGGATGTTTTTAAACCAGGACATAACAGCGGTGAAAGTGCAAGACTTCTTTTGGATTCTGGATCCCAATGTACATACATAACAGAACAATTGGCAAAGTTATCGGGACTGAAATTTAAACAAGACCAAGACATTAAACTTGTAACTTTTGGCAAAGCTAAACCTACAATAATAAAAACAAAGTCAACACAAATTCAAATCAAGTTGATAAATGGAGATACCACATTGTTCCAACAATCAGTGGCAACATACGAGGGGTGATCCAGAATTACGTGGACTTCTTAATATTTTCTATATTTTTCGTCTAAATCATTTTAAAATTCATGCGTATCTTATTTGAAGTATTCTGCATAGATGGTATGAAATTTAGATCTGTAAAATTTATGAGTATTGAAAAATTACGGGTTCTTAGATAACAGGAACGGACGGTCGGCGCACCGACTAAAATGAACGTTCACAAACGTTTTATGTATCTCTTACAACATGCTTTTCTTCCATGTTTTTCTATGAAATTCCGCCAAATTACGTCATATTAAACGCTGACTTCATACGAATATACTTTTCAAATTTCTGACGTCATTTCCATTTAAAAGTCGTAATATTCTGACTTGATTACAAGCACAGTCTGGGATACAACATGGCGCCATTGGACTTTGAATAAGCGCGAGACGATAAAGATTTGCGTTGAATTGGGGAAAACCAGGACACAGATTATGATAAAGATGGCCGAGGTGGAGATGAAGCAACATGTGCCGTTCATTAGCATTTAACTGGCATTAACGATTAAGAGAACAATGATATTTCATAGAAGACGATAAGGAAAAGGGACAGAAAAAGACAAGAGGAACGACGTTTTCGACGTTGGTGAAGAACGTCATCAGAGGGGATCGCCGTTTGACAGCACGTCGTAGCAAGCATAGTCGGGGCAGGGTATGGAAGTCCAAAGGGTTTTAAGAGAAGATTAAGGCGTGCGAAAAGTTTGTGCGAGATGGGTCCCTCAATTGCTATGAAATGATGAGAGAGAAAAACGTATGCGTTATTCAAAGACTGCAAAGATTTGCACAGGAAGGTGAACAATTAATGAACCGGGTTACTTCGAAAAGGCGTTATTTTTTTAAAATAATTAATTAATTATTTTTTTTATATTAATATTATTTATTTATTTTTCTATTTATTTATGTTTATCATAATATATGAAGTTGACTATGCGTCAGTGTTGGTTGGTAAACTAAAAAAATATGACGCTTTATGAGCGCAGCGTCATTGACGTCACTGGACTGTGCCGGTCGGGTTCAACCATATGTCGTAATATGATTGTAATTTAGCGAAAATTCAATATTTTGCTCTGAAAATTGCAGGAATTATAGTAGATATGTTATATGTATTGAATGTGAAGTTTCTACGTTCTATGTGAAATGATATTTGAATTATTAAAAAAGTCCACGTAATTCTGGATCAACCCTCGTACAAAGAAGTCCAATTAGTTGTCTCCTGAAAGATCAAGTCAAACATCTTGTCAAAAGTGTACACCTTGCAGATTCAATTCCTGTTGAAAGAGAAATATCAACCATTGATATACTGATAGGAAGCGACTATTATTTAGACATAGTAATGGCCCAGAAAATAGAAGTCAAGCGGGGATTGTATCTGTTGAGTTCAAAATTGGGATGGATACTAAGTGGAAGAACATGTGAAATCAGTGATGATGAAAATGAATCGGATACAAATTTGCTGATTCTAACATATGGTTCAAACATTTTAGAAAATCAAGTTTACGCAAGTGTTGATAGTGCCATTCAGAAAAAACCAGACTTGACAGATTTTTGGAATATTGAATCTATTGGGATCACTGACAAGGTAAATACATCCGACGATGAGGTTGCCTTTAAAAGATTTAACGAAACAACCAAGTACGTAAATGGAAGATATGAAGTAGCATGGCCATGGAAAGAAGAAAATCCTAATTTACCTGAAAATCGAGCTCTTGCATACGGCAGATTGAAATCATGTGTGCGTAAACTACAAGATCATCCTGAAGTATTAAAACGGTATGATTCGGTGATTCAGGAGCAACTCAAAAAAGGAATTATTGGGAGGGTAAATGATACAATGGATGGTGGCCCAAGGCACTATATTCCTCACCATGCCGTCTTAACACCAGAGAAAACCACGACTAAACTACGTGTAGTGTATGATGCTTCGGCCAAGATGAAAAAGGAATATAAATCGTTAAACGAGTGTTTGTTCAGGGGCCCTGTAATGCTGCATGATCTTTGTGGTTTACTGATCCGATTTAGAATTAATCGTGTTGCATTGATAGCTGATATTGAAAAAGCATTTTTGCAAGTTGGGCTCAAACCGGAAGAAAGAAATGTGACTAGATTTATGTGGATTAAATCTTGTGAGATACCGTCAACGGATTATTCAAACATATAGGAGTACAGATTTTGCAGAATTCCGTTCGGTGTTATTTCAAGTCCTTTCTTGCTTGGAGCTACTATTGAAAAGCATTTGGATTTATACAATTCAAACATTTCCAACAAAGTGAAAAATGATATTTACGTAGACAACCTTGTTACAGGAACAGATAGCATTAAAGAAGCCCTTGACTTGTACAAAGAAACAAAGGAAATTTTTAGCAGCGCCTCCATGAATTTGAGAGAGTGGATATCAAATTGTGATGAATATAACAAAGCAATAACCCATAATGACCTAGCTTCTCCTGGTGAAACACACGTTCTTGGACACCAATGGAACAACACAAATGACACATTGTCAATTAAAGTAACGGCATTGAATACAAGGAATGACATTTTCACTAAAAGATCAATGCTAAGAGTGATTGCATCAGTGTTTGACCCTCAAGGTCTATTTGCTCCCGTAGTCTTACGGGGTAAGGTTCTTCTCCAAGACGTGGAGTAGAAAGTATGATATTGATGACAAAATAAAAAGACCAACACGAAAGGCATTCGAGGTGGCAAGAAAAAGAATTAAATCGCAGATGTAACTGTTTAATGACAACGATCAAGCATTCATCATTGTGATTAATGGCAATCTTTCAAAAGGATTGAACATTGTGATTAGTGTAAACTTTAATGCATATCAAAGGACAACGGTTGAACTTCACTTTCGTCGGCCGGACTGTCGCGAATTGTCGTGAGAGTAACATTGACTATATGCATAACTGTTATACTTGTTTAGTCATATGTTTTATTTGCAATATAAATACTAATTTTCTTAATGTAAGTATTATATACAACTAAAATTGTTAAAGATTGTGTATGCAACTCTTACAAAGGTTTATTCACTTCATGTACTATATTTTCACATGTTAAATATTTACTATACAGCATTGCTCCGCTAAAGTTTACATAATGGATTAGAACCGCCAGTGTGTTGTAACAGTGCCTTTGCTCCGCCGGAGACTGCTCCGTTGAAACGGGATATCATGTAACTCGGAATTCTCGTGCATTTCAAGCTCTTGTACTAAGTATATAAAGCCGTGTGATTTATATTCGCCAGAGAAAAATTAACGTTGGATCTTTCTGGACTTACATTATATCAGTTTATTTTGGACATTTGTGAACCATCTTTATTTAATATAAAACGAAATTGGATTATTGCTTACTTTTTGGATTCGTGAATAAATTAAAATCATACATTTGTGGTAACTTTGTGTTAATAAAAGAAATATATAAAAGTTTGAAGAAAAGTATGTCTTTGTATCTCTCAACTCCAGTGTGGCAAGTTTGGGGCCAAATGAATAACTAAAAAGAAACTTCGCCACACATGTCATATAATTTTAGTCTTGTCTACTCTTTCTCTATTCTAGCAATTCATATTTGCATTTAGAATAAATGTATGATTTTTTTAATAAGATGATGTTATTGGCCCATATAATTGATTATTCTATTTTTAATGGCATTTGATTAAAATTTTGAACAAAATACAAAAACACTACTTTATCGCCAGTCGCAATTGTTACCTTTATTGACTGTATAGTTCTGGCGACCTCAACCTTGGAGCGACCTTTCATGGATTGCCCGTTGACCCCAACCAGCTCATCTCCAGATTGCAGGGTGGCTTCCTTGGCAGCAGGGGTATTGTCAAAGATCTGTACCACATACAGGCAAGGGCACAGAGGGGCCCCACCCCCAATACTTATGCCTATCAGGTTCTTCTCATCTTTTGTCAAGGTCACTGACCCAGAGGTCACTGTCATGCCTCTGGAAAGAGAAAGTATGTCACTCTACATCCTTGTGCAAACAAATGAAATTATGAAAACGAATTATCCCCAGGATTCGGATCCAGGATGGATGGACGAAGCTGCTACTATATGCTCTCATTTTAAGGAGCATTAAAGTGAAGCATTAAAAATTATCTTCATTTGCATTAATTCATCTTACAATCATATCCTTCCGCCATATGTTTGAACGTTTTTAAAGCCGAAATAAGGTTTTGTTCGCAATGACAAAAAGAATGGATTTTCCCCAAATGTTGAAGATTTAGCAAAATGAAATTCTAAAAAAGAAAAAGATCCGTATAACAAAACTTTGGTTGCTTTAAAACATTCAAAATACTTCATTTGACATAAATTATTTTTTAGTTGTTTTAAGTAATGATTTTAATGTTCAGTGTTTTTAGAAGATAATATTGACAATTCCTCATAATAAACCATATCTTTAAGTTTTAAAAAAGTGCTTTTATGTAATGGTATAAGGCCTATTTTTTTAAGTAAATGCAACTAAATAACCCTTTAACCAGGTAGTGTTTGAGATTAAATTTTGTCTTCTGACCCGGACTCTGTTTTATTCTACAGATTCATCCGATCATGACTGCTGATTTACCCAAGTTAATGTATGACAGATAGAACTATACTGCCATCCCATTGGACAAAGTATAATTTGGAACACTTAAGCCAATAACTTTTGGCTGTACATCTGAAAGATGCGAGGAAAATGGATTAATCTTAAATAAAATACTTTGAAACGGCTTATTTATTATAATGTATATGTAAATATATAACCATAGTAAAAACAAGGGATGGAAGCGAATATCCGAGTATCCGGATATCCGGATATCACGCAAGTATTCGGATACCAAAATGGGTATTCGAATATTCGTTAAGAATTAAATTTCAATGAAATAGCTTAACAGAGACATAGCAATTGTTATAAAACTTTTCAGATGAAATGTTTCAGGTGATCAACAGTGTCTGTCGCGAAGCGAGTATGTGTCACAAAAATCGTCTGCTAATTGGGTGTTTGCACAAGGCGTGAAATTGTGTCCTTGTGCAGCACCCTGTGAAGTTCTATGACCTTGTTTACAATGACAAGTGTTGTTTTATGATCTCAGATGTGCTTATTTGACACTAATTGGCACTAGTTGATATTTAACGGATTGATCATTAATCCGTAGGAATTGATCGTCCAATCACAAGATAAGGGTCGTGCAATCAAAGCTATTAATGACCAATCGTATTTTTGATGAATATGCATGAAGAAATTATTGCTATCTGAACAATAAATACAAACACAAATTTGTTTATCTTTTCACTTTTCAATCAAATTTCCCTCATTTTGAATCTTGTAATTATGTTTTGAATAATATATCGTTATTCCTGTATCACGACTACGGAAATATGCCTCCAACATTGTCTTCAAGTGTTTGGAAGTATTTTACAAAATCCGAGGATGGTAAAAGTGTTGTGTGTCAACTGTGTAAGGTTAAACTGGTATATATTGTGGTGGAACTTCAAATCTTAGAAATCACATGAAAAAACACCCCGTATGCAGTCCACCGACTACGCCTTCGAAGTCCACCATGAGGCAGACGACTCTTGACGTAACCATGTCCACTCCTCCGCAGTTGTAGGCTGCCACAGCCGAAAGTCTTACGCGAGCGATGTCGGACTGGTTCGTACGCGACTGCCTCCCCCTCAGCGTTGTTCAGGGTCAGGGGTTCCGTGAAATGATGGCGATCGCGGCACCATCGTATCAAGGGCCGGCTCGATGACGTTAATCAAATTATCAAATATATAAATGATTAATTTACTATTTAGTATTTATTCACGTTTAATTTTGTGTAGTGTATTTTATTTTTCATACGATATGTAAACATGTTTAGTTTATTGATAAATAAAAAAAAGTACACGCATGTAAATAAAGAAAAATCAGATAGTCTGTTTGTCTTCTTATCTTTTCCGCAATTATATCTTTCATTACAAAACACCGCAGAAATTGTAGGTATTGCATTAAATCAAACAATGTAATGAAATAAAATTACAATCAACTATCAAATAATCAAAGCGTCATTTAACATGAAACCTGCTGACAAATAACAAACTCAAAAGCACGTGGCAGTAACCAAGCAACCACCTCGGCCGAAGTGACTATCATGAGTTTTATGACGTAAAATGAGTTGTTTAGCTTTGATTTTAACATTATAAATTATTAAGACTGAGAAAGAATGAATGAAAAAGTGAAATTGCCATATGACGAATTATAAATTAAGTGGACAATTATACAAATAACAGAAGGTGGGTGACATATAATAGGAAATTTACTTATTATGAAAACAATTTGATACGAGTATCCGGATAGTATTCGAATACTTGATACGAATATCCGGATACCGATTTGGTATCCGGTTTCCATCCCTAGTAAAAACATGTGTACTGATCTGTTCTTTTACTCCATAAGAGGCACAACTTTAAATTATTCAGTCAGATTTACATGATGCACATTTTCTCTTGTTAATTAAGTTTCCCATAAAATGTCATTGAATTCAAGCCAGCAGTTGCTGAGAAATAGCCCAGACTCAAATTGACCTATATCACACTATATAGAAATTAAAAAGGCCATAACTAATGATCCAACCGGAACGTGCTGATAGCATGCATATCACCTCTAGATAGTAAGTAAAGCTTCCCATAAAGTTTCATTATATTACTGAGAAATCACCAAGACACGAATGAACCAATATCACACTACACAGAAATTAAATGGGCAATTAATCATTATGATAATATTGAACATCAACTCAGTCAGAAAAGCTTTCAATAATGTTTTATTGAATTAAAGCCGGTAGTTGCAATAACACACATAGTGGGACCGACTGGTCCTACAGATGACTGTCTTTAACAAGGGAGGAAATTACAATGTGGTGACCATTAAAAAGGAGTTCCATACGGTCATTTTATCTTCACCCGTGGGAAAGGTAAGAATTTCTAGCATGGTTAAATTATTGGATCTACTTATCTGAGGTGGGAGAAAAGCTGTTATTAAGTTTCATTAAATTAAATTCAGTAGTTGCTGAAAATAGCCTGAACATCAATATTGAGTGGATTGGCCTTATATCATAGTATAAAGAATTTAAAGGGCCATGACTCAGTAAAAAATATTGAGAGTGTGAATTTTCTGAAAATATGAGCATATCCTCTTGTTAGTGAAGCTTCCCATAGAGTTTAATTGAATTCAGTTTGAAAGTTGCTAAGAAACTGCCTAGACACAAATAACGACATACAGATATAAAATCAGATGAATTTTGTTTTTAAAAATGGTTGGATTGCAATAGACACACATTTGTTCTAATGGAGCATTTCATAAGACTCCCCTCCTGTCTTTGACGAGTACCTGAGGTCTTCCCAGGGCAGCTGGGTGAACTTGTTATCATCGAGCCAGTACTCCTCCCAGTCTTCCTCAGCCACTGGCTCATACTCATACTGGTACTCCTTGAAGGTCGTACTCATAGTGACATACCAGACACTCACAAATCACAATACCTAGCACTTACTCCACACTGATCACTTTCAAACAGAACATGTACATACAAACTATGGTCAAGCAGTGTATTTCTTCTTAAACTTTGACCTTGGCAATTCTGTTATACCACCATCCTTCTAAACAGTGCAGAATCCAGGAAGTACGGTACTGTCAAATTGTTTAGATTAGCAGTGTTATTTACATTCACTCAGTCCTAAAACAATTTATAATAGCTGCTTTGGAAAACACTCTCACATCCCATACATAAGGCAAACTATAAAACACTTTAAAAATACAATGGTCATTGCTTTATATATTCCAGTAAACCTAAAACCAACATTTGTACATAAATCCTACACATGCCACGTCAGAGAGAAACAGCTGTTCTCCATAAAATTAGGTTTTTCTATTTATCTACATCCATTGATATTGTACAGTGTGTATTCAACATACACATGCGTATACTGTGCCTGTAGTGTATTTGATGAAAACCATGTCGTGATTGTATCAACATATACCAGTCGGATTTTTAATCTCTTCATTGAACTTTTTCATTAAATTATCTGGTATGAAATAATTATATTGATCTATAATCTTGACTTCTTTTTCTAATGGATGTTGTTTTAAAATATATAACAGTCTACCATTCTATAAAGTTTGCCAATGAAATTGCTGTACATTGCATTCAAAATTTGGAAAACAAAATCTCATAAAATGCCTAGACGCTTTGATATATATAGTACAATCAAGTCAGTTATTTTTCCTGTACTATACAGGGGCGGATCCAGGAATCAACGTTAGAGGGGGCGTAGCTTAGGGGTGCAACCTTTTGACATGCACCCCTCCCTCTGAACCGAAAGTGTATGGCATAAACTGTTTGCAGATGGATTGGGGTTTAGCAATCAAGAAAAATTAACAATTTGTAGTTGGAAATGATGCATTATGGGCGTATTTTATTATTTTTTATCTCCTAAATTGACATAAAAAGTAACCTTTGACGATTTTAGAGGGGGCGCGCGCCGGATGCGCCCCCCTCTAAAACCGCTAGTGCTATATGATCAAACTCAAATGTGTATGTGACAAAATAGGTTAAACTGTAAATTTGTTATTGTTCATATTTTGGATTTTATCATATCAATAGGCATGAAAATGTATGTTTCAGAGTAATACAAAAATGCAAGTATCTTAATGACTCAATATTTTTTAATTTGTCATGTATTTGTGACCTGAGTTTTGTTGAATAAACTTGGAAACTTGATGAAAATATTTCTTCTAAAGTGTAAAAGTTTCTTATTTCTCTAATATTTCACAGTGACCTACTTTCAAGATCCACTGTTACCTGAACCGAAATAATATTTGACTTAAATTACATAAAAAAACTGTCCTACCAAGTTTCATAAATAATTATTAATTAAATATTATATGAAGACTCCTGCGTGGGAACTCTGTATTTTGAACATTTGACCAGAGCCTGACATGACCGATGACCTCAATTTCAATGGGATACTCATTCAGATTACATTTCATGAGGATTGTTCAGAAAATGTGGCCTCAACAGTGTAAACAAATATTTTTTTGTACATTTTGGTAAAAAGAATGTACCGGTATCTGATTTGACCTGAAATGACCCATTACATTACCTGAGCCTTAAAAAATTATTCTCATTCAGGTAATTCGCACCGACTCTACTGTAACAATATTCAACAGTTTAAAAAATAAAACAAGAGCTGTTGTGGGGCATGCTTTACTAAAGGCTGCTTTGTCTTAGAAATGATTACAATAAAGATTTAATATGTGCCTGTCAAATGCAATAAAAAAAGGACAATTTAAAAAAGAAAAAAGGAACCCTGCGTTGAAACCAGGTTTTCAATTATTGACCGAAGTACTTCAGCCTTCCTTTTAAAATTCAGTTTTAACGTTTTTTTTTTCTATTTTTACTTTTTAGTAAGAGTGACGTTGACATTGACCAAAAGCAATCCCATAGAAGTCCTCCATAAAACCTTCCTACATACTAAGTTTGGTAACTATATGTCAAACCTTACTTAAATTTATTGATACCATAGGTGAGGTTTACGCCACCAACCTGCCGCCCGCTCAAACATCATCTGACATCATTCTTATAACAAGGTTTTACTTAGTGATAACTAGTTAAAAATATAAAAGTTTGGTCACAACCCTAACATAAGTTTTCAGTACTATACGGTTATCTATTTCTAGTGACAGTGTCTTTGACCTTGACCCTAAGGGCCCAAATGCAATCCCATGAAATGTCTCCATAAACTCTTCATATATACCAAGTTTGGTTGCAATATGTCAACACTAACTAAAGTTATTTAGAACCAATCATTTTTCTATTTTTAGTAACACTGTCCTTGACCATGACCCCAGGGGCCCATGAAAGGTCTCCATTAACTCCTCCTATACACCAAGTTTGGTCACCATATGTCAAACCTAACTAAAATTACTTGACACCATATGTGGACACCAACCTCATGCTGGCCCACCCCAACAAGGGCGTACATCGTTCTAATAACCAGGTTTCACAATATAAAAAATGTGCCTGTCAAAAGCATTTTTAAGCAATAAAAATAAAAAAAGTCACTCAAGAGCCATAATTTGTATTTAGAGTTAACATGGAGTGATGTTACCTAATTGTATGATGACCCTCTAAATTATTGCGTGAAGAATTAAGTCAATTGAATGAAGGCTATAGAAGTAATAAGTGAAAATCCCAACTTGCCCTTCAACTTGAACAAAACACAATGTGCCCTAAAACTTTAACATATGTTCTTAAGTAAATCAGGGGCAATGATTTGTATTTAGGACAAAATGATGTTATGTAACTTCATTGTTATATGGTCGTCAATAATTGTGTGAAGTACTTAGTCAATTGATTGAAGTGTTTAGAAGTTATTAGTAAAAATCCCAACTTGCCCTAAAACTTTAACCTGACACAATGTGCCCTAAAACTTTAACCTAAGTTCCTAATTCAATCAGGGGCCATAATTTGTACTTAGGATAATATAATCCCACCTTGCCCGAAAACTTTAACCTAAGTTCCTAATTCAATCAGGGGCCATAATTTGATAATATAAAGTTAAGTAACAACATTGTGTGATGGTCCTGAACAACCATGTGAAGTTTGAGCAAAAACAAGAGCTGTCACAGAGACAGCGCGCTCGACTATTCCGCCGCTTTTCAATGTAAGGATTGAAAAGTTTTGGCGAAACATGCATGGATCACTGTTAGATTAGATTTCAATGCAATACATGATGTGCTGAGATATTAACATAAATGTGGTAACATGGAAAATTTTAACCAGAATTTTTAAGTCTAATAATAAAGGGGCAAAAATTATATAATATGAAAGATAGAGTTATCTTACTTGATTAAAGAAGAAGGTTAAGTGGTTGGGAGCCTGTGTGTAAAGTTTCAATGCAATACATGATGCATTCACTGAGGTATTGACTTAAAATGGTTACATCCAAAACCTTAACCAGAATTTCTATGTCAAAAAAGGGACCATTATTTGAATTTAATGCAAACTAGAGTTATCTAACTTGGTTAATTAAGTAGGTTGGATGGTTGAGTACCGTTGTATCAAGTCTCAACGCAATACCTCAAGTAGATGCTGAGATATTAACCTGTGTGTGCTTGCACGCAAAACCTTAACCAGAATTTCTAAGTTGAATAATAAAGGCCTATTTTTTGCATTAAATGCAAACTAGAGTTTTCTAACTTGGTTAATTAAGTAGGTTGGATGGTTGAGTACCATTGTATCAAGTCTCAATGCAATAACTCAAGTAGTTGCTGAGATATTAACCTATGTAAGCTTGCACGCAAAACCTTAACCAGAATTTCTAAGTCAAATAATAAAGGGCAAGTATTTGCATTAAATGCAAACAAGAGTTATCTCACTTGGTTAATTAAGTAGGTTGGATGGTTGAGTACTATTGTATCAAGTCTCAATGCAATACCTCAAGTGGTTGCTGAGATATTAACCTATGTGTGCTGGCATGCGAAACCTTAACCAAGGTGTGACGCCGAAGCTTGGGTGATTAGTATAGCTCTCCATATTCTTTGAATAGTCGAGCTAAAAAAGAGTGAATTAAATGAAGGGTATTGGAGTTATAGGTGAAAATGCCAACTTGTCTTAAAACTTTAACCGGACGTTGACGCCAGTGCGAGTAGTAAAGCCTCCTTATTCTTCAAATAGTCAAGCTATAAAGCAACCAACATTTCATAACTTATGATAAGGACACACATTCTGACCTAGTTAATAAATAAGGTGAAGACTAGGAAGAAAAAGTTGATGCTAATGTTAACAAGCTAGATGTTTATGACAGATGATGCTTGTCAGATCTTACATGTGGTATAGGCTCTGTCCCAGTCCATCAAGTGCTATTCAAATAAGTACTTTTACTGCTTTTTATTCATTTATATTATATAATATCAGTGGTCGAAATAAACAAAAGCTGGAAAGCCCTACACTGGTAAAATGTCATCCAGGCATGCTCAAATTCTGAATTTTATATAGCATGGCTTATTAAAAAATTTGATGCTTGTTCATCCAAAAGTCTAATCTTGATTAATGATATATAAAAGATTATCATATAATACACATCATGATAGCTCAAGTTAATTACTCAACAAGAAATTAAAACTATCCGACAGGTATATAGTATCATGACTTCATTTTTATGATCAAATCATTATTCATTTAAGTAAACACATATTTTTACTCATACATTTTCAATCTTCAGCACTGCCACAGCTCAACTTCAACTGAAACCTGTGATCTCTCAACATCGTTATCACTCACAAGTACCATTGCCAAAACAGATTGGAGCCCATGCCGCCAATGTTACAACTTCTTCATAGTTCACTGCAGTACCACTTACCAATCCAGTCAAGGAAAATTGTGCCCCTGCTGTTGTTGCCATTTCCGTGGCTGAAAACCTCAATACCTGAAAAGGTATGTAGTACCACTTTCTTTGCCAAAATTCCTCTCCAAGTTATAACAGCTCATTCCCAATTTATTCTTGTTCCAGTGAAATGTCAGGAGTTCCATCCACCAAAACAGTTTGTAAAATTAACTTATACCAATATCAAAACTTGAGCAACCCTGTTGATGGTATTACTCTTGTTTCCAACTTAAACGCAGTCATTGTCCTCTTCTACCAGCAGGATAAAAGTTCTTGTACACTTTTTTTATTTCTTTTTTTTTTAGATTCTCTCCTGATTTTTTTAGGATATCTGAATAACATTTTACTTATAATTACCATTAGCTCATCTTCAAATTATGCAAACTTAACTGAAGTTAAACAACTTCGCTTTGGTTCAGAACCAAGAGCAAATTCAGTCTGACACTAGAAGTTCTAAGACGCTTCCTAAAATCAACAACAAAACCAGGAATTTTGTCCTTAGCACAGTGTAAATATGATTTCATTTTTATGTGTAAAATTTGAATATTTAAACAAGAAAAAAATCATTTTGATGGACTAATTTGCCATTAAAAATCTTTAAGCAGAGCACACAAACAAACTGTATACATGTCATTACATTTGTGATGTAACATGTTCTTCTGATAGTAGCAGGGGGAGTAGCATTTGCATTAGCTCAACAATGTGTACTGTCAGATAATCTTTCCTTTAATTAAAAAAAATGTTTACCATTCAAGATACGTTACTAGTCCAAGCAGAAGTAGAACAGTAATCAATATTTGATATTTAATGCAAAATAATCCAGTTAGAAGTTGCAGCACATTTGAGCTCATATACACTAACATTCTCAGTCAAAGTTTTAGTCTCAATAATTAAATGTGCAAATCTTGTTTTCCTTGTAAAATTGCCTCCTCTAAACGAAGGACTGTAAAATTAGCTGTAAATATACAGATAACAAATTTTACCATTATTAACATGAATGATATATTTTGAAAAAAATAAAATTTGTGAGTGTGAGTCTAAAACTCAGAATTCCAAAATAAATGTAAATACTGGCTTTAGATTTAATATTTTAGACCTACCGGGACTATGGCCAGTATGGGAGGCTTATTATAACTCACACACAATATACAGTATTTTTGCTCCTAGTCTAAAATAATAGACGTGTTATACGGGATTCTTCCAATTCCTAACCACTTTAAATGAGTCAATAGTAATATCATCAATATTATAATCATTAATCCGACATGGTGGTTCCAATTCGGACCAAAGTGTTTACTTTTATCCGGTCAGACTTCTATCCGAAATACGGCCAAGTCAATAGAACATATTTGTATATTTTTCTCAAATTTAACGGCATTAACTCATCCTACTTATTAAGATTGTCGTGTATAACCGATAAACTAAACTGCTTTCTCTGTTTCCTTTTAAAACTTACAATTTATCCTCCTCCAGTTCGTATCCCGGATAAGCGTCCATCTTTGTTGTTTACTTATTGTAGTACCAACCCTATTTTCGGAATGGACTATTCTGAACATGAATTATTTATTTAGACAATACGGCCAATAAACCGAAACTTGGGTTTAGTTTATTTGCAATATCAGCATGTGTTTGGTCATACACAAACATTATGATATATACACAGGTAGCCACAAAAAAGAACCATATGTCTATCGGACGAGTATATATATACAAGATACAAAAGAAAGAATTTAAGAAATATATTGCATCAAATCAACAAGCAACGACAGCGAAAGCATCAATACATTTTGCCATAGTATTAAACACAAATTTTGAAAGATTTCTAATATATTCAGGCTGTTATCACTAGACAAGATTAATACAAATCAAGAAAATGGTACTCTGATTCGACTGTATTGGCGGTATTATATATTTGACATGTACTGTTCACTAACAATTGTGTTGTATCTTCAAGTTTCTATTTCTAATGAATACCAACGGCTGGTCCATTCCGATACCCTACCTTCAATGTTGGTATCCGACGATGATAAATTTAAGACGTACTGTATACCGTAGCACATTGCCACTAAACGCCAGCTCCACCACTTAACGGTGGTGCAAAAAAGTGAGCTGTCGACACTTGCTGGGGCTGTGTCCTGTGTTGACTTCTACAAACGTTTATATGGTTTATATATTATTTAATAGTTTCATTAAATGGACATATTTTGAAAATCGGAGGCTGTGGTACCGTGTAAGAATACCGTTTTTTACTGCAGGCTGGCTACGACTTCGGTACAATATTGTGCGAATTGTGATGCTAAGAGCTTAAATTTCTGTGCATATTTTGAGATCTGTTAGCATTTTAAGTACACTTCTTTGCTAGCAAACACTGTAAGAACATTCTGGTGCATGCAAATATAACTGTTATGACATGCTTATTAGTTTTGTTGTGTTCCGGCGTAAGTACTATTATACATAATGTATAGTACTTACGCCGGAACGCAACAAAACTGATAAGCACTTCTTAAAAATATAAGATACAGTAAAACGGTTTTCTGAAAATATTAAAAAATATTTTCAAGTTGTTTATAATGTAGTTAAATAAATTTTTGTATCATTGTATCATTTATCCTTCAACCAAATGTTCAACCAAAATAGCGTTTTCCGCAAAAAAAAATTTTCTTTTATGCATTTTAACATAATAAGTGAATAAATAATCGTCGGAATCGTCAATGTGCATTTACTAGTAACAAAGATAGATAGTTTGTATTTTCAATTGGTTGAGTTCAATAGAAGGAACATTATAATTAAAGATCATCATAATATTTATAACACCTTTTCACATTAAACTTAAAGTACTGTATGCTTGCACCTGTTCCATCGGAACGCTTAAAAATTATGTAATATATTCATTTTATCTCACTTTCTAAAATAACTTATTATTTATAGATGCGTTACGTGCCGGCGATTTTCTTAGAAAGTCATGTTAAATCGGCGGAAGATATTAATGCAAACCGCCTTGAAGGCAAAGTTTATAATAAGCCATGTATGTTGACCTTTGTTCACATGCATTTATTATATTTGTGAAAATTCATTTGTGAAATTGTATTTTGTTTTGTTTTGAATAATATTTAAGTTCTCAGATGTAACAGGTAGCATTTAACGGATAAAACGATATGCTCTCTTTATTAGGCAAGTATATGATTTTGAATTTATTAGGCAATGCATGATTCTAAATTTATTAGGCAGTGAATGATTTTGAATTTATTTGGCAGTGTATGGTTTCGTTACAGGTAAGACTGACATCAAAATACAAGCATAAAACATTTCATTTACTCTTTTTTTACAAATGTGTGCACTTTATTATTTTTTTAAATTGATAGAAACTTGAATTCAATTCTTTGTTTTAAGGGGTAATCGATGGATAGTGCAAGCCTGGTAATTAAGAGAAAAGCTGTTCTCAAAAGCTCGCTCGGAGTGAGATGGGGGCGAGCAAAGCCAAAGGTAAAAGAAGCAAAGTTGCTACACACAGACTGAATCTGAATACGCGACAATATTAAGCATATTTACAGTATATAGCTTTAATATACAGTATACTCATTGACAATTTCATTATATTGAAAACAATATCGTGAATAGAAACTACATGGAAATACTTCAATGAGTAGCCGAATGCCAGTCACTTTCCCTATTTAGATGCATAGAGCAGGAGTAAATATTGAAGTTACCGCTTTGGATCGGCCAGAGAAACATGAGTAATTTTGGGGGTTAGGCTTGTTTAGGGACACTCATCGTCACACTTATCCTATAAAAGCAAATTAATTCAAATCAAACTACTATTTCGGAAGATTCAAACTATAGATCGTGACAGCACAGTAGGATTCCGTTCAATGTTTCTGGCAATAAATAATTATCCTATTTTTAGTGCTGCACCCAAAAACATTCCGATATTCAAACTGTATATATTCGTGACGGCACTTTATAAATTACTATTAAAGATAAACAGTATACTTGAAAGGCCGCATATACAACACGATAATTATTGTTTATATATCATAAAATTGTGCACCTGCGTCAATATATGGTATTTCATCGTAAAATGTTCGGAAAATAGTACTTTCATAGCTTCTCCTTAAGCGTCAGTACCTCTGTGTAAGTCCAAATGATTGATGCTTGGTTTTAATATTGCTTAATCCATGTACATTGCATTTTTTATCTCGTTTTATTGTGCATTTTTTCGTACTGTTAAACTCAATATTACGAACATATTCAAGTCATTTCTCAAACTAAAGCTCGACTTATTTTGTCCATATTAAAACATATTTGGTAGGATCTGGGGGTAGGATAATTTGGTATCATGCAGGATTAAAAATTACTTATATAAATATGTATACCTTCTAAAAAGCGCATTGTCTGATGTTCTTTTTAGAGCACAAAATGTAATTGAGCAATAAATTGAAACCAAGTTCAATTTTTGCTCTAGAATTATTCTCCTTTAAAATATTGACGAAATAATTTTATCCATGATCCATCCATGCCACTTGAAGTGTTCCGCCTTCGTTTTATTACCGGAGTTTGATAAGGTGATTCGTTTCATCGAACACTTCGACAAACCTGTTTCCAAAAAAAGTGTTTTGACAGTCCTTCGCCAGACGGCCGTTTTGTGAAAAAGGTTTTTTGAAGTGTTTTAAGAAACTAAACTCTCAAGCAAACTGTGGTAAAAGACCGAAGGCGGGGCTCCGAAAGCGACGTGAAATGTTGAAGAAATAGTGAAGTAATCTTTGTTTAAAGTCTTCATTCGAAGCAAAAAGTTGCCTTCAGGCGTACTAGTTAGTTAATCGACGTAGCATTTATGACGTAGTTTATCACATGGTATACACACACTGAATGTGGTATTTTGGTATGTTATATAATTGCATATCAAACATTTGTATCCGTACATGTGGAAAGTAATTGTGACCTTTGAACTCCACTTCGAAAAATACGTTTTCGTTTGTTATTTTTGCGGACAAATGGAATGGGTGGGATGCGGCTGATTATTGGTTCTAGGATGCGGGCAGCTTACACACAAAACGCATTCGGAACTCCTCGGCCATTTTTATCAAGTTCAAGTTCAAGTTTAATTCGTCAAGGCATATAATATGCATGTGACATAACAAAACAATGAAACACATATTAATTAACATCAAATAAAACAGTGAACAAACATGTCAAACACAATAAAAAAGGAACTTTTCTAAACAACATCAGTGAAAATATGAAGTAATAATTAAGGCACAATGGAATGGTATTGTAATTATCAATAGATCTTTGGTTAATCGGAGTATGGAGAGTGAGTCATCTGAATTTCAGTAAGATGATTTTACAGAACAATGCCAACTTAATTGATTTAGGTCTATTGTTACAGTTCATAAGTTCATCTAATTTAAAAGAGTTTGGGTGACGAATGTAATAAGAAACAATAAGTTTTTTTACGTATGATTGAAAAATGGTTATATTCAAGTAAGTAGTGAAATTCATCACCAATAACATTCTTAGTACATAACTGACATAATCTTTGATTTCTCTCAATGTTCAAATTCCTGCCTTTTTCAATTGGCAAAGAATGGTTTGTGGTCCTAAACTTACAAAGTATTTTACAAAGGTTACTAGGTAACAAGTCAAGATAATCTTCAAAACAATGATTACTTTTAAACATTCTATATACAAGACATTTGGAAGAGCTATCAACAGTACTAGTCCAGTTTTGTAAGAATTGGTCATACAGTCTACTTTTAACAATTGACTTAAAATTAACAGGACTAATGACTGTTTGACTTCTAAAATAATCAGACAAACCATTGCAAGTTCGTTTAAGGTATTGTTAACGAAAGATAACCATGGAGAAACAATAACACCACTATTATGTAGTTTTAGAACCGTATTATATAATAACTTAGATATTTTACAATCTTTTTCGTTTACTATCTTACTCCAATAACATAAAACTCTCGATTTAATTTGTAAAGATATGGGTTTTACATCGATCGTTTTCGATAAAAATGGCCGAGGAGCTCCGATTGAGAATAAATCTTGAGCGAGTCAATTTTTATTATGGGGCTTTACTGTTAGGTGTGAACATTGTACTATGACACCGGCACTATGACATTGGTGAAACATGAAAAATGGAATGAACAGCTGAATTGTTCTTAAAAATGTCGTATTAAAAACTCAGGTAATATGACACTTGTGTAAATGTTAACAGAATAAGTATATCGTCCACTGTTTCACTTAGTTTAGACAAATTCAAATGACTTCTTCATTATGTTGTCAACTAGGTTTCTTGATCATTGCTGAAACGAATTAGTTCATGTAATTGAACGGTAAAGGGGGTATTTGAAGTGAGTCAAAGTGCATTAAAAGAAGATGAACTAAGCATCTATGTGGTATGATATGTAATAAAGGGAATTTGGGCTGGATGAGGGGTCTTCAGACTTCACTCACTAACTTAACACAGGGACTCGTCCTTATGAACTTTGGGATCCCAGGTTATAGGTCCCAGCTTAAACCAGGGATCCCTCCTTTCATAATTTGGTCACATGTGATAAAATTAGGTCACTATGTCAAATCTTTTTTTTTTGTCTGGACAGAATTATGGTAATTATTAGTCAGATTATGTTCAAACTTGGACAGAATGTTACCATTGATGAATTCTCACCAAATTATGAAAGTGGGTCACATTGGGTCATAAAGTAGGTCAAGAGGTCAAATTTTAGAAAACATTTTGGAACATACATGTACAGGCAATATATCTGGTCCAATATTAAACATGGGTTCAAAAGGTAGGTCACTAAGGTCAAGTATAAATGAATGGGTTTGAATACTCTAGAGGCATTATTTTATTTGTTTGAAACTGGGTAATGTGGGGTCAAAAACTAGGTTACTTTTTCAAATCTTAATGCTACGCTGTTAACAGTATCCTTTTTCTTCAAATTGTATATAAATAAACCCATATCTCATACACAGTGTTCATAAGACTCCATCACACTGCAGTTGTATGGCATGTTTCGGCTGGAATATATAACCACACTTGTTTTCTATTTTATCTACTTTGCCTAATCAGGGCAGGGGGATATCAATTCAACAAATTAACTTGTTTTTCATCATTTCACTCTATATTTTGTTAATGAGGATAGACATAATTCCTTCAGTTGCATGAACTGAAGTGTATTTTATCATATAATTCACACAAAGCAATTTATTAGGATCCTTAACATGTAAAGCAGGTAAATAAGTATCTTTTAAAAATCAGGCTTTTTTCAAATTAGTGAATTGTGTCTCCATTATCACAGTTCAAAAGACCTTCGCCAAGAGGGAGCGAAATGGTCACTCAGCATTTGTTTTGGACATTTGCAACTTGTACTCTGCTGTTTTGAAGGAGACTTTATGCCTCTAAGCATATGTGGACTTTGAAGTGTCAGATGATACCATGAAACCAAGGTACCACTAGAATCTAGTCTACATAGACAGGTTCCAAACTTATATGGCAACTTTAGTGCATCATGTCACTATTTTCACAAACCTAACGGCCCTGGCCCCATTCACAAAAAAGCAGAGTAAAAACACTGGTGACTTGACCACTAATGACATATAGACAGTAGTTTAAGTTACTCGTTGCAACATTTGAAAACAAGTCTAGAATATCAAATTTTCATGACATCTGACAATCAATAGAATTGATGACTTTTTATGTCTGCATTTTCCAAAGCCATCATAAAACCAGTCCAGTTAGCGCAGTGGTTAGTGCATTCGCTTCCCACCAAGGTGACCCGGGTTAGATTCCTGGCCTTGGGGCTTGTGAGTTTGATTAGAGGTCACCAAGCTGGACAAGTGGGTTTTCTCCGGGTACTCCGGTTTCCCCCACAACACAAGACACACTAGTGCAACATGACAATGAGAGTGATTTAGTATAAGATAGCATAAGTTTCTTCACAATCAATTTAAAATATATAAAGTTTAAACTAAATCAGCTGTTTTGAATTCTTAGAAACAATTTCCCAACAGTAGTCAAGTGTTTCATTATATGGTTCAACATAGTTCATTAATTTAAACCTTTGGTGAGGAAGATGCTTTCTTTACAAAAGAAGCTGCCCTACTATTTTTGATTTGTATATATATATATATATCCATGTTAAATGCATAAATAACAAATGAAATTACCGATGCTCTTACATATACTGCATGTTATGATAATATTTTGGACTGGAGGCCTTATACTACAAATAAATGCATATTGTATTGAATTATATTGCATTTATAAATCTGCAGGCAAACAAGGAACTGCCTATACAATAAAGGGGCAGCAGTGAAGGAAATCTAGCAATTCATATCAAGTATCTTCCATTCACACAAAACAATAAAACATTAATATTGAATGTCAGACTTACATAAAATTGATGTTGTTGTGTACAGCCCATTGAATCTTACTAACTGATGTATCATATCTTTTACGACACTTCAATCTTCCGCAGGTTTTGCATATTTTTTTCCAATTTGAAATTTACTGGGTTTATCTTTAATGTACCATGTAAATCCCATTTAATTTTAGATGTTATATGTAGTTCTGTACAAGCAATATAGGCAAATATTAATAAATTGTAAGTTTTTGGTACATATGAAACAACAAAATTTTGAATAAGGTATGTCCAATAGCAATTATATATCGCCAACTTCATATACTCGCCATCACTGTCATATTAAACGTATAATTATACTGTTGCATATTTCAAAATAACAATACAGTTACCTATATTTTCTGCAGTTATTTTAAGTGTATTTCAAAATTATTAAAACCATTTTATGTAACTTTATTACTCTAAACTGTAGCTTATTGACTGATTATGGATAGTGCATTTTTGGTGTCTTTCTGTGAGACATTCGGAACTCCTCGGCCATTTTTTCAAAAACAACCTCGGATGTATGCCGGTACATCTGTTGAAGTAGTCCGTATTTTTTTTAATAAAAGCATTAATTAAATGTAGTGTTTAAGAGTTCTATTCATTGCTCTCAGTTTAAATTGATTGCCAGTGAAGTGTATTATTGCAAACATAATTACGATTCCCAAGAGTTAAGTCATAAATTTTAACTACTAAATAAGATTACTACGCGATCTATTTGCAGCGGACTTAAACGTACCACTTTTTAAGTATGTAAACCGTCCATATACATCCGAGGTTGTTTTTGAAAAAATGGCCGAGGAGCTCCGAATGTCTGTGAGAATCTCTTTAGCCTCCAAGTTTTTGAAATAATGCAAGAACTTTGTTCACAACTGTACTTTGCATAAATAAAATCAACAATCCATGTGCTATAAAATTAAGAATAAGAGTGGGCCGGGAATGCATTTTACCAGTGCAGGGCTTGTACTTATTGCAACTACTCTCTCAGTTGAAGATTAACCGACATATAACCGTGGTTTATAGGTACATGGTGTAAAAATTGCCATATCTAAAATTGTCATCAATCCATTTAGTGTACTTTTTTTTCTGACTAAGAATAATTTGCAGTGAAATTCAAAAGATCCATCCTAAATATGCAATTTATAGAGTACAACATTTAGTCATGTAAGCAATTTCGATATCAAAAGTAGACAACCTAAGACACCTTGCTTAAATACCTTTTTTAATCACCAATTTACCATATTCACTTTTTAAGTATTTGCCAATTTTATTCGTGTTTCTGTATAGCATTAAAAAGTCCATGTCTTAGTTTTTAAAGTTGAACAGTTTCATCAATATTTTGTACAGTTTGAATCTGCTTAGAACATTTAGTGCAATGTAGCCCAACGATGTGCAGCGTGCAATATCCTGTATCAGCGTGTTTACAGCTCTAATAAACTTGCGGCTTGCCAGATCACGTGTTTCGTTATACGCATGCGCGACGCGTCCGGCATTTAATCTGACAGTTTTGCTCGGAGAGATGAGCTTTGCTGCCTAACCTGGCTCTTTTCGGGCCTGTTAGATCAGCGTATTAAAGTTAAAATTTGTATATTTCGACAATTGCTATGTCTCTTTACCGGTGCTCTCATAAACTGTGTATTAAATGTTTGTAAAATGTAAGCAATCTGTGATAAAAGTGCAATCTTTCCAGGGTAGCAACTCGTCGAATTCCTTACCGAGGTAAGAAATTCAGTGTCGGTATTTTTGTATTTTAGAAGTACAACTGCGTCAAGAACTGATGCTAACAGTACAGCGATAAACACTTGTTATTAAATAGGCTAGTGCGCCAGTGTATTTATAATCGAGTCGTTTTGTTGAGAACTTTTCCAAACCCAAAATTTCTTAAAATAGCAATGGTCGTCTAGACGAGGCTGTAAAGTAGGTCAGATGGTGTATTCGGCAGCCATTTTTCCACCACTTGTTTATACACCTTTCATTTCGTTACCGAACATAGACATTACTTCTGTTGTTGTTTTTTTTAACAGCTATGTTGACCTACAATTTTAACAATAGTTAAAATAATGATCTTGATGAAAAAATGTTAAGGATATCTGGAGATCAAGAATATTCAAAATGGTGGACAGGTATCAGCTTTTCAGATCAGTCCAAACTATTATAGGGGGGAATGTAAATGATTTTTTTGTGATATTAAAAGCAATTAAATAGATTTGGGGTTTCTTTGAGGTACCTTTTTAAGTTTCCTATTGCTTTAAAAATGCATGGTTTTTGACCTTGAGAAAAATCTGAAGGCAAAACCGCATTGTTCATGGCGGCCTGAAGTGATCTAGGGACACTTATATATATTCCCCACATGCAATTATCAAACTGTTCTGCAGACATGCACATTAATGCCCCCTGTAGAATATTTTAATTGTTAGTTGGCTATATTACTTCTGATAATTGTCAGTGAAATATATATTGAAGGAAGATGAGATCGCCGAGTCATAGGATGCATGAGGAGTTTGCATTTAGACATTCTTAGACCGAATGACTTTTTCTTTTCATGAACTTTAATCGAAACTTAAACTTTAATTGGCATTCTTGATTTCTAATGACAATTTCAATGTCAGAGTGAGGAATCATGAGACTTCAATGGGGTTCTCAGTTAAGTTTTCTATAGTATATTAAAGATGCAATGCCATGTCAAAATTTCAATTTGACGGAATTTTGTAGAACAGTGCAACGTAAAATTTTTGTGTTAAATTACAAATTGAGTACACCCATCAATTAACACCTCATTGTTTTACAGTTTAATTTAAAATCAAAGGCCAATAATATTAATGATTGGAAAGGTGAATGTCCAATGAGTTGGTGAGAGCCATGGACGCGATTGGATGTGTCAAGTGAAATAATCACGACACACATTCTGGTGATCATACAACCATTACCAGGGCTTTTTATTCCCATTTGGGGAAAAAGACCAGAGACATTTTGGGAAATTTTGCGTTGTGAAAATGCAGAAATTGGGAAATTTTACAGTTAAAAGAAAAAGCTGTCTAGTCTCCTGCGAATTAGGAAATTATTAAATATTATTTTCCCTTTAAAAGACCAAAATAATATCAATCCTTGGGGTGTAAATCATGACAGATATTATTTCATACTGATCTCTGAATGTGATGAAAATCAATGATTTCCAAGTTCAATAATCAAAAAAACTTTACATCACGTAATTTATTAGGATGTTGAAAATGAACCAGTACAGGTAAAATGACTTCAAAAAAAATAATATATTTTTTATATTTATTTTTGATTGGGATTATTTTCTGAAGATTGGGAAAATTATCTTATACTTTGCTTTGGGAATGCGTCCGATAGTCGGACCAGTGGGTACCATAGAAAAAGCCCTGATTACTATAGCAGATCAGCATGCAATTATACAACTGACACGCCTTCTTACTATCAATCAACTATTACGAAAACCTGACACTGTGGGAATTGGGGCATGTCAACCTGAAGGGATGTTAGTCCCGGCAAGTCATAAAGGCCTGGCGGAAACAGGCTTCAAAGACTGTTGCTGTATTTGACAGCTACACACAATCACAATTTAAATTTTTGTTTGTTTCATTTTGCAGCTGATATCCAAAGATCTTGTTGATAAGTCTTGCCTTCTGTGTTGACTCTTCATTCATCATTGATTGAAGGTAAACCATCTTACCTATTCATGTTTATTTATAACTATGTTTAAAAACACATGTTTATGTCTATAGTTAATAAACAGTGTATGTGATATCAAAACTGACAATTAGTTTGAGATAGTTCCCCAGTTATCAGCATTTGACAATTTAGACTTTTAGGGAAGGAGTAATCACAAAATTAAGGAGTCCGGCATAAAATTAAGGAGAACAGGATAATAATAAACTTTATTCAAATGTATTGACTCAATGCTCCAGCTATCCCTAAATAGCAGGGTGGGACACCCCGCTGCCCTTTTCCAGTACCCTGCTGCCTTTTTACTACACCCTGCTGTGCCCTTTTGTTTGCCAATGTCCAGAAATGAGAAATTAATATACATACTTTTGACACTAACTCAAAGATAACAGCTGAGGTAACAAACTGTTAGTATTGAAAGAAGAAACATAGCATTACATAATAAGATGAGCATTGGCCCTTGCAAGTGCCCCATTAAGGCTCGTGTAATGCGCATCAAAAGTGCCATTCCTGACCTAGCACCCTGCCATTTTCAAATCCTGGCTGTCGTACTGATGACTATTTGATAATGTTCAGCAGTTATAAACAGAATGCACTACCTGTCGAAGATAGCTTTGTTCAGCTTAATTACCAAGCAGCCAGCTGGCGATGAACTTAATTATTTTTCCTTTTTTGCTTTTTCCTTGCTTACATTATTAGCATACCCCTTAGAAGCTTTTTGATGGCTTTCAATCGCACATTAGAGCACACAGTGACAAAGCTCCTAACAGTCTAATACTCTTATACAGATGTCAGATTCAAACATCGGCCAAGACAATTGTTTTAACCATGCTTGCTGAGTGTCATTTTTCTATAAATTACAAACTCTTTCAGCTTTTTTCTCAATCAGTTATTTTATTTTTCGTTGCCGGTGGCGAAATCTGTTTTACCGTTGACATAAACATTGTTTACATCTAAAATCTACGAGGAATATTTTTTGTAAACACCGGGTATTAAGGATTTAGTTTCCATTTTACAAACAGTAAAAGATACATGAATACCAATCTGTGACGTCACCTACCACTTTGAAGAGTGTCAGAATGATAACAATTTGATGAGTCGCAAAATAAATAAGTACAAGCTTTCGGATACTTTTAAGCTTCGGATACGATTTGTGAACATAGGATTGAAATGGAGGAGTCCGACAGACTGCCTAGACAGAATATCCGGTAGTCCGAGCCGAATTTTAGTGATAGTTTTGCAGTCATCGAAATTAGAATTTGGATGAACAAGCCCGAATGCTTATACTAATGCTTGGCATCAAATTTTGTAACAAGCCCTGCTATATAAAATTCAGAATTTGAGCAAGCACAAAAGACATTTTACCAGTGCAGGGCTTGCGGGCTTGTGCTAATTTCGACCATTGGTCTTGAACGCTGGTTATTTAAAAACAACAACAATGGTTCAATTGAAAAGTTTGAGTTTGAAATTTATCAAACCTTTTTTAAGAACTACAATTTTAGTTTGAATTAAGCTTAAAAAAGTGTGTGTGTTTTTCAAAATATGGAACATAATCTTCTACAATTTTTAATGTCATCCATCATTATTCCTGTCATTTCAGACCATCCTATGTATCCCACTGCCTTCATGTGAGTGTAATCTCTGGTAAGTACTTGTCATCAGTTATGCACCAGTCAATTGTTACCATGGATATATCGGGGGAAATGTTTTTTTACCTTCCGGTAGGCCACACAGTGCCAAGTGAATGTGGTGGTTTAGTTTTCGCAATTAAAATAGCAGTGAATGGGCCTTGCACTGGTGTCACAGTAGGGGCCAATTTCCTTTGTATTTGTTTATTGGCTCAGGGCCATTTAGGGTCCATTTCTATGATGAAACTTCTAAAACTGCACAACAGGATACTCAGATTGGAGATCAATAAGAGGGATCAAGGTGAGTAGATTAAGATGAATAAACAGAGGTTGTGTACTATACACAGTTGGGGGGGGGGGGTCACTTATAGAAGGCTTAAACTAGGCCTTTAACCTAGGATGTCTCTGGGTTGTGGTGGCATCTGGTGGGGATTTTACCAGCAGTTTCTCTCCACAGCGAGATTTTACCAGGGATTGGCAGGACCAGAAGTAAAGTCCCCTCTATTCCCCTGACCTAGGGTTAGGGGGGCATGGTTACAATTGACTGGTGTGTTCTTATACTTGTAGGGTACAATTACAATTTCAGGATTTTAGCTAGGGCACATTGTATATGGCTGTGAAGAACTTTTTTTGACAGAAAATTATTTGCAATTGTGTTTAATTGCAATAATATTAGGTTTTCAACTGACAAATATGTAATGAGTGTATATAGTTGCAAACGTATTAAAAGTTTTAATTCTATTAAAAGAAGATTCCAATGTCTTGAGCATTTCATTTTATGAAGGCAGAAGGGCTATCAATAAATAACAGTGCCCATATTCACTTGCATCATGACCCTGAATTTGAGGCTCATGGCAGAATCCTGCAATAGCTGAAGAAGTAAGCAAACCAGGCAATAGAACGATTAACATGTTTGTTGGACAAAAAAATTGTTACCTGGTTACTGAATCAAGATGTCAAAAAGTATTGATTTTATATTAATGAAACTGGAATTGGGGAGTAAATAATATAGTGTTCAAGATTTATTTTCTTTGACCATAAGGATTTACTCTGTGGATGCTGTGGTTTTGAAACAATTCTGAATACCACACAGATATTACAGAGATGACAATCTTCCTCTTTTCAGCTGATTTCCTCTTTTTTGGTCACAAAACAAAGTTGTTGCATTTGATCTGATCTGTGCAAAAATGTTAATTTCTTATAATGGGGTAGGGGTATTCCTCTATTTTTTACTGATTTCCTCTCTTTTTACAATTGTGTGTTGGCACCCCTGAGATAAGGGTAATGTTACTTGTCATATTAATTTATCTTGTCGAAATGATTCCTGATGAGCTTCAAATGATTTTTATGGTATTTTATTAACCCATTTCATTCGGGATACACCTTTTGGTGTAGTTACCCTTTACATGCGGGATACACCAAAAGGTGTAGTTTTTGACGTACTGAACTTTCACTTTATTTACTTTCGTTTTGACTGTATTGTTTCCGGTTTATACGTTTTCCGGAATGACCGGATGTTATGCGCAGATAGATGCGCAGAAAATTTTAATGAAGAAATAATTTTAAAACTCAAAAATCGAGTTAAATTTAAGCTTTTTATTGCGATTTTGATGAAAATTTTGGTTGAAATGGATAGGACTTTCGACCACAGTGACGATAGTGATATTGGGATGGTTATAATGACGAAGTTTATGTGAATTTGTTTGATACAAACAGAAGACATATTAAAACATCGATAGAAATCACAAACTATGACATTTGCATTATTTGGTGGAGTTTTTATGACGATCTTGAGGAGTTCTAGAATGATTGAATGACAAAGAGGATCACCCCAAGGTTTCCAAGTGGGAATACAAAGAATGGTGGTCCTAAAGAACAATATGACCCAAGAAAGCCAGGATATTGCATTACTGTCATTTATCAATAAAACTGTTATGGGGGCAAGACTCAAACTGCTATTCCAACCAACATCGCGATGAACATCCACCCGCCCGATTTGCTCCGAAGTGGACATGGGATGATATAAACTGTTATAACTTTTTATAGATTTGAAATATATGCATAATTCTTTCTGCATTTTAAAGACAGATTAATTTAGAAACTTTCATACATTGGATTATGTGACATTTGAAAAGAATTGTGTGCTTTTTTTGCTTTCAATTTGTGCATATTTATTTTTTGGTGGTTTTTTTTTCATCATCACCTGGTTAACTTGCAAAAAATAATTTATTTAAAATCATTTGCTAATAAAACTTACATAAACATGTGCATATTTTTATTTCCTTTCCAAATATGTAATCTTTATTGGGTCTTGTACCAATAATAATGAAGTTATTAGTGTTTATACAACACAATGGTCATAAAAAGGCAGATGGCTTATCAGTTATTGGAAAATGCCCAGATATTCAAGGTATCATATCTAACTGGGTCTCAGAATGAAATGGGTTAAAACTGATAATGAAAAATACCTATCAGTTGTATGTTTTTGTGCCGAGAAAAAAGTTGTGGTGGTTTAAAGCAATATAAAATGTAACAATTTCTTGTACTAACAGTTGCAGGTTATTTTTAACTGGATTTAAAGGATGGTGACTAGACAAAAAACACTGGCAGGGGACTATCATATTTCTATTAATATTCATTACTTCATTGAATTGGTAATTTATATGAAGCATAGACTAATTTTGGAATTCTTTTTTTTATGGTGTACGGAGTATGTGTACCCTTGTACTGTTAACATAATATTCTGACATTAATATGCCATGAAAATGAGAAGTAAATGTATAACAAATCATATGCCACATTGGATATATTTCAAAAAGTAGATAATAAATGTTTATTATTATATTTTTTACCAAAACGAAACATTTAATTTTGGGACGTCAGGAAGTTCTTGATGAGTTACAGGAACTGCAGCATTATTTGTTTAAACATATCTCAATAAAAAGTAATTAAATGTATTCAATTGCACATTCTTTTACTTTCTTAAATAATTTCTTTTATAATGTTTGTGTCTTTCAGACTCGCAGTTTATGATCTACCAACATAACCATACATCTTAAGATCTCATATACTACACTGTCTGATAAGTAAGTCATACCATGAAGCTTACTATTTTTTCGATGAACTTATAGATCATACTATTAAAAGATATAAAAGATACTGTTACAGACAAGTCTAGATGGGAGCACTTTTGGCATGGGAAACCTTTGGTTATAAGTAAAATGAACATATTCAAAATAGCAATACGCATATAAATTGCTTCCAATTGTTTTGGAGCTTGTACAAAATGCCACTGTTCATTTCTATGTGCTGATTATTGTGTTTGTCTGTGATCTTGATATCATACACCAAACTTATTATTTATAACTGTATTAAAGATATAGATTTCTCCTAATAATAAATACATATCTTTACATACATGGCACTATAACAGTTAATGCTGTATTTCAGGTACTCATCAGTTGCCATTGTACTCTTCAACCTGCCGCCTGCCACATACATGTGCTTTGCCAGTTCTTCAAGTTTTCGTAAAATTACATATAGAGGTAAGTACATGTAAGTGTTAGCCATTGTTTTGTTTGTTGAAACTTGACATTGTATTAATAAGAACAGTAACTGTACTGGCTCTAATGAATAGAAATCATGTATTGTACTTACAATTAACATTTTCTTATACAGTTTCTTACTCTTTAAGGATTGGATGAAGCCAATGAGAACAATATCAAACATCAACGCCAAATCAAACTCCAGAGCTTAAACCTGTGTGGTTTGACTGGATGATAACATTGCCAAAGTTCAAGATATTAAAACTGGTAAGCATCAGCTATATATCAATAAGGCTATAAGCAAAATAGAAAAGACGTAATGCTGCTTTTATTGTAATAAATATATGACATTTTGGGCTTTAATCATATAATAGATGATGAGCTAAGTTCAATGCATGTATTAAAGTTCTTTTGTCAACAGGGAAATTGTTTTTTGTTTTTTTTTCACACTGGAAGCATCTTATTACATTGGAAACATTCCCTGTTTTATTACTGGGTTTCTTTATATAAGATGGTTGAATTTTTATATTTGATTAATTGTGATTTCTTGTTTTCAGATTCCCAACTTGGAGCTAGTCGATGGTAGAGTTCAGGAAACTGGATATTAGCAAGCTATATCAAACTACGGTTGTGACAAACTGTTCCAATATTGTATTTCAAAGATAACCACATCAGTGTTCACTTGTTCACTGAAATATTGACTTCTGCCACTGTAGGATGCTAAGTGACATTCTTGTGGATAAAATCTGTCTGTGATATTTCAAAGTCGCTCAAACTTGAGTCGTGAACACAAAAGTAAGTGCCATGCAGACTCCAGGAGCTTCCAGCCCATGGGGAGGCAGTTCCAGTTTGAGTGGACTGGAGTCAAACTGGGGTATCAGTACCTCAAATTATTCCTCAGGTGCCAATAACATGAATCTGTTAGGTTATGGAGTCAACAGCAGTCTTTCGAACAACCAAGGACATATGCAATCTGGTGCAAGTTCCACATTTGCAGATAATTCCAGCCGTGGGGGCTGGGGTGCCCCAGGGACAATACCCCCCTCACAGTCTACAAACAAAATGCCAACAGGTTCAATTGGAAATATGCAAGGGTCTTTGCCAGTAAGTGGTGCTCAACCAAATGGACCTCAGTCTAACCAGCAGAGTGGTTCATTCACCACTTCTCAGTCACCTGGGCCTAATGGGGGCCTAAACTCACAGGGTAATAGTGCATTTGGTAACAATGTGGGCTTTCAAAAAACCTCCACCGGTAATGTATCCTCTGGTCTCGCTATTAATCCAGCCACTAGTATTATGAACAGTTCAAATGGGAGTAGTGCTCAAAACAGTGACAATCTTGGCTCCGCTGGATGGGGAGCAACTTCTTCAGGAGCCGATTCCAGGTTAACGGGAACAAATAATTGGGGAAATCCAACTAGTGCTGATTGGGATCAAAACTCCACAAGTGTGTCTCAGAATGTGGGCCCAAACCCCCAGGCTGCCGGCCAGGCTGATCCGAGACCAAGTTCCTGGGCCCAGGCAGCAGGCAAAGGCCTAAATCTTCAAGCCAGTAACCAACCTGCTCCAAGCTCTATGACCCCAGAAGAAATTCAGCGCCAAGCTGTATTCAGGATGGCAATCGAAAGTCATGAGGGATGGGGAAAGAAACCCATCCGCCAAGATACTGAGTGGAATGTAGAGACTTCTCCTAAAGTACAACGCAAAATCACCACTGCTCCAGTAGTGCCAGAACAACAGCAAAAGGGAACAAATAACATGTGGAATAACAATAATGGAACTGCCATATGGGAGGCCAACAAAGAACAGGCTTGGGGGGGCAGTCCAAACCAAGCTAGGGCCCCAGGCCAGCCCCCAGCTAACTGGCCGGGTGGTCAGAAGCCACCAGATCCTTCCGGTGGTAGACAGTGGGTTGGTGCTCCAGGCCAGGCTCCAGGTCCTGACAAAGGGTCTTGGGGAGCACCGCCAAATAGTCAGCAGGGCAGTGGACAATGGGGCGGTAGCACAGAAACTGGCTCATGGGGCGGAAATTTCGGTGGCGGAAATTCTGGAGCCAGTAGTGGTATTTCTACTTGGGGTGACAATGAGGGCACTGCAGGCTGGGGTGACAGCAGGGGCTCGGCAACTAGCGATGGAACTAACTACTGGGGAGAACCACAGAGCAAACCAAGCCAACCTAACTGGAACAATGCCCCTGTCGGTGTTCCACCTGGACCTCCGGCTATTGGCCAGAATCGTATGAACAAAATGGGAGGTGGATGGGGAGAGCCTGTCGGACCACCAGATTCAAAGATTGATGATGGTACCAGCCTCTGGCAGGGAGGAGTTCCTCCACAACAAGTAGGTTTAACTTTTCACACCATAGCGTTTTGGCTAGGCAATTTGAGCTTTCCTTTCACCTTGTCTTGTGCATTGACATTGTCATTGGACAGCTTCTTATGTAAAAAGCAAACAACATTTAAACATGTAATTTCCTTATCCAATGATTGGGTTGCGAGTTTGCCAATTATTGGAACATCGCAAGTAGGCGGAGCTATTGAACATCAGCAAATCAGAATGTAGAGAACTCCTGCCTTCAGTGATGATCAAATTGAAACCATAGGAATGATTTAAACGTCAAGCACTTAAAAAGTAAAGAAAAAGGGACAATTTGTATTGTACAAACCAGGCAGGCTTTTTTAAACATTGTTATTTTGATGCAGATGGTCATCGCATTCTCTTTCAAACATTGGCTATATGTGTATTATATATGTGTTTGTGTGCTATCAGTATTTTCCTTATTTCAATGATGTCGGATTACAGAATATCATATATTTTCACGAAAAAAGTTTGTTTGTTGGCCACATAGCTTGTTTTTACGCACAATGTAATGTTTGCTATCAGTATTTTCCTTGTGTCAATTATGGCTCATTTGGCAAGATTTTTTTTGGATGAAAATGGTCCATGTACATAGATGTTTAAATATTAATTATCAGTTCTTTTCTCATGTCTGAGATTTCAAACCCTGGCAGCATGTTATCGTTGTATAAATGTTTAATTGAATGTACTATATCTATCATGTAATGAGGAGCACTTTGTGTTCAAGTTACTTAATAAATAAGTTGAATCTTGAATCTTGTTTCAATTTTTACAGCCCCGCCCAGGGAACTGGGGAGGTGACCCTGGAAATCAAGGACAATGGAATCCCACTGTAGGAAAACCCAATCCCAAATTAGCAAACCAGAATCCTGCTGCTTATGGAGGCGTTGACGACCTGAATTGGAATCTACCCAAAGTAAGTTTGATGTTGGTTCTCATACAATACTTGCACTAGTTGGATGTTTAAGCAATTGAAGTCGTATTTGCTTTGCAAAATGAAATTGTTATAATTGCTTTTAGACTTAAGTCAATTACTTCTGGTTTATATAAACAAAAATCTTCGTCAAAAAATATCTGTATCAATTATTTTTTTTAGCATTTTTTATTGACTTTCAGTGCCTTTTTGATTTTGAAAAAGAGCATGATAAATACCAAATTTTGGGGAGTTGAGATGAAAATAATGGGGGAAAACATTGTTATATATAACAATTATTGGTTTTCTTATTTATGGTCTAAAAGCAATTTTGAAATTCCTGTTCACTGAACACATCTTTACATGTCTACCCTGTTATGTATTGTTACAAAAGTCATATTTCTTAAAAAAGCAAGAAATATATGTGCTGTTAAAAATGCATGTCAGATCATTAATAATTTTTTTTAATTTATGATAAATAATGTAATAGGAACATTTTCATGTGTACTTGTTTTGTAATCTTTGTGCAAATGGCTTGTACATTTAACTTGCTTGCTTAGAGAGCTAACTGGTAGAACTGTTTTGGGCAAAAACTGTAACTTAACTGATGGTCATTATCCAAAAGCGTGAGGCAATGCTTGGAACATTGTGATCAAATTATTCGAAAAGAAAACACTGCAAATATGCAGCACAGATCATTTCATGCCCGTCCTCCTCTGACATCATCATTAGTGCCTTGCCTGTTTTGTTTATATTTTTCTCAAAGTTTTGTTTGTTGACATCTTCATTCGTTTTGTTGCCCATTCCTATGTTATTTATTGGTTTGGTACAAGTGCATAAATCCCAGACCAAAGCTTGTGGTAGCTGATCATTTTGTGGCTGATTTATTATTATGCATTTGGCTTAGTTTATTTTTAATTATAATGAAATTTATAAGAATTCAGCTTAAAAATAACATACTTAAATGCCTAAAGCTCAAGTATTTCATATTTTCTGTTAAAGTTAATTTATTATAAGATTAGTTTATTGCAGAACAATGCAGCATTGTTGTGTGTTTTTTTTTCATTTTAAGAACAAAAATCCACCAAAACAAGTTGTGATTTGGCATAAGCTTACATAATTTTCATGTAGTGACGATGCTAGAAACAAACTCTTACAGGAATGTAAAGATTATCTGGCAATACAACTTTCTCATAAATGGTGAAGGTACTATACCATCAATGAATGTACATATCCGAGTGTGTACCGTGTATGGCACTCCAGTGTGCATGTAGTTGTAACCAGGTAACACAGCCCTGTGTTTGGATACCATGACAACCACCTGCATGTTGCACATCACCATGGCGACAGGCATGCAGACAAGAGCAAGTACATGTAGCCTTTTCACTTGAAACATGTTGCATAATGGCAGTTTTTGTACATGTATATCTTCGGATAAATGTTGTATAGGAAATTTGAATCACACTGAAAATCATTCATAAGCATCCGTGTTCAGATGATACACATGCCATCATAATTAACATGTTATTGTCTTAACGCTGAGTTAAAGGCATGATTTTCATGAGTATTTTAACTTTGTGTACATTTTTGTTGCTGGAGTATTAGATTGGTATTCCTTTGATATGAAGGGCAGTGGACTATATCATGATGATGTCAGAGTTTGTAATTTGGCTTCCTATCTTTCTCTGTCCGGCATTCTGTGTTTGCTTTTTTCAGGAATTCTCAAGTAGTTTGCCCTAAATAATGTTTGTCCATGCAAGGCAAACAAAAACAAAACCCATTTCAACTGTTGATTTGCTGTAGAGTAGAAATATAGAAACAATCAATGAAAGCAGTTAGTTGCCCCCCATGCCCCAAGTAAGAGTGTACAGGTTAAGGGCAGTGTTATTATTGGTTGTCAACAGGAAGACATCTGGAGTGAAGAGAGTATGGGAGGCTGGGATGATGCAGATATGGGCACATGGAATGACACTGCCGCACAGACTAACTCCTCCTGGAATAGTGCCACTGGCTGGAATAAGGACAAGAGAAATATTATTGCCAAGGTATCCAGCAACCCTCACTCTCAACAGCTCACTCGCCTTATAAGCCAGGGCCCTAGAAATTCTTGGCTGCTTCAGTCCAGATGTGTGTGGACTATGGGTTCTGGGCATTATTTATTATCAAGTAGAGTTTGCATCTTGTGCCGAGGACATTTTCTATGGAAATATTAAAAAACAGTTTCTGTGGCCCTGGTCTTATTTTACATCTAACCTACTAACATTGTTTGAGTTTTTGTTGTCTTTTTGAGGTGACATCATCATGATAATTGGTTCATCTGCCCTTTACAAACTTCTAGTGTTTCTTACCTAACACTGATTAGGCTGGAACCAATCATAGGCTTGATTAGTTTGGTTACACCTTGATTAATACTTTTTTATTGGTTTAAGTTTGTATCTTTATATTCTTGAAAATGAAACAATTTCTTTTATAATAATAGTTATGTTTATTTAATTTAGCTATTTATTTAACTGAAGCCCTGCCAATCGAGAAAATATATAATACATGGTTTAGTTCAATTGATTGATTTTGCAATAACTATGTTAACTCTTTTTGAAGCTTAACTTTTGCTTTTGCTTAACCTAATGGAAAATTGCATGCTTTGTCAAATTAGTAACACTTTACTTTATTTCTTCTCCCCGAATAAATAAAATAGAGGTTGTTTGTAAGAGACTTATTTTCTGCCTAACTTGGTAATTACTATGTGAAAATGTTTGCACAATGTATTGTCTGCAAAGATTTAAACAATGACAAATATTTAAGCATGCTTTAATCTGGATGGCAAACTGCATTAATGTCTTTTGCTTTATTCCTTTGTAGTTGTAGGTAAATGTAAAAAAATAAAAAGTTATTTGTTAGAGGATATATAATGTTTTGATGACTAAGGTATATAAAAAATTGTTTACTTTACCTTCAAACATCAGGCGATTTGTTGATATGTTGACGCTTGCCTTGAAAGGAGCTCATTGACGATGACTTATATTTATGAACTTTAAAAGAAAGCAAATTATAAGCATGATTGGTTGATACACTCTGTCTTGTCGCGTAAACTTCACTTGAATGTACATGTAAAGCAAGGCACACTCATCCACTGCGCTATAGCTTTCTTTACTGATGGGCTTCGTGTTGCAACTATTTATGTATATGTTTATGTATGTGTTTGTTTCAGGATAACATGAAGTTCCCTGGCGCAGCCTCCCAGCAGCCCCAGATGAGGAGCAGACTCCTCCAGCAACTCATGGACATGGGCTTCAAGGTAAACTCTCCTGCATCTAGCTTTCAACATGTTAACATCCATCGATTACTACTGCTTATTCATAGCCTCAGTGGGCAAATTCTTACACTTGCCATTCTTTCCTTACAAACCTGCTGCTTATGTGACGAAATCTCGGTATTTTAAGTCCAATAAAAGTGTATTTAAAAGAACCTGGCAGTTGTCTCATTTTCTAGAGGCAAACATGGGGGAAAAAGGACACATCTACTGTTAATTTTCTATTCAAGTATTTTAAACATGAGATGGAAATATAAATATACATGTTTATACTTATGAAACTTATTGAGGGTAATTTGTTAAGAAATATCATATATGCTGTGTAACATGTTGCATCACAGATAAGAACCTCCTAATGTGAGGTGTAAAATGTATTGCCTGATTATCTATAATATCTTTGATGTTTAACAGCTGCAAAATAGACATGATATAGTAAAAAATATTTACAATATATCAGTATGTGTCCATGTGCTTAGGTACATGGACCTGAATCCTTGGTGTTTTTGTAAGTGAAAGTTTAAGCATATGTGTTGTGTTTGTTTTGCAGAAAGATGAGGCTCAGCATGCTCTCATCACCAACAACATGAACATACAGAGTGCCGTTGGTGAGTGCAGGCCAAACTGCTGCAACGTTTTCTTTTTATTCAGTGATTCATACTGGTATTTTAAATGTCAACTTTGAAGTTTTTTTATGCAAATTTCATCAGTGATTCATGTTGATATTTGTAAGGATGTTCTAATCAAGATAGCATTTAAAGCATTATAATTATTATCACCTGACTTGTATTCGAGTTTTTAAGTTTTGGTCATGTAAAAATAACTGAGTTGTTTGTTTCAGCCGACCTGTACAATCGTCGTGGTGCTTCTAAGAAGGAAGACTTTGATATGGGAAGGATTCCAGGATTGCTTCCAGACGATGACATATCAGATGCTCAACATGACAGCAGCTCCTTCGTGCCTAACTTGACTCCCATGCAAAATACTCCATTCAACAATGCTCAATCCAAGCTACCCAACCAGTACCCATTCAACAATGGACCTAGTCTCAACCAGTCTAGTCTTAATTCAAACAATCCCAGTATTAACAATGCCCTGCAGCAGAAGCTGATGCAGAAGTTCCAAAACCAGCCCCCGCCGCCCACACCACAGTCTATGAATTCCATGAACCCATCTCAGGGAGGGCTTGGGCCTGGAGGGCAGCAAAATGCTGCAGTGCATCAGCAGATGGCCCAACAGCAGATTTTGCAGCAGCTGAGAATGGCCGTCCAGGCCGGCCTTATTTCCCCACAACTGCTGAACCGCCAGCTCCCCACTCCCGTCCTAGTCATGCTCCAGCAGCTACTGCAACAGCAACAGAACCTTCAGCAGCTCATCACTACGCAACACATGCTGCAGCAGAACAAACTGAAAATGAACCCTGTTGTCCAGCGCCAGCAGCTTGAAGATGTGGCCGGCAAAGTCCAGTTGATTAAACAGCAAATACTACATCTGCAAAAGAACATCACAGCTGCACAGAAGGTGTTCATGGACAAAAATGAGATCCAACCTCCACAGCAGCCTCCCCAGCAACTGCCCCAGGCTTCCCCTGAAACCTCGGAGAATGCCCTTCAGAATGAACTGCAGAACCTGTCCATTGCCTCTTCCCAGCCCCAGTCCCGCCTGAACCAGTGGAGGAAGTCCACGCCTGACAAGGACTCTCCTGATGACACGCCCACCTCAACAGCTAACCAAGCTACCACTCCCACCAACCTGACACCCACCACCACAACAGCTGATGACGGAGGCGACAAGTCTGAACTCAACAAGACAGTCGGTTCCAAGCCTATACAGCAATCTAACTCTCAGTCAAATCTCCGCCGATTTGATGACCTTGGTCTTGGTCAGCTAGGAGGTGATTCTACTTGGTCATCTACAGTTACAAGCAGTAGTTCTCAGAGCTGGCCCAACTCCTCAACAGAAGATGACAAGTCTGCTTTAGAATCTCAGAACTCGTCAGCAAGCACAACATCTTCAAGCAGCAGCTCAGTATTGGACACAATTCCAGCCATTCCGGAGTTTGTTCCTGGCAAGCCATGGCAGGGCATTCCAAAGAATGTTGAGGACGACCCTCACATCACACCTGGCAGTTTTGCCCGGTCTCTGAGTGTGAACACTATCAAAGATGACTATCTGCTTACATTGACCAAATCAAGCCCAAACAGCGAAAGCAACTCTTCCTGGCCCCCAAAGCCTCAGGAGGGAGACAACAAACCATGGAGTGCTGGTGATAACAGTTTAGCTCCTTCAAGCTTTGGTTCCGAGGTATGGGGCGTGCAGATGGGAAAGGGCGCCATGTCGAGACCCCCGCCAGGCCTTCCGCAGGGAATGCAGCAGAAGTGGATGGGCTCTGGTATGAGTAGACAGCATTCGTGGGCTGGCACTGCAACCAGATTGGATGGTATGTCCGCTCCTCGGTCATACCAATCTCCATTTATCTTACCTGGTTCATGCAAGGCAGCCTGTACTTAGCTTAGTTGTAATGCACTGTCAAAATGTTATAACTTCGCAAATTGCAACATTGATTTAAGCAAATTAAAATTGAAACTCAAAATATATTTTTTCTACAAGATGATTATGCAGGAAATCCTGGTATTTTTTTTTCTGGTATTTTTTTTTAAAACTTCAGGCAAACACTTCTGGCCTTTCAATCAATTAAACAGGAACAAAATCAGGATGATCTGCTTAATATCAACTTGTAGTTACACCAGTGCATTGCAAATATATTTTGTATAACCAAGATAGAGAAAACATTAAAAGTTATTTCTTTGAAAAATTAACTGGAGAATGCATGCCTTGGGTGCAGCTGGTGACTTGATACATGTTCATAATCACTTCATTGTTTTTAAGTAATGAAATAGTTTTCAAATTCCTTGAACAGAATAGGATAGAATCTTATTAGATAGAATGTAAGACATTGATATTACTGTTATCAACATACTTATTGTTATTAATTATTGTCCATTAACAAACATGTAAGATAGTGTATGATTGTTATAATGAGCTATGTTGCAGGAATATTACAATGCTTGCATTTTGCAGGTCGGGGCAACTGGTCAGGTGATCATATGCAGCCATCCATGCTGGCATCCACAGTCCTTATTCTGCAGAACCTGACACCTACTGTAAGTTTATTTTTGGAACTTTGTTTAAAATGTGTTTCATACATCATTAATAATAGTTCATTCTGTTAGGTTTAAATGCTTTTGACTGAATTATTAAATGTTTTGATCCTGTTATATCAGCTTCATGTAATATTGTTAAAAGCAGTTTGGTCAATTGAGCGAGCGTTGTATGCAAAATATGAGGTTGTGTATTAATGTTCTGCTTTTGCTCAACAGACCGATGGTTCTACACTGCGGACCCTGTGCATGCAACATGGCCCTCTTCAGCAGTTCTATCTAAACTTGAACCGTGGGGAAGCTCTTGTCAAGTACCGCTCCATGGATGAGGCCAGCAAGGCTCAAAAGGCCCTGAACCACTGTCTGCTCGGGAACACCACTATCATGGCACAGTCTGTGTCAGAGATGGATGCCATGCAGTACATAGAGCAACAACAGAGTGGTGGTGGGCTTGGCCAAGGCATGTCAGGGGGAAACCAGTGGCCCCAGGGGGGCATACAGCAGGCGAGGAGCTCAGCGGTGGGTGGAGGGCGTGGACGTAATGATATGGGTGGTGGTGGCTGGGGAGGCGCCCCAACCCCAGTATCCAGTGCCATGTGGAGCGCAGGGGGCAGACCAAACAGCTCTGTACTGTGGGGAGGCATGGAAGACACAGGCCCACACAATCTGCTTGGAAGCATGCTGGGCGGCCCCATGTAACTCTGAAACACTAGGAGGATGTGTAGTAACATACACATACATTGATTGTATTATGTATTTGTTGACATTGTGATTTGTATTAGCAATTATTAGTTTTATTTTTATGTTAATGATTACTTAATGGATTATGTATATTACTTTGAAAGAGTTGTAATTGTTTCCCTAATGCATCTTATTGATCTCTTGTATGCGGGTTAGTTATAAATGTATGGTAGTTGTGGGATCACTTGATGGTTATATTGTGTTCTCTGGGCCTATGGTTCTGGCAGATGGACACATATCACTTGATGCAAATATATTGGTGCTTCTTCAAAGAAGTAGCGCACATGTTTTTATTTTTATACTTCGACGGAAGTATTAATGTGTCTTTCATATTTTTTTTTTCCATTTGTCTTGTCAGATAGTGTGTCAAGGAAATCTGCCAAGCCTGTCTACCAGTAGCATCATAGGAGAGTTTTTAATGTCAGTCATTATTGCTATGTTGAACATTGTTTAACCTCAATTATCATGATTAAGATTATTAAAGTTCTTTTATTATTTATATCACATCATGACAACCAAAAAAATGCAAAAAACTACAAAAAAAAACACTAAAAAAACTCATAAAACAGATATTTATGTCATTTTTATTATTGCTATATTATTTGATATGTACAAAGATAAGTGCAAATTTTATTATAGACTTGTATAATTCCTAATTGTTTGTATTATTTGTAATATTTTGTTTATTTTCACTGAGTGGAAATGTTGCTTGTCCTTGGATAAGTTCTACCTGTGATATGGAGATTCAGCCATAGTTGAATGATGTATCTTATTGAATGTTTTTACGTGCTATGTTAGTTGACACATTCTGAAGCATCTCGGTAACCATATTGAAAATGGAGCTCTTATTATGCCATATCTTTGAAGTTGTAATAACTTATTTAACTTGTATATAGATTTAAGTCATCTTTAATGTATTTATAGTAGCTGTTTAAGACAAATGGCCAGCTTTTTAATAGCCTACACAAATTCTTAATTTAAGTAATCTTTAAAATACCAATAGTATTTTAACTTACATAGTGCCTACAGATTTAATCAGTACTTGTATATTTGGCCAGATTCCAATCAGTTACTCTAAGAATGTGCTTGAATTGAAGAGTTGCTATTTTTACCAGTGTCCCAGAGAAGTGTAATGTATCCGAGATTTTTCCCTCCCGTGCAATATGGCTATGGGGAACCTGTTTTGTTCCACTTGTTCTTCTTTGTTCATATCTTGGCAAATTAATCATGTGTATTTAAGGAGTATTTTAAAACATAGGATACCACCCAAAAAAATAACAAAAAATATGTCGGATAAAAGGGTAGCCTATGTTATTCAATACATTTTAATGTTAGTGATACAAAAAACCCATATACATTCTCATTTGAGTATATCTGTTTGCATTGTTTTGAAATTGTTTTGATAAAAACTGGAACCAAAAAAATAATGTATAAAACACAAAAATGCCAGTTTTAATCAAAATTGATTTTTATTTCTCATTTTACAGAAAATAAAAAAAAATGTTTTATAATATAAAATCCAAGCAGAAAGTAATACTTGTTATTGCATTAGATGTTTTATATATATGCAAATGTTAAGAACTTCTCCAAACTTTTGTCTTCATTTTAATGATCTGTATTTTTTAACGAATACAATTCCATTTCAATGTTGGTGGTCCTGTGAGGGCTGTAAGTGTAAAATTGCTCAGGCCTTAAGGTACTAGTCTGTGTGTGGTTTGTTTAGAATGAGTTGTGTGAATGTTGAAGAAGCTTGATTGAATTAATTGCATATTAGTGCTAGTGTTGAGGGTTGGTTTACACTTGTGATGTGGTACTTGCCTGTTTAGTGTCTTTAAGCATTAATCGTGAAGAATTTGTACCATCACATTGACATGTTATAAAAACCCAGTCTTATTTAAGATTCACGGATACAGTCTGTGGTTAACTAAAGGCTTGCCTACTGGTTAATCATGTGAATTGATGTCTGTAAATTTGTCTCAATTTCTATTCACCCTAATCGTGTACAGCTTTTTCTTTCCAAAGTCCAGTCTATATTATTGCTTGAGAGTGTTTATTGTCAAATTATATACATGTTAATTATGTGTAATATTTATATTTAAGTATCAAATACTAAACGTCCATAAATACAAACTACTTAAGTTTGTTGCTGTGCCTATGGGCACTATGACTGCTTGTAATGGCCAATTCCATGTTTGTTTATGCCTTCTGTATGTCAAAGATATGGCATTATATCAAAATTGTTGACATTCATAATTTTGTGTTCACAGTAATTTGGTGAAGGGATATAACTGTGTTTGTAAATAGTTCAGCCTTCAGATGCTACTGTTTATGTATTTTGTTCAGTTGGTCTTGTTCCGTTGTGCATTTAGGGTTACTACAAAACTTAAAATTTTCTCAAAGTCATCTCTTAGCAAATTTATATTCAAGAAATGCACAGCAAGTTTCTGTAGTTTGCCAAGCCGTGCTGTGAGAGGTCGTCCTATCCAGTAGGGTAATCCACTCTCACCATGGCTGATATAGGGCACCAATGTCAAGTATTGAACCAAATAATTCCATCTCACCAAATAAATCGAGCATTAATCATTATCCATATGCCATACTCTGGTGTGAATATGCAAAGAAAGAAACTGTTTTATCTTCCATTGAAATTTATTTTATATATATATATATATATATATATATGAAAATTCTGCTTTTCTGTCTTGCAATACCTTTAGCCATCATACAATGTGAAGACATTTAAATATGTAAAAAAAAACATTAAAAAAGATTGTTTGCATATTCACAAGAGAGTACAAGTTTTCTCTGATATTCAGGCTCAGTAAATGTGATAATCTATTTATAAGGCAGTCCCATTCTCATCTTTAAATCCCTGTCTATTAAGCAGCTATTACAAATTGTTTATTACTTATGCATACTTGAGAACTGATGCAAACTATGAAAAAAACAATCTGGTCGTAGATATTGAGATTTGTTGATTACTTCTGTTAAATTCAGTTAATATTTGAGATGCTGAGGGAAACGATGCAATAAACTTTTAACAAATAATCATGCTGTGTATATAACTGTATTCCACGGAGCTCAAAGGATAAATATCTGTCTGTAATAATAACACTAGTGCAAATCTTATAATGTAGAGTATTATGAGCCATGTTTGTATCTCATTCTATGTTGTAGATCTAATATTCAAGTGTATTCTTTGATTGTCAAGTGCTAATATTATGACCTTGTATTCAGACTAATAGAGATTGAATGTTACAGATATTATGTGCTCAAAATTAGACCTGTTTAAACATAACCTTTATTTTGTATTTTGCATTTTGTATGTTTTAGACTTTGGTGTTTTCAAACAAATTGTTCGAAGGTAGATTTTTAAGGAGAATATGAACAGTGCCATGAGAGTGTTATGATGAAAAGTGTATTCCAAATTATCCACAAGGGCCCAGCATAGTTGGTGATGTCTTTCAATGCTTCAAAATATTTGCAATATCTGGTCATGACAATGTATTTATGTATAATACATCTGAACAGTGTATAGTTACTGGTTACTTTGATTTCAAATAATGGAAAGTGGAGCACCATTGCATACAGCTGGATATCAACACAAACAAACTCATGATATTATCCACACTTAAAAAGCAGAAAGGAAACAATCGACCAAATAGTATTTCTAGCTGTTTTTCTGTTTAGATATAGGTGCTACTTATATATTTATATTAGTAAAGTTGTGTAGATGAGATTCAAATCACCATAATGAGCAAGTTACTTTGTGTTAAGCATTTAAGAATATAGTGTGCATTTTAGATAATGTTTGTACAATAGAACAATGATTTTTGTCTTGCCAAAAAAAATATTAACAAACCACCTTTGCATACATTCTTTTGTAACCATCATAGAAAAATTGTTTAATAATGTCAAGATAACATGATAAGTCATGTAAGTTCCAGATTTATATGGAAATTTAATCACTTATTTAAAACTGTAAACCAAATTGCTGCCTATATATTACTGTTGACTTTGCCATAAACTGTATTGTTTTCCCTGTAACCATCATAGCCAAAGCAAAAATCGTTCATTTTGTATTTATTGTATCACTGTAGATTTTATGTACAAATGATTTATTAATAATTTAAATTTGTGATATTTGTTGTCATACTATCGAAATTGTAGGTGCTCGTTTTCAAAACTCTAGTTACTCTGATTGATCTTGAGAAAAAATTGCAATACCAGAGTACAGATTGCCTAGTTTAGTTGTGAATTATATGGTAAGGTGATGCTACTGGTGTATTGGCAGTTATGACAAGAATCTCTGTATTTATTAACTTAAGAGTTTGCCAGAATAAGAACTTTTGTAACCATAGTGATTCACCAGTTACAATGGCAATTGCCTTATTTGGAGGCGTGTAATCTAGCGAGAACTGCAGCATGTATTGTCTGTGATCTTTAAAACACATTGTGTATTATCAAATCCAAGTTGAAATTTATTTTTTATGTGTACTCTCTATGTCAACTGAGCAAAACAATCTTACTGCAGGTCACTTATTTAAGCATTCATCGATATTGTTTTCTTTTCATGATTGATTGTGATGCCTATTAAGATTTCCATGTGTTCATATTTAACTACTGTGCTCCTGGTGTTAAAATTGTGAGATTTTGAAGATTTTAATTTTTGTATGTACCCTGTTATTTTATTGATATGCTTACTGTTTTGTCAGATGTTAAATACAGCATTTTGGTGTGATCAGTCCCCAATACTTGCCATGGCATGGGGCAGCACCTTTGTGATATTTATATATTGTATGATATAATTATGTACACCCTCTCGCTTGAACACAATTCTGCTCACTGCGTGTTTATTGGAAAGTCTTGATCATAGTGATAGAAACGTGCAATTCTGCGTGATAGTAAATTACATGCCGCAGCCGTGTTCATTGTGTGAACTGCATAAGTGCCATGTAGCTTTGAATTTAAAGAAATACATGATTTGGAGCTAACGCATGTTTGGGCAAGGAATCTTGCCGGGTATGAGCCATCTGTTTTCTGCAAGAGGCACGATAGGGGAGTCTGCGGGAAGGAAGTTAACAATTGCGTAGTCAAATGATCTTGTCGTGTCTATGATAGTCATGTGCCTTTTTATAACTTGGTCATTTGTATGTACGTCTAGTCTGCTGGCTAACTCTGGTCAGAGTTTGCCCTTTGTAATAGAAGGGAGAAATGTGCTACAATATAGGTGCAAATGAACCTATCTCAAACTACAAGCTGCTGTTTGTTGGATTTCTATGGAGAGGGATTTTTGCAAGGCAAGGGACGTGTTCTGTATTTTAATAAACACTGAATGTGACAGAATGTTCATGTTCTTGAGCAGAGGGTTAATTTTGGATTATCATGTCAGTTCTTGTCATAATAATTATAATATTGTAGATTATGATAGTTTTATGTTTATAATAGAGGTAATGGTAGAATGAGAATTGAAGGAAGGGAACGCAAGGGCACTGGATTGTTTACTCATGTTTATTCATAATATTATGTTTGTGTTGTTGATGAAATTGACTTGAACATTCTCAAAAGCATAAATGAACTGAAGGTACATTTGTGATTTATTGTTGCTATATGATATTTTTGGTTCATGAAAAATGTTACCTATGTAGTGTGAATTTTCAGTTTATGTTTAAAATGGTCTGGGGGATAAGAAAACTGTTCATAATTTGATCAGAATGTTTTTAATGTATTGATTACAATGTATTGGGTTTATATTAACACTATTTAAGGTGAAAATACTAGATTTTTGTGCTAGTCATAGTAGTATTCAACATGTATTGTAAAAGTTGCCATAACTTTGTTAAATTTGTTGTACAAGATACTGGATTTGAAATTCAAGGTGATGTTAGTTCATGACTTGATCATCATTAATGTGGTCAATCTTAACTTTGAACAAATACTTTTTCTTTTCTTAGAAAAATCACCCCCCAGGTCACTTTACGCATTACTAAGTAGTATAATGTTTCTGTGATTATTAAGACTGTCTATGCCACTCATCAAAATCAAAGTTAGGTGATTGGTCCTTGACCTGCCCAGGGAACTTGGCTGGGTACGGTTTCAAACAAGCACTGCCATCCCATCAGTGCCTGCTCACAGTAAACCACCTAGACACCTTTTTGCCAAAGTGTTTTGTATACATTCCTTCAATATATCTACATAGATTGTAATGTTGATTACATAACGGGGCAGGTAAGCAGCATACACCATGTGTATCAGATTGTGATGTTCTTTTGTATTTATTTTTCTCATGGCATATCAGTTCAGATTCTGGAATATGTATTTTGACAGTTATGAGTTGTGGATTTATTTTATCACTTGGAACAATCTGTAAGATGTATTGAAGTAATTGATGCTTTATAATTTTTGGAAGTAAGATCAGTTAGAATTGGCAGCTTTGATGTAACAAGTGGTAAAAATACGAAGTGGTCATGACATAATTATTGTGCTCGTAGCATTGCTTAAAATTGTATTATGAATAAATCTTTACCTCAAAACATTTTGTTTTTACTTCCTATTTTTATGCATTTACTTTTGATTTTGTCCAATGACAAATGTAACAAAACATGTTGTGGATCATCAAGCAATTAACCTGTTGCCAGCTGTTATTCAAACAATCGGTTGACCAGTAATAGTTTTTTATATTTATTATTTTATAAGTAAAAGAAAGCGCATGGTTGCATTATCCAATGGATTAACTGAAAAACCAAATGACAAGGACAAGTTGCAGTAATTGCTTTGGCAACTGGTCAATTTTGAAAATCTGATTGTTCTGCATCTATTGGTAACTCCGAGTACATACTTCTCACACTGAAAGAAAAAGCGATCTGTGAAAAATACCATAGCCTTTATTATGGGTTTAAATAATCGCAGCACCAATAATGTTGGGCACAACAGTTTCACTTCCAGCACAGTGGTCAAGGTCTCTTATTAAAATGTAGTGCTGGGTGTAGGTGTTTGATGATCATTATGCCTTCAGATCAATGCACAAGTTGATTCAAGGCAATACCTCTGAGGTCGTGTTTTTCTTTTATGTCTAATGAAAAATCGTGTAGGCAGTTTTCAATGTTTATGAATAAGTTCTTTTCATTTTGAAAGACTTGGTGAGTCCCCAGATAAAATCTGCAGATTAAACTCCTTTGAAGGTCAATGGCAATAAGCTACGGTAGGTCAATTCATCTGACAAAGATATCTGGATTAATCAACTGAGGGCCTGAGATATTTTAATCGATGATGGGTGAAGTACAGCTTATCCATGCGAAAGTCCTTGAACCAATAACCCCTTAATTGTAAACGCATGTGATTAACATGATGCCTGTATTTTTGGAACAGGTAAACTGATGGAGGGACTTACCGTACTTGTCGTATGACTGTGTAACCGGGTATTCAGATATTTTTCTTTGAGCCAAAAACAAAATAAAGAAAAAAGTGCTTATATGGTATATCAGCTAGATCTGATTTTCCAAGACAAACCGATAGCTTTGGTGGCTGGCTTCAGTGAATCCTTGGCAAATCCTTCATAGATATTCGGATAAAACTTGGCAGACATATTGCAAAGTAGACTGCGCATCTACAGCAAGGCCCCAAACTCCAGCTTTATTGTTTTGTCTTTTGATAGTTTGAAAGTCAATCATGCAAAAACTTTGAACTTGTCCATAGTTTAATTCTTCAGTTTAAACCAAGATATTAATTGCATGCCTAGATGCCATAATTTTATTTCCAATGCAACATCACATTGTCAAGTTATGTTAGATATGGGTCATGGTTGGTCAAAACCTATGAGGTTACTATGACATTACAGATTCTTATGTCTTCACATGAAACTTAGGATCGAACAGTACAGGTAAATTAAAGGACAGAAAATTTGTTAACCCTTTGCATTTTACATGTTTAAACTCGCAATCTTTACTAGAATTATTACTTCTCCCTTATAAAAGCTTTTTCCATGTTATGCCTGAATGAAAGCTAAGCCAAGCCAAGCAGAGGGATCTTCCAAACATATAAAAATATTTTGACTTGATTTTGGGATTATTTGAAAGAGTTTATGGCTATTTGTATACGTTGAAAGAGCCTTTGACACAGACATAATGCCCCTCCATACAAATGTAACACAGAATAACATTGAGTTGAGGAATAACTTTATAATCATTCCACATCATCATAGTGATCCTCTATGGCAATTATTTTGAAAATACTATAATGCATGATCAAGATACTGCCTAGACATGGTTCAGTCCAGACCAGTCCTATAAACATTCCTCATGTTGACATATAAGTGGGGCCTTGATCTTTAAGGTACATACCTGGGACGTGTGCTTTTGATCTACAACATCATCGTCAAACAATTAATCTCAAGTTTTTTGGAAATCTTGTAATGCTTGGTTAACTTAAAACCTACAGACCCAATTTTTCATTAGCCTGGAAAGGTTCAGTCAAATCAACACAACTCATTTCAACCTTTGACCTTTTAGTTTGACCTTGAGCTTTGAGGCAAAGACCTTGGTCTTGTGCAGGACATCCAGCCTCAACCTTCAAGGCAAGTTTTTTTAAATCCTAAACTACCGGTACATGGGAAAGTACAGATCGGACAAGATTCAGTCCAGCCAAGTCCTATCAAAAGTATTCATTTTGTCATTTAACCTGATGTAATCTTTACCTTTAAGGTGCAGACTCGGGTCTTGTGTATGACATGCGGCCATCATAGTGAACCTTCTTCAGGAAATGTGTTTTTTTTAAATCCTATATGGCTGCATGGTCAAGATTCAGCCTGGACATAATTGTAGCAATTTATTTCTTGACTTCAATGAACATTATGACAGCTGTTCCATTGGCAGTAAGATTAACTAGCACTGAATAAACAGATGAAATTAGTTACCAGTAAAGTATGTACCTATTAATGTGTATGAGTAGAAAAAAGCCCAGCTATTTCTGTGTTGCTAATGGCTGGAAGCAAATATTGTTCCACATGTACCCATTTTTATTGCAACGTGACATGTGTTTGCTGCTTTCTACAAGGTAGAGCTGAATGGAAAATGAAAACAACTCTAATTATTGATACACTAAATATTTATTCAAGTATACATAGACATGTTAAAAGACATTGTGGTCTAAAATTTCGAAAACAATTTCAATCAGTAATGGCTTGTTATACAAACTAAACTAAAAACAAAAATATATGATCTTAATTATAAACAATAAGAAATGCAGTCACTTTCAGTGACAAAAATCGCAGAGGCTGGCACTAGACTGACAATCCTTAGTTCTTGTAAAAAAAGCCCAACATTGTACTGGCATTATTAAACAATTTTTTTTTATAAATCTTGTCTACTCATCATTTTTTTGATAAGACTCATTACTAGTACTTTGCCTGAATTAACTTAGCTGGAAGTCCTGTTATTTACGATTATGACTACCAGCTTATAATAAGCTCAAATTCACCAGTGCCTTGCCTCTATTGCGGTAACAAAACCATAAAATCAAGATAAATGAAAAAATATTATAACCAATGTCCTAAAATGAACAACACTTAACAAAACTTCACAGTGAGACTATTCCATGTCATCATAAAAAGTAAAAATTCCTAAAGCATTATGGAAACATTCAAAAAGCACAATATGTACCATTTTCTTATGAGAAATATACAAACTTATAACTACACTTTTTTACCACTGCACTACATGTTTAGCAAAGAGCATACAAATTGGTATGTACATGGGTAATAAGACATTAACAAATGCACAAAAATTGAATGAAAAATGAGGACTGTAATGAAAATAGAACTACCAATGGCCAGCCAGGGTTAAAATGTACATGATAATGCTGCCTATCTGGAGCCTTGACGACCTGACTAACTGGTGGCTAAAACAAATGAACACACCATAAAATGTATCTAGCCCGATTGTTAAGAAAATATCAATTTTATACTTATTTTTACTTAAGCTTTTATGTTATGTGGTTTGAAAAGGTTTTAATCATAACAAAAAAATAAAATAAAAATAATATCAAATGATTTACACTTTGTTACATAAGTTTGATAACATTTCAAAACAGAGAGATTAAAAAGAATTTTTCTTTAATAATCTTAACATCAACATGTTTTATACAATACTCCTTACAACACTCCATACAACATACAAATATACTCTAGTTCTTCTTAGATTTAAAATACTAGAGAGGTTGTGAAACAAAACTTGATCGGTTACACATACAAGTGGGCTGTGTGGGTACACATACATGTGGCCTGTGTGGGTACACATACATATGGGGTGTGAGGGTACACAAACAAGTGGGCTGTGTAAGTACACAAACAAGTGGGCTGTGTGGGTACACATACATGTGGCCTGTGTGGGTACACATACATGTGGGCTGTATAGGTTCACATACAAGTGGGCTGTGTGGGTACACATACATGTGGCCTGTGTGGGTACACATACATATGGGCTGTATAGGTTCACATACATGTGGGCTGTGTGGGTACACATACATGTGGGCTGTGTGGGTACACAAACAAGTGGGCTGTGTAAGTACACAAACAAGTGGGCTGTTTGGGTACACAAACAAGTGGGCTGTGTGGGTACACATACATGTGGGCTGTGTGGGTACACATACATGTGGCCTGTGTGGGTACACATACATGTGGGCTGTGTGGGTACACATACATGTGGCCTGTGTGGGTACACATACATTTGGGCTGTGTGGGTACACAAACAAGTGGGCTGTGTAAGTACACAAACAAGTGGGCTGTGTGGGTACACATACAAGTGGGCTGTGTGGGTACACATACATATGGGGTGTGAGGGTACACATACATGTGGGCTGTATAGGTTCACATACATGTGGGCTGTATAGGTACACATACATGTGGGCTGTGTGAGTACACATACATATGGGCTGTACGGGTACACATACATATGGGCTGTACGGGTACACATACATATGGGCTGTATGGGTACACATACCTGTGGGCTGTGTGGGAACACATACAAGTGGCCTGTATGGGTACACATAAAAGTGGGCTGTGTGGATACACATACTTGTGGGCTGTGTGGGTACTTGTACATTTTTGGCTGTATGGGTTTGCATACATTTTGGGCTGTATGGGAAATCATATATGTGGACTGCATCAATTCTTTTATGTGTAGGCTGTATGAGTATTTGTATGTATGGGCTGTATGAGTACTTGTGCATGTGGGCTGTATGGGTACACATACATGGGGGCTGTATGGGTTCTTGTTTGTGAGGCCTGTATGGGTATTTGTACATCTGGGCTGTATGGGTTCTTGTACATGTAGGCTGTAAGGTACATCTGGACTACATTGATACTTTTATGTGTAGTTTGTATGGGTATTTGTTTGTGAGGCCTGTATGGGTATTTGTACATCTGGGCTGTATGGGTTCTTGTACATGTAGGCTGTATGGGTAAAGGTACATCTGGACTACATTGATACTTGTATGTGTGGGTTGTATGGGTATTTGTACATGTGAACTACCGGTATATGGGTACTTGTACATGTGAACTACCGGTATATGGGTACTTGTACATGTGAACTACCGGTATATGGGTACTTGTACACATGGTATGTATGGGTACTTGTATGTGTGGGCTGTATGGTTACTTGTACATGTGAACTACCGGTATATGGGTACTTGTACACATGGTATGTATGGGTACTTGTATGTGTGGGCTGTATGGTTACTTATACATGTGAACTATATGGGTACCTTTACATGTAGGCTGTATGGGTAATCAACATGTGGGTTGTATAGGTACTTGTATGCATGGACTATTTTTCATTCATTCCTCTGTCCAGGAATGTGTATATCTTAAACCTTTAGAATGAAATGAATGATTGCATGAGGAATGTGTTTTACGCACATATCAGGGAGCCTACTTGTGTAGGTTTTAAGTGAAATTTCTTAAACAAATTTTAAAATCCAACTACAATTTTGACATGTATAGTCATGTTTCACAACCCTCTCTAATTTCTTATGTCTTACTGAAACAGGCATCTTTCTTTAAAGTATGAAAATGTTGAAAACATTTATACAAGGATGAAAACAAAATGAATGGTAGAGTGCTGTGTTTATTTTCTGAACACACATTTTTACCTGAACACAGTATTAAAATAAAACTTATATCTAATCTAAATGATAAGTCTCTGACAGACACCATATTGCAACTGTATAAAGAAATTGGTTTTAGGTAAAACATATGTTTATAATTAATGTTACAAGTTCAATTCAAATCAGCACAAAAATAAGCCCCCTCCCCCCAAACTTTTGTTTATCATTAATGTTTTAAGTATATTTAAATGGGCACAAAAATTAGCCCCACCCCACAAAAAACCCAGATTGAAAAGGAAGTATATGATTTACAAAGTGTTGCAGCAAAATACAAAGCCCAAACAGATATGGCAACTGTTTCTAATGATTTGAGATTTCGCGCCAAATATGAAAGCTATAGAAGCAATTACAGATTTTCTTATCGCTTACGTTTCCCTTTCTTTGCTGAGCCTGCGGCCTTTTTCTGCCCTTTCTTGGGTGTTGGTGTTTTTGCTTCTGTCTTTGCCTTCTTAGGTGGAGAAGGCGCGACCTCCTGCTCTTCTTCACTGAACTCATCCTCTGAGATCTCGATCTGAAGCCTCTTGGCTGCCTGTCTTCCCTTGGGCTTAGCTGGAGCGGGCTTAGCCGCAGTCTTATCATCTCCCCTAGACTTGCTCGGGCGTGGAGTGTAGTCATCAAGGTTCTCTAAGTCGGAATCCTCGTCTCGGTAGTTGACCCTATCTCTTGTCTTGCGGTCTGTTGATGGAAGTGCCTTTTTGGGTGGAGATGGTTTTGCCTTAGATTTCTTTGGTGTACTTTTTGCAGCTGTTTTGCTAGCTGGGGCCGGTTTAGCTTTAGCAGAGCCGGGAGATTTTCCCCTGCTCCTCGATGGTTGTGGTGTGTATGTGGCCATTTCCTCATCTGAACTGTCAACATCAACATACCTGAAATGTCAAGGTTAATTGATAAATAATGGTTATTTTAAATGTTTTCATTGTCTATTGTTACATGTATGTATTTCAACACTCATTGTTTAATTATCTAGTTTTATTATTAGGTGACATAGATTTATTAAAATAAACTATGTTTAACCCCTGCATTAATCAGGATTTGTTTAAAAATGTTTTAAAATGTTTTCTATTTATTCCATGTATAAAAGTTTTAGAATAAACTAGACTCTTATAGACTTTGAGAGACAGGTCTTTAGGATGTTAGATGTTATTTGGTATATTAGGGCAAACTTCTTTCATCTTGGGTTTTTAAAATTAAAGTTTCTATAAAAGTTTCACTAGTGCTACCATTTTTCAAATCTTGGATTTTATTCAATCATACTGTGAGGAATACATGACAACATTTTATTTGGATTATTATGAAAGTGTTGTTAGGTTTAACTAGTGCTCATATAGAGTGTGCAATATTTCAAATGGATTTTAATCTGTGAACATTTAAAATACCAGGCTCAGTGAAGATAGTTTGTGAACTTTTGGACTTTGAATTGTATCAAAGGTATTTAAATTGAACTATAAGAACTATTTATCTGAAATTTCTGTTTGAAAATAAAGTTTACTGTTGGTTTCTCTTTCTCTGTCCATTTGGTGGTTGTAACAAAAATGTGAGCAAATCATTAAATTTAATCTTAATATTAATGTCAAGTAATTACATACTAATCAGTGATTTTTTTCCCTTGTGAAAAACTGTCCATTTTTCCCAAAATTTTATATATTTTTCCCAATTTGATAAATGTTCATTACATTAATGAATAAAAAGGCAATGAATATCTTGAAATATAAACAAAATCTTGACAATACTTACTTCTTCACAGCATAATGTATGCATAAAAAAAGTTGAAACATGTAAATTTGCCATCATTTCAGCTATTTTGCCTGATTTTGTGTTCTTCCCAAAGGCGACATTTATTCCCAATTTGTAAGGCACAGGCGGTAAAATATTTTTTAAAAAAATCACTGCTAATATATATGAACTACTTACTTTAAACTTCAGTATGAGCATACATAATACTTTTGTTAAATTGCGAAAATGATGAAAGTACAGTTTCATGTTCAGTCAGTGGTTTGTTTATGGTAAGAAAGTAAATGATGGCTAAATGGTACTGAAATATTGGATTAATGAGACTTGTTTTGAGTGTCTAGAGAACTGAAGAGCCCATATGACAAACTCTGCAACTCACTTCTTGGCCTTCGACTTGCTTTCCCTGGACCTTCCCCTAGCCCCAGGGGCGGGCCGCTTGCTAACTGGCGCAGGGACATATTTGTCCTTTATAGCTAGGCGTCCCTTTTTGGTTGGTCGAGGGACGTACTCCTGCACTTCCTCTGCCTCATCATCAGCGGCAGATTCGTCCTCAGAATCCGAAGTGTACCCGGCCAAGATGGCGGGTGATGGATAAAACTGGTCAACCAGCTGGAACGACCCAGTTGATCCAATGCCACTCAACTGCCTGTGGAAATATGCAGCCTTTTATTTATAAAATGTTTAAGTGCTAATGGAAAATATGTTTGCCTTATATCTTGAGGTCATGTCAGACAGTTTCTAGTAATGTAGTAAAGGAAGAAAAAATATACAGAAAAAATACACATTTCATTTTTTTTCTTAAATGCACCACAAAAAGCATAATTATATACTATTGTTTAAAGTTTAACTTAATTAATCCTTGAAACATTATAAACAGTTAAAATAAGCAATCAACAGCTATTTGCCGAAATAACTGTTTAAATAATCATTTTAATAATAGATTATAGTAAATTAACATGTTTTTGCTTGCAATTGTTAAGTTATGCCAATATTATTTTATCATGACAATATTTGATCACCTTTGTAGATTATTATTTTGCATCATGATCAATTCATGAAGAATGGTAACTATTAAAGAATCACATTTTTTTTAAACAATCAACAGTAAATTGTGAGAAACAAACTGGGCACCTGATTTTCCCCTTGCTACAGGCTCTCTCTATAGCGTGCTTGAACAGGTGGACCTTGTTATCAATGTCGAACTTGGGGTGGTACTCGCTGATGTATTTCTTGATGATCACAGCCGACGCTATCTTGGGCTCACTACAGGCAACAATGGCTTGGGCTATTTGGTCAGCTAACTTTCCACCTAAACAACAATAGATTCATGTTGTTGTAAATTGAAACTCTAATTGCCAAATTGTGTCCTATTTTCGAACATGAGCTTTCAAAGATGTGACAAATGCCTTGGAAATGTCATTGAGTTCAATGGATTATGAAATTACTAATATGCCTTAATTCAGGAAGACCAGTCATAAACTTGAACCATATGCAGGCCCCTTTGATGATTGACATCAAGTTTGAAGGTGGTGTTGTAAGATGTAAGCATTCCCAGAATGATTAAACTAAATATGACCTTGAATCACCTTTATGTATGGAACACATGTGCCAACTAATATTAAAATGGCTCTGTGCATGACAAAGTCACAACCTGGACACAGCCAACTATACTGTATATGTATATATGCAGCATTCCAGAATGATTAAACTCCAAGTGTGACCTTGAACTATTAGGAAGAGTCATGGGTATTGTATGTGACATTTTGGCTTTATGTACCAATCACATGTAATTTTAAAATCACTCTTTGCATGACAAAGTTATATACCAGTAATTTTAATATCCCTCCCTCCATGACAAAGTTACATAATGATTAAACTCCCAAGTGTGACCGTGACCTTGAGGTGGGGGTCATGTGTCTTGCACTCGACACTTTGTCTTTACTGAACACATTTGCCAAGTCATTTTAAAATCTCTCCTGCATGACAACAGCCAGGACATGGTAAAGCAGACAGTTTGGTTGCAAAACATATGTCTACCTCCTCCATATGCCAACAGTACAGTAACTTCACAAATTACACAACTAGTAGTCATCAGTAAGAATTTTAATGTCAATATATATATCACGTCAAATGGCCAGATATGTCAAATCATGAGAACTATAGTATGTAGGAATGACACCACTGGCTATGGCATTCAGGTTTTTCAGGTAGATATGGTCATTCAGTGTGTCGGCCACAAGTTGATAAGAAAAAAATAATCAGGTGAAGCACTGCTCATGAAGATTATTTCTGTGAACTTCTGAAGTTTCAAGAAGATGCAGCATAAACTGTAGAAAAAGTATGCTCAACAAAATTGAATATGGCCACCAATAACCTTGAATGCAACTTTTTATGTAACTCATAACTACTCACAATGTTGAGTCACTGTGCCAAGGTAGAAAGAAATCCATGTGATAATGTTCTGGAAATAATGTGTAGACCAGAAATCAGAAGACCATAACACTGTGAAACCTACTTGAGCAGGACATGCTGATGTGTATGCACAACTAAGCTTGGAACTTATCATTCCTGTGAAGTTTCATAAAAATTCCCGCCAGCAGTTTTGGAGATTTTGTGCAAAAAACTTTGTTACACCCTTACATCCAGGCAGATAGCACAACATCAAATGGTTCATTTTTTTCTTGCTTAGCCCTGATGGGAGGAGACATAATAATGAATGTTATACCCCCACCACTTGGCAGTGGGCTGGCTACATAGGAACAACCATGTCCCGTCCATCCTGTACAGGATAAGTCTATTTTTCCAAGAAGGTGATGTGGTGGGGGTATTACCCGGTAATACAACCATTGATAGCTCTAATTAGTTAACTAACATTTGTCAGCCATTACAATTTGTATCCTTCATTCTCATCAAATCAATTCAAAGACTAGAACTGTAAGCCAAAGGCTAACGAATACCCCCCAAGCCTTCCCTGTCTAGGTTGTTTGCCCTGGCCTTAGTTATGTGGCAGTCTGCCAACCCAATTTCTGTTTACCCACCCCCACCCCCCCACACATGAGTACCAAGGAAATAATACAGGTGTAAAAAATCACATATACAAAGGTTCACATAATGGTCATGGATATCCATGGATATCTGAAAGTTTGTTGTTTCTCTCATTTTCACCATAAAGGGGTCATGACTCCTGGCAGGATATTCCAAAATGAAGGTGGACGGGTGAATTTGGCAGTCTGCCAACCCAATTTCTGTTTACCCACCCCCACCCCCCCACACATGAGTACCAAGGAAATAATACAGGTGTAAAAAATCACATATACAAAGGTTCACATAATGGTCATGGATATCTGAAAGTTTGAGAAAAATATATTGAAAAATGACAAAGGAGTAGGCCACCAAAGCGAATATTACCCCACTCCCACCCACCTCAGGGGAGATAACAAACCTGTTTCTCTGATTTTCACCATAAAGGGGTCATGATGAAAAATGACAAAGGAGTAGGCCACCAAAGCGAATATTACCCCACTCCCACCCACCTCAGGGGAGATAACAAACCTGTTTCTCTCATTTTCACCATAAAGGGGTCATGACTCCTGACAGGATATTCCAAAATGAAGGTGGACGGGTGAATTTGACAGTCTGCCAACCCAATTTCTGTTTACCCACCCCCACCACCTCCCCCCCACACATGAGTACCAAGGAAATAATACAGGTGCACAAAATCACATATACAAAGGTTCACATCATGGTCATGGATAGCTGAAAGTTTGAGAAAAATATATTGAAAAATGACAAAGGAGTAGGCCACCAAAGCGAATATTGTAACAAATTTAAGGCCTGTATGCACCTAACTTCAGGACTTTTGATGGTCTTTTTAAGGACAAAATCAATTAAAGGTCTTTTTAAGGCCATGCAAACATTCTGATTAATACAGGTGCACCAAATCACATATTCAACAGTTCATATCATGGTCATTGACATCTGAAAGTTTGAAAAAGATTTATAGAAAAAATGAGAAAAAATGACCAAGGATTAGGCTAGACAAAGCTGTATAATTTTTGCCTATTTTAACTTATTCAGGGGCCATAATTGGAGACATGATCATGTGATTCCAACCACAATCACAGGGGCAAATGTTCTCACCATGGCTAAAAGTTTGAAAAAGATTCATTCAAAAATGACGAAGGAGTAGGACGAACAAAACTAATTTTACCCAATTTAACTCATTAAGGGGCCACAACTCCACTCAGGATCATGTGACTCCCACCAAATTCATGGAGGCAAAGGTTTACATCATGGCCATTAATATTTGAAAGTTTGAAAAAGATTTGCTCAATAGCTTCAAAGAAGAATCCTGGACAAAGCTAATTTTGCCCAATTTAACTCATTAAGGGGCCACAACTCCACTCAGGATCATGCGACTCTGACCAAATCCACGGAGGCACAGGTTTACATCATGGTCATTAATATTTGAAAGTTTGAAAAAGATTTGTTCAATAACGACAAAGATGAATCCCGGACAAAAAAAAAACGGACGGACATACGGACAGACAGACGGACAGACGGACAACCCAATTCCAGTATACCCCCCCCAAACTTTGTTTTGGGGGGTATAAAAAGGTATACCCAAGTGAAAATTATAAAAATCAAGCTTGACAGTGAAAACAGGATTGTTTAACTGAACTCATACAAAATTAAAAACTATGCTACACAATGTAAGAAAGCCTCATACTGCGACTGGGTGTGAATGTATCGACCAGGAGATGGTAGGTGCTCCCCCCAACATTCTCCCACGTCTCACTCGCCACACCCTCGTCAAGTACGCGCTTCAGCTTCTCTGGTGCCACCTCTGTGTGGTAAAACTTGCGGATGTACGCCTTAATCTTGGTCATTGATGCCTGCTTTGGGTCACTCTGGTATGTGATGGCTAACGGGATGACGTCTTCAACCTTTTGTGGGTTGCTGTGTCTCTCTAGTTCTGATCGTACCCAGGCCTCTACAGGTTTTTCTGTAAGGGATAATCATTTGAAACATGTCATCAATTAATTAACATCTGCACATGTTTATTCATTGATCATTTAAGCTTGTTACTGTAATTTTACTTATCTTTAACTAAAGAAATCACAAATGTGTAATTTTCAAACAAATTGCTCTATATTTAGAAAATTGAAATTAACATGGTTCCAGGGTGAAACCAAAGATGTAAACAAAACAAGAGCTGTAACAGAAAGAGCGCGCTCGACTATTATGACATTTTAAAGATTTATATTGCAAAGTTTGGTGAAACATGCATTTGTCCCTGTACAATTAGATAATATGCAAAGTCTAAACCAGAATTTCTAAGTAAAAAAATAAAATGGGCTTAATTTGTATTTTATGCAAAATTAGAGTTCACATACTTGTTTGTCTAAAGTTTCAATGCAATACATCAAGTAGTTGCTGAGTTATTGACTTAAATGTGCTTAACCAGAATTTCTAAGACAAATAATAAAGGTGTAAAATTTATATTCAATGCAAGATAGAGTTATTAAACTTGATTAAGAAGATTGGATGGTTGGGAGCCCTTGTATAAAGTTTCAATGCAATACATGATGAATTTCCTGAGATATTGACTTTAATATGTTTACCAGTACATGCAAAATCTCAAACAGAATTTATTAAGTTAAAAAAGGACAATAATTTAAATTTATGACATGGAAAACAACTTTGATAACACAGAACCAATTTCTAGTATGGGTCTTGTTAGTAGACCAAATTGCCAAATCATAAAAATCTTCCAACTACAAGAAATTTCAAAATGTGTTGCAAAACCATTCTTTGTATCATATATCACTGGTAAAAACTAGAGATTGCTTTTTTGAAAAAGCGCATGTCTCCCCCATTGTGTGGTCGTAGGTGAGAAATAATCAATGATGGATCCCAAAATCAATAGGGGCCATCAACTAGTCATGACTAACTGGCATACCAAGTATGAAGTTCCTGGGTGTAAACGTTCTTGAGTTATTGAGCAGAAACCGGTTCTTCACCTCAAGGTCAGTGACCTTGACCTTTGACCAACTGATTGCAAAATCAACTAGACATCATGACCAACCTCACTTCAAAGTTTGGTGAACCTAGATCAAAGCATTCTCCTGATATTGCACGGAAATATTTTTTTGCATTAAAGGTCACAGCGACGTTGACCTTTGACCTTGTGACCCCCCAAAATATAGGAGTTTTCTAAACCTCATGATCAACCTCCCTACCAAGTTTGGTGAACCTAGGTCAAACCATTCTCAAGATATTGAGCGGAAATGTTTTTAACATTGGGGGTCGCCGCGACCTTGACCTTTGACCTAGTGACCCCAAAAACAATAGGGATCTTCTACACCTCATGACCAACCTCCCTACCAAGTTTGGTGAACTTAGGTCAAACCGTTCTCAAGATTTTGAGCAGAAATGTTTTTTATATTGGGGGTCGCCGCGACCTTGACCTTTGACCTAGTGACCCCAAAAACAATAGGGATCCTCTACACCTCACGACCAACCTCCCTACCAAGTTTGGTGAACCTAGGTCAAACCATTCTCAAGATATTGAGCGGAAATGTTTTTTACATTGGGGGTCGCCGCGACCTTGACCTTTGACCTAGTGACCCCAAAAACAATAGGGATCCTCTACACCTCACGACCAACCTCCCTACCAAGTTTGGTGAACCTAGGTCAAACCATTCTCAAGATATTGAGCGGAAATGTTTTTTACATTGGGGGTCGCCGCGACCTTGACCTTTGACCTAGTGACCCCAAAAACAATAGGGATCCTCTACACCTCACGACCAACCTCCCTACCAAGTTTGGTGAACCTAGGTCAAACCATTCTCAAGATATTGAGCGGAAATGTTTTTTACATTGGGGGTCGCCGCGACCTTGACCTTTGACCTAGTGACCCCAAAAACAATAGGGATCTTCTACACCTCATGACCAACCTCCCTACCAAGTTTGGTGAACCTAGGTCAAACCATTGTCAAGATATTGAGCGGAAATGTTTTTTACATTGGGGGTCGCCGCGACCTTGACCTTTGACCTAGTGACCCCAAAAACAATAGGGATCTTCTACACCTCATGACCAACCTCCCTACCAAGTTTGGTGAACCTAGGTCAAACCATTGTCAAGATATTGAGCGGAAATGTTTTTTACATTGGGGGTCGCCGCGACCTTGACCTTTGACCTAGTGACCCCAAAAACAATAGGGATCTTCTACACCTCATGACCAACCTCCCTACCAAGTTTGGTGAACCTAGGTCAAACCGTTCTCAAGATTTTGAGCAGAAATGTTTTTTATATTGGGGGTCGCCGCGACCTTGACCTTTGACCTAGTGACCCCAAAAACAATAGGGATCCTCTACACCTCACGACCAACCTCCCTACCAAGTTTGGTGAACCTAGGTCAAACAATTCTCAAGATATTGAGCGGAAATGTTTTTTACATTGGGGGTCGCCGCGACCTTGACCTTTGACCTAGTGACCCCAAAAACAATAGGGATCCTCTACACCTCACGACCAACCTCCCTACCAAGTTTGGTGAACCTAGGTCAAACCATTCTCAAGATATTGAGCGGAAATGTTTTTTACATTGGGGGTCGCCGCGACCTTGACCTTTGACCTAGTGACCCCAAAAACAATAGGGATCCTCTACACCTCACGACCAACCTCCCTACCAAGTTTGGTGAACCTAGGTCAAACCATTCTCAAGATATTGAGCGGAAATGTTTTTTACATTGGGGGTCGCCGCGACCTTGACCTTTGACCTAGTGACCCCAAAAACAATAGGGATCTTCTACACCTCATGACCAACCTCCCTACCAAGTTTGGTGAACCTAGGTCAAACCATTGTCAAGATATTGAGCGGAAATGTTTTTTTACATTGGGGGTCGCCGCGACCTTGACCTTTGACCTAGTGACCCCAAAAACAATAGGGATCTTCTACACCTCATGACCAACCTCCCTACCAAGTTTGGTGAACCTAGGTCAAACCATTGTCAAGAAATTGAGCGGAAATGTTTTTTACATTGGGGGTCGCCGCGACCTTGACCTTTGACCTAGTGACCCCAAAAACAATAGGGATCTTCTACACCTCATGACCAACCTCCCTACCAAGTTTGGTGATCCTAGGTCATGCGGTTTTCCAGTTATCGATCGGAAACGAAGTGTGACGTATGGACGGACTGACGGACTACCGGACTACCGGACTGACGGACAGGGCAAAAACAATATGTCTCCCCCAGAGAGGGGGAGACATAATAATAATCTGAGTCATGTAAAGTTGGATAATGCGATGAACTTCTATTCTAGCCATCCAAAACCTTGAACTTAAGACTGTCATCTTTGAAAGTCCTAATACTGTCCAAGCCTTCCTTAACTTACTTTTTGGTTTCTTCCTCTTCTTTTTAGGTTTCTCTTCCTGTTCTCCCGTGGCCTTCTCCCCTTCGTCTTTCTCTTCATCCTTGTCCCCTTCCTTCGCCTCTCCATCCTCCCCCTCATCCTTTTTCTCCTCCCCGCCACTGCTCGACTCTCCCTCCCCATTCTCAGCATCTTTCTTATCTTCACCATCCTGAAAAACACACAACTGTTTATTTTCCATGCCACATGCATGTTTTTATATCATGACTTAATCTTGAGCTAATGGCATTCAGTTTGCAAATATCAAACCCAGGGGGTAGTTTAAATTTATTCGAAACATAAGATCAACCAGCAGGCCAAACATTTCTCAAAAATTCTTAAGTGTTACTACTTAAGTACAAGTAGATTATTTCATTGAACCAAATTTTTACTTGATCGCAATATTACTCTATAACAATTAGTTTATCATGATTATCATCAATATAATTTCCAAAAACTCAATATGAATGTAAATATTACACACATTATACCAAAACAAAATATTGAGCTAGCACAATCCTGAAACATGGAACTTGGGAAATTGTGGCCAGGGCTGGTATTCAATATTGGTCTTAATTGGATCAAAGAATGATGTAGCTTATCATATTACTTGTTATGAATAACTGACCAACAGTGTAAATGCGGTCAATGATGTATGATCACACTTAAGTTTTATATTGAATACCACCCCAGGGCTTGAAAGTCAGAGCTTGGTTTAATACTGTTTAACAACCCATATTCTGCACAAACAACTGTTGTAAAATATACAAACAACTGTTGAAAAATATATTTTTTACCATCTTTTGAAAAATGACATGGGCAATGATAAACCTAAGTACTTTTTTCTCCTCTTCTGGTTTTTTCTTTGGCTTTTTCTCTGGTTCTTCCTTTGTTGGTTCCCCTGGTAACCGATAGTACCCACACATGCCTACTCCTCGCATCTAAATGCACAATTGTTTCGTCAAAATGTAATGGATGTAACAATTGTCAATAACAGTTCAATATTTCTAAAGGAAAGCATTGCTTCCTAAATATCTTCTTTTTAAATATCTTCTTTTTATCTTCATTGATAAATGAATCTTCATCTTCACTTTCCATGTATTATGAACCAATTTTAAGCAGTGGTTTTTATTTTGAAGATGTTACAGGTTAGACATGCAAGACAAATATACCTTGTATTTAAGCACACTATCTTACACAAAGAACTCTAAACTTACTAGCTCAAGATGTCCATAAGAAAGGCCTCGCTCTAAAGCACTTTTCAGGCGTTTGGGATAGATATCCACCCTCTGAGCTGGAAACTTCTGCATTATGGCCCTGCTTATGTTCTTGAACGAGTGGCCATTTCTCTGTTTTACGTCAAGGCTTAAATTCTTATTTCAGTACTTAATCACATTCAATAAATTGTTTAAATATTTACTTCAACAATGTAAACTATTTAAAATAGTTTTAAATGAACTAAGTTGTGTTTTCATGGTAGCAAAAAGTAAAACATCTATAATTTTGAAGGACCCCAATATCACAAGAATACTTCAGTTGTCTCTGAGTTTCTATCTCAACTCCTTTTTGTCACAGAATAGCATGGCATTTTTCAAAATTATAAATGTTTTACTTTTTTAAAACGTCCATTTAATATGATATGTATTACATATTTGGTCATTATTCTTGAAAAACGTAACTCTTAAAACAAAAAGAGCATGAGGAATAACTAGATATTATAAATTGTACTTAAATACAATTTTTACTACAGAATTTAATTTCTTTAAATTAATTATCAAAATCAACATAATCTAATCTAATTTTAAGTGCATTTATAAAAATATTAAGGTCATAAGAAAAATGTAATCAGTTTATCTTATAATACATTTAAATGCGTTCAGATTGAAAAGATTGATTTTGTGATATTGGGGCCTGGTCAATGCAGTATTTACAAGTACCTTGACCAAAATCACTTCAGTGAAAACAACAGCACTGACCTTGCAGTATACCGAAAACTAAGCTAAAAAAATAACAATGCAGAATTCAGTTAAATCAATCATGAATGAAGGATACAAAGTTTCCCAAGTCTTCAAGGGCCTGTTTGATGACTTCTCTAATCTTAATCTGAGCTGTTTCACCTTCGACCTTCTTTTTCTTCTCTTTTCTCTCTTTGATCAACACTTTGTATGGCGAGCTGTCTTGGAAACCAAAGAATTTACCAAACTTTTCCCTCAGATACTGAAATTTAGAAAACATTTAAACAATATTTTTTAAAGCTGCACTCTAATATATTGACCATTTTGACATTTTTAAAGCTGCACAAATCTTTTTTTTTTATTATTTGAATGAGCCAACTTTTGTGTTAATGTCTGGAAACCTGTGATATAAGACTGATGACAAAATATCAGATTGCACTTGTCATATTTACATTTCGAAAATGTATGTTTTAGGGCTTAAAATCATAACTAACGCTTTTAGAAGAAAAAAAATACACAAAACCTCAAATTATTGACTTAAATTTGAAAACTGCAATCTAATCTTTTGTCAGCAGTCTCCTATCACTGGTTTCCAGACATTTAAGCAAAAAATTGCTCATTTCAAGATAAAAAATAATTGACAATCTGTGAGGATGCAGCTTTAAGAACATTTTGTGCACAGTACATGAGCAAGCACTTTTTTTGCAGAAATAACACCTACATCGCATATTCTTTTGCTTAAAAAAATTCTGCATCTTGGAAGCCCTTCTATATCATAATTGATGCAAATAGATAGTTGTCACTTTCAGTTGCCAGCCAGAAAAAACACACAACTGGGTATAAATGTATGAATTCAAATGGTATCATATTTCTTCAAAACATTTTATTATTTAACTGTTCAATGATCGCTAAGAAAGCTTGAGCTTTTAAGTTCATAAATCAGCACATGATCCATTGCATTGATAATATCTTGTAATAAAACACTGATGTACATGAAAGAGATTAAATACCCTTTGAAAGACTGGTGTGTCGACCACACTGTTGCCTGTCATCTGGCCGAGTTCAGAGTAGTATGTGTATAGGGTCATCAGAGGCAGATATACACCCTCCTTCTTCTCCAAATTGGTATCCAGCCTATCAAACCAGATGCATGATGTTTGAGTTTTATTTATGTATCATTCAATTAAAACTAATTATATGCATGGGTTTTTTGTGTGCAAAACTAAGTTGAATTGCTAAATATTATGTGCACATTAATTGTTATAACCATTTGTATCAAGATTAATAATAATATATTGAATGGATTATGGAATGGAACCATTCAAGGTTTTTGCAAGACATCAACAATAATGCTGACCAAATGACATCATGGCTACCACAACAGATATCGCAAACTGTTTTATCTCAAAAGTCAGACAAGTTACAGAAATAAACATATGTACATGGTGGTTAAAGTCAATACAAGTCCGCAAGATCAGCACTGGTAAAATGCTTTGAGAGCTTACTCAACATTTGAATTAGTGGCATTTTACATTCAAAAGACTAATTACAAAGACTGTGTACATGTATTTATATATTTATGCATTAAATATTACCATTCAATAAGATTTTGTTCAGCTTTTGGGAGTGTTCTTTTCCTCTTATCGAACAGAATTTCCACATCCAGGAAGTTTTTTCCCTTCTTTTCAGTTTCGTCTCCGTCCCCACTTGCCTCCCCCGACTCTTCAGATGCTACATCTTCCAAGCTCTTCTTTGCTTTCTCTTTAGATTGCAGTTCAGCCTCTTTCTTTTCTTTCTCCGCTAAATACTCAGCTGTCACCTTCTTCAGTTTTATTGCTGGCATTTTAATTAATTAGCCTGAAAGAAATATGCATAAAGCTTTACAGTTACTGCAAATTGAAAAAAAAAACAGCCTACAGTTAAAAATGAAAAGGAACATCCTATTAAAGCAGTTAACAAACATATCTACTTAGTTTAGTTTGTATCATTTTTAAATGGATATAACAATAAAATGCAGTGCATCAAATCTCTGGTTTTCTCCATCATTCAATTTATCTGTATGCATTTATTTTATTTATAATATTTCTATGCACTACATGCATAATTGTAATACTTATCAATAAGTACATGACAATCTGTGAGTGTCTGTTTTATTCTATGAGGACATAAAGTTAAGATAACAGCGTGAGTTAGGTCAGAGATGTGTTGAGTTTAAAAAATAGTTCACTCAGTGTTCTTTCCTTCTAGATCTGTACAGAATGGATCCTTTTATTTTGACTACAAATATCACAAAATAATAAATAACTAAAAACGCTGCAATGCGAAGAAACCAGGTTTTTTATTTTGTGCAATAAGAAACATTGGTTCATTTGGTTCATCTAAGATTTGAGTTTACCTCACCTTGGGTCGTACCAACCCCAAAAACTATCTACAGCTTGCTATTTTCCAACAAAAATCACTACACATCAAACTATAATTATTGAACCAGAACTGTTTTCTGTTATCTGTTAATTTAGTTAAATGCAATCCAAGGTTTGTTTGGCATGTGCCTTATTAATATCAAATTATATCTGCTGTTATTCTTAACTCTTTTTCATTATGAATGACTTTGACCTCAACCCCAGTGAGCCCACATACAATCCCAAACTACAACTTCATGTAAAGGTTCTTTACAATGATTTATTGTACACAGATGTTTTCTTTAGTTTTGGTATAATCTACCTTCTAATACCTTCATCCCACTGACCCCGAAACCAATTGGAAATTATGTCTTCATCAATTCTTAAGTAATTGAGATGCAACCATTTTCAACATTTAGTAACTGCTACATTGACCTTGATCTCATAAACACAAACTAGCAATCTCATGGTAGATCTCTTTATGTGATGTTCCAACACAACAAATTTCCTCACCATACATATATCCTTTTTTTAAGTTAAGTGGAAACTATTTTACTACTTTAGTAACAGACAAGCAGTGTCCTGCACAAAAGCAGTCCAAAGGTATGTTGTCTCATCATAAGCATCCTACAAAACAAGATTTATCACTATGTTAATTCTTACAAAAGGGATTAACCTGAGATCATTTTTCCATTTAAGTTACAGCCACCTTCACCGTGATCCTACTGACCCTAAATGTAATCCCAATGTACTTGGTAAGTCTACATACCGATAAGCTTACTATGCACTAAGTTTCAACACTATAACTTATTTCCAAAAACCCCAAAATCAATGCCAAGTTTACCTGCCTGAGCGAATATAGAATGGAAATTTCTTCCATAACAAGAGCTGTCACAGAGACAGTGCGCTCGACTATTCCGCCGCTTTTCAGTGTAAGAATTGAAAATTTTTGGCGAAACATGCATGGATCACTGTTAGATTAGATTTCAATGCAATACATGATGTGCTGAGATATTAACATAAATGTGGTTACATGCAAAATTTTAACCAGAATTTTTAAGTGTAATAATAAAAGGCCATTATTTGCAAAATACAGCTATCTAACTTGGTTATTCAATTAGGTTGGGTGGTTGAATACCATTGTATGAAGTCTCAATGCAATACATCAAGTAGTTGCTGAGATATTATCCTATGAGTGCTAACATGCAAGACCTTAACCAGAATTTCTAAGTCGCATAATAAAGGGGCAAAAATTATATAATATGAAGGATTATAAGTATCTTCCATGGCCGAGAGTGTAAGATAGGTTCATTCAGACCCGAGCGTAGGATGTTTTGCGGAAACGAGGTTTACCGAGTTTCCGCAAAACACTCTGCGCGAGGGTCGGGTTGAACCTATCTTACACGAGCGGCTATGGTAGATTTTTTTTCTCCCACCTCAGTTAAACAAAATTAAGTAAAAATGTATTTTTTTGCTGGAACTCTTTTGTGCTTAGTGAAAATAATTGCGTACGGATATGCGATAATTCGTGGTTGTCATGGATATTCGCGCAGTGATTCAGAGTATGTAAATGGTCTGATCGGTCTTTAAATAGTTCTATAAAGAGTGAAACATTATTTCTTGAAAGGTGCGTGAAATCTGTTTTATGGTGACATTTGAAGCGAGAAATAATTAACTAGCGTTCTAAATATTGCCACAAGACAAGGTTTCCATGATGCGCTACAGATGACAGTCTTCAACAAGGGAGGTAATTACAATGTGGTGACCATTAAAAGAAGTTCCACACGGGCATTTTATTTTCGCCCGTGGGCAAGGTAAGAATTTCTAGCATGGTTAAATTAATAGATCTACTTATCTGAGGTGGGAGAAAGAGTTATCTTACTTGATTAAATAAGAAGGTTAAATGGTTGGGAGCCTGTGTGTAAAGTTTCAATGCAAGCCATGATGTATTCGCTGAGGTTTTGACTTAAAAGTGGTTACAAGCAAGACCTTAACCAGAATTTCTAAGTCTAATAATAAAGGGCAATTATTTTGCATTAAATGCAAACTAGAGTTATCTAACTTGATTAATTTAGTAGGTTGTATGGTTGAGTACCATTGTATAAAGTCTCAATGCGATACCTCAAGTAGTTGCTGAGATATTAACCAATGTGTGCTTACACGCAAAACCTTAACCTGAATTTCTAAGTCAAATAATAAAGGGCAATTATTTGGATTAAATGGAAACTAGAGTTATCTAACTTGGTTAATTAAGTAGGTTGGATGGTTGAGTACCATTGTATCGAGACTCAATGCAATACCTCAAGTAGTTGCTGAGATATTAACCAATGTGTGCTTGCACGCAAAACCTTAACCAAATTTCTAAGTCAAATAATAAAGGGCAATTATTTGCATTAAATGCAAACTAGAGTTATCTTACTTGGTTAATAAGGTAGGTTGGATGGTTGAGTACCATTGTATCAAGTCTCAATGCAATACCTCAAGCAGTTGCTGAGATATTAACCTATGTGTGCTTGCACGCAAAACCTTAACCAGAATTTCTAAGTCAAATAATAAAGGCCTATTATTTGCATTAAATGCAAACTATAGATATCTAACTTGGTTAATAAGGTAGGTTGGATGGTTGAGTACCATTGTATCAAGTCTCAATTACAAGTAGTTGCTGAGATATTTACCTGTGTATTTATGTGTGTTTGCACGCAAAACCTTAACCAAGGGGTTTGCATGTTCAAATTTTCAATAAAATGCAACTAGTTAGTAGTGAAAAAAGTGAATTATTTTTAGGGGGAAAATGGAAGCTTGTAGCCAAGGAAAACAGACTATATTTGGCAGTAAAACTAAAAGAAAACAATCACTTCTAATCAAAGCTGTTCATAAGAAACCACCTGGCTGGCGCCATTACGCCTGACCAACATCATGCATACCTAATCCAATAACTGTGATTTTTCTTTGCTAAAAAGGAATGGACCAGCCTCAAATGTTAACTGGAGCATATTTTACCACGCAAGTATAATTACAGAGTTATAATAACCAGAATAAGTATAATTGTAGATTTAAGTGTGCAAGAACTCAATTTTTAAGGCCCACTAGACCTGTGCTTGGAATCTTCAAATTGATCAAGACTTGAAGGATATAGTGAAAAAGTACTTTCTGAATGCCCTTTACTTTTATAATGTACAAATTACAATGCAAAGAAAGTTTGTGGCTAACAGTTTTGTAAAATTGGAAAATTTATTTGCCGTAAGATTTTACCAGCCTTGGCCAGTCAGATGCATTTGTAGTCAAAATAATAGACATGTTATACGGGATTTTTCCTATCCCTAACGTCTAAACGGGTTTGTGCAAAAACAGGGTTTTTTTTTAAAAAATATTGAAATTGTATTAAATTTTAGAGAAGTACTTTATATTTGGTTAATATTTATATTTGACCATGTAAGTGCAAAGATATTTTGCACAAAACAAGCATTAAATGCATTAAAACACAGGATTTACCTTTCCTATAAAACCAAACTTGACCGACACAGACAACAATTATGCCAACCATAAAAACTTGACCATCTCCAGCAAGCTTGGAGATAGACCTTGTAAATATAATCGTAACAACTTGGCCATGGCCGAAGTGTTCCAATTGTTGTAAAACTGTGAAGCTCAGCCTTGCAGGTGCCCTTCATGTATATATCGTTATGTTTTGACAGTATGAAATGAAGTAAAACATCAAACTCATAATAATTTGTTGCAAATTTATTTTTTTCTGTACTGAACTAATATAAAATATTATCTGGTTATTTTCTTGTTTTTATGATATTCCATAGACGCAATATGCTTTAACCCTGAATCCCAATCGGAATAACTACCCACTTTTGGTTATAAACAATTTGTACGTGAATGATTTGCCATATCAAAAATCGGGGAAAAAATCTGTAAACGTACAAATATTTGGACAAGGTGCATTTGATGCATTAATTAATCCATTATTAATTAGGTATGCATTATTAACAATGATTCAGAAACAAAATAAAAAAAAAATCAGAAAATTTCGTATGTAGTTGAAATTGATTAACATCTGCCGGACAATACGGGAAGAATTAAGAAATATTTTATCCGAAAATTCTGATTCATCCGAATGTTTTTTTTATTGAAAGTAGGTCAATGTTGGCATCTTTATTTTCCCTTAGAAACAAATGCAACACATATTGCAAAATTGTATCCATATACTACAACCACTTAATAACACGGATGCACTTTTCAAATATCATTTTTAAAGCAATATTTTGCGCTAATTGCGCTATGATTTTGATACATACGCTAATAGGTTTCAGAACGAGACTGCAAAAACACCGAGCAGTCAATGTTTTATTATGGCGGCTATCAATATTCTACGCAGTGATCTCCCTTTATTGGAAATAAAGATTTGTAATTGTTCATTCATATATATTTAAGTTTTAAAAGTAATATTTTTCATTTATCATCTATGAATGTGTACACTTATATATTAAAGACACTCATCATGATGATGATGATGATGATGATGATGATGATGATGATGATGATGATGATGATGATGATGATGATGATGATGATGAGGCTTTGACCAATTATTTTAAGAATATTGAATGTAGTTTTCTTGTCCAAATAATTACCGGGAATTTATCTGAATTAGCCAGCATGCATTTTAAAGTGGCATCAGTTTACTAGAATCTGGGACCAATAATGCTCTTGCTTGCAAGTAGCTGGGCAAACTTATTAAATTGTAGAGAAAAGACTAAACATCAAGAATGGAGAATATGAATTTCCTAGACTATTGCATTTATATTAAAGTTATAAAAAAATCACATTTTTATCAGCCGTCGTACATGTGAAAAACGAAAATATCTTGGGAAAACAATTGTGCAATATTAGGGACATGGACACTTAACTAGTGACAATGGGCTGAAATATAGGCTTTTTAACGGGTTCATTTGTTTTGTTTTCACAAATGAAGAGGTTGAAAATCCTCTATACTTGGAGAAGAAATTAAAATGAAATGCATTATGGTATATAGTTGTAATACCTGAATAAGTTAGGAAAAATCTGCTTCAGCTGAATATATCTGTTTTATATTATCATAGATGATCGAAGGGGGTCGTACGTTGCAAAAGCGTTAGATATTGTCACTTAACAGCAAAGGAATACATGGCTAGTTGTTGTATTGAAATAAAGCATTTCTCACTAATAGACATCAGTCAGTCAGAATAGGAAAAACAACATCAGAGAGGAAGTCAGTAGTGAGCGGAATACCTCAAGGATCTGTGTTAGGATCAATTTTATTCCTCATCCCTATGAGTGGCTTAACATATGTATCATCCGCAGTGAAAGTATTCGCCGATGATACAAAGGTATATTCATGTGTCGAGATTGAGATGGATTGTAATATTATACAACGAACAGAACAGACAGTTTATTCGACTTATACAAGATTACATCGTCGTAATACATATAGTTTTTTTATATATGTCACGTATCTAAACTTTAGAACATAATATTATTAAATAGAATGTAATGAAGTCAAAACGTTTATGTAAATTGAATACAAAATAAGTATTATGTTAACTTTGGTAGTGAGGGAAAGTTCCGTAACTACTATATTAAGTTATATTATTTACAAGTGAGTTGCGTATAACAAATGCTTCTTTTATATATTTACAAACATTCCTAACTTCCTTTTATCACATGATACAAATATTTGATGGAATTTGAATACAGATGGATTGACATAGTAGAATCGTTTTATATAAGTTTTTCGTAACTGACGATAACATTGACAAATACATATGAGGTGATATTAATACTCTATGTCCCTACTATTATACCATAAACAATATCGTTCGTTACGAGGTATATTATTACGTGCATAACGTCCTGTTTATATTCTTAAAGGATGTCCAGAAACTCTCTATCTAACAAAGTATAAACTTAAATTCTTTGGAACTAAATCTAAATATATTTCATAATCAAGGGAGGTTTTAAAAATTCTATATATATCCAAAAACAGAACAGTTACTAATATTACCATACCACTCTTGTTTAAATGTATCTATTATTCTACATTTAAATTCGTTTATAAATACATTAACGTGTACAATATTTGGGTTATTAAATACATATGCAAAACCATAATCATTCAACAGTTTTTTAACCTTAGTAACCCAGTTAATACAACCCTTATTACAGTCATCAATGGCCTGTTTATACACGGACTTTATTATAATGTTATTACTGTTGTAAATCTTAAACCAGTATCTAATAATTCTAACATATATATTAATGTATAGTCTTCAAGGATATCTACCTAGTTCTCCATACACAGTAGCATTACATGTGTTTATTTTAACATGTAACAATCGCTTACAAAATTTTAAATGTATGCGTTCTATTTTTTTTGACTTGCTAAAACCCCAGATTTCACAGGCATGATTCAATATTGAGCCAACAAAAGAATCAAATAATTGACAAAATATTTTAGGTTTAACGTCGAATTGTTTGCATTTATATAATAAAGTATTCATAGCCTTAAGGGCTTTTCCAACCAAATGCTCTTGATTCAATGTAAAACTTCCTGTGTAATTTATCACAGTACCTAAATATTTAAAATTATCAACAGCGTCGATAGTACGCCATTATATGTCCAACGCTCGATCATTACGACGTATTCCACCCCGTTTACGAAAAACCATTAGTTTCGTCTTTGATATATTTACATTTTATCCCCATGCTTTGCAATACGAGTAAAGAGTGTTTAAACGGTTTTGGACTTCCTCGGGCGATTTCCCTAAAATGGCAAACCGAAGTTGAATTCAAATTGGAATTCATTTACCATGTATACCTGTAATTATATGTGTATTTATAAATGAAATACTAGGATATTATATTAGTAATATAGCCATATAAAGTGTTTTCTTTCCTTGCCATACCGAATCATAAAGAAATATTGTTGTTGTTTTTTCTACCGTTTAAATAGTAAACATTTAGCCCATGCAGTGGGTGCTATTTTATCTAGAATCCAAGGAGCAATTACATACCAGAACAGATTTTCATAAGTATAACTGCTCTGATTTTCATAAGTATAAAAGCTATCCTTAGTACGAAATTGCTCAAAGAATTCTTTATGAAATGGCATCTTTAAATATTCTATTTTTTACGTGAATATCAATGCTTAGCGTGAATATTGAACCAGTCACAATATCCGTTAAAGACCGAACGGAGTTGCGTTGAAATTTATTTCATCAAAGTGTTGCCTGCTCCCTTAATATGCTATTCTTATTTTTACGAGTATTTATTTTTCACTCACACCGCAAACGATTGTTTACAATGGTTACGAAAATAAACAGCCAATTTTGCATGTTTTAAATAATCTAGCACCCTTAATACAATCATCTACGTAATAAATATTAGTTGAAAGTCTAATAATTGTTTCTTTTGTTTCAAAAAATGTCTCTTGATTGCGTCGGCACGTGGCATTTACGTCCTACCCCAGCATTTTGTGAAGGCCGGGGTGATTTAAAGAAAACATGGACTGGACCTGTCAGTACTGAACTATATGGTAAAGGATTAACAGATTTGTGTGACAAAACCCATAACAATCTGCACAGACTGTCACAGCAGATGCAAAAGCTTGATCCATGCTTGGAATATGGAGTAAAACATTGGCACCCTACATCTCGGCCACAGTCAGGTAAGTAGTGCATATGGCTGAAAGAAAGATATATCCCTCATGCAGTGTGTGTGTGTACTAGAAACATTCACCTTGTTAGATAAGTTGGTAGGACACCATGCCTGTCTGTCCGAGATTATCAGCACCTCAAAGGTGCACTTTTCCTCCCTTCTAACACAAATTCGCACCACTATGAAGTTGTGCCATATATAGAGAAGTTACGCCACATAAAGATTATATAGTACATGTTATTACTGTCAAACTTTATGTGTAAGAACACAACGTACATTGGATAAAAGATTGTTTTTTAATGTTATTGATTAAGATTATCATTGTACATTATGATAAGGTATTTATGACACTCTACTTTTATGAATCTAAAACAATTAGTGGAGCCTGGTTTACTTTATTTAAATAATTCAGTTTTTAATATGTTAGCATGCATGGTATGATTAAATGTTTATTTCATATTATTACGTGTATTTATAGTGTATTATTTGATCAACAGTGCTATTTATGCTTGTAAATAAATATTATTGGATGCCTATTTTACTTCATTTCTCAACCCATTGTCAACAATCTTTTACACTTAATTATAAAATTATGTGAAAAGTTTTCTTTAATGTTCCACTGATAACAATATCACACCTTGATCACCTTTTTTATAGACTATTGCCTATAATTATAATTTTTTTAATCCATATGTGGGGTGACTTCACCGTATATGGTGCGACTTCGTAGTGGTGCGAGTTTGTGTTGGTACGACTTCTTCTGTTACCTTCTACTGACCTGGATTTGAGGTCCTTAAATGTTAATAATGAGGAGTAAAGTGTGCACCTGGTCAATAGAGATCCATGCTTTTTGTGGAGGTTTTCGATTTTGGCCCTGCAGTGAGCACACATTTCCTCCAAGTTCGGTTTACTTCAGGTAGTTATGTATGATGTTTTCTTTCTTGTGTGCTCCTAGAAATTTAAAAATTGCGAATATGCATTTGATATGTTGTATTTAAATTTGGACCGAAATAACTGATTTGGTGTTTTTTTACCCCAGCTGTTTCAAAACCTGAGTCGATGAGAAAGCATGATCGATGCCGCAGTGTTGATGTTATGTTTACTGACAATAAGACTGCAGTCACATTGGGTGACCCTGCCACAGATGAACAGAGGGACACATATATCGATCCTCCAGGTAGAGTGTAAGAATATCGCAATGATAGTAAACAGAGGCTAGATGTTTCCTTTAAAATATTTTTGATCAGAAATTCGAGATCTATTTAACTAAATTTAATTCAGAATTTTAACAACATACTTCAAGAATAGGAATATAATATTAAGATTATTAATTTTATTATTTTTTCAGTGAAAAACACCTTCTGCTACCTCTGTACTACTCTTGAGGAGCATAAAAGGCACATGCTTTTGCACAAGGTAAGTTACTGTCCTAAAAGATTTTTTATAGATATTGATAAATGTGTCAGGTTGAACACTCATAAATAATGTATTACAGGTATTATGATTGCTGTGATAATCTAGGCACAATTATTTTGTAAAATGAATACTTTTAACCTTTATTGCTTTATCAATATTTTCATGTTTCGGTATCTTTGGTTGTTGTCTTGGTATATTGCAGGGCTTTGTTCCTTAAATGATAATTGTAAAACTTTTTGGCTGCTGGTGTTGTTCCTGTAGTTTTTCTGTATTAATATCAAAGAAATGTAAATAGTTTTCAATTACTTTTCATGAACATTGAGAAATGCTGCTCACCAGTGTATGCAAACATTTATAATCCTATCAATTTTTGTTTGCTACTTCTTATGCAGTCTTTCTCTATTGCTATAGCCAAAGAAGAAATACACTGGTCGTACGAAGATAGAGTACATCGCCCCAAGACCGAAGCAGAAACGAGTGGTGGAAGAAGATGACAAGGTCTTGCTGAAGGAGAGACTTTACAAGATTGAGGTGTTCACATCGGACAAGTGCAATGCTGGAACTAGTGCCAAGGTACATTCCAATATGTTTAAGATGAAAGATGAGTGTTACGCTAGTCATATCAGCGCAACATATGTACATGTAGAGTTTTATATGATATGTTAAGTTCTAATATATAATGAGAAAGTAATATGCATTAATGTAATGAGAATTTAGTTAGTAATATAATAGCTTGTTAAAATATTATTTGGATGTACTTATATTAAAAGCTGCTGTTATTAAGTTACATGTTCAATAGACACATAAAAGCATTCTGAGATATAAATTATATATATGTGCTCACCATACATACTGAACCTGTACTTTTGGGCTTATTTTAATTTCAGGTTTTTGTTGCAATCAAAGGAACCTTAAATGTTTTGCCTAAAACTCAATTGAAGAAAAATCAGGGATCTTCAAATTTCTGTTTCGTTAGAGCATCCAAAGAGGTCTTTCATATCAAAGGACCATTCCTAGGAAATCTACAGATTCTCTCCATTGAGGTATTTTATTTTTTTAAACTTACACACTGTTTACAAATCTCTGATGATCACTGAAGTACATTTGTAGGGATTTTTCACATTTAAATTTTCAATTCAAACTGAACATGCTGATTTTAGTACTTGACTGAATTCTGAAAGAAAAAAAACTTTTGAGGGTGAAAGTGTCACAATTAACTGCATCAACTAATTTCATTTATCAATTTAAATATGCACAAAGCTACTTAACATACATAAAAGAAGAACATTCAGGTATGACATCCCACTGAATAGTGTTTATAATGGCCACTACATCTAGTCCATATAATAGTATGTAAAAGAATATCATATAAATACATTTTTTTGGTATGGCTATTCTTCCACTGTGGATGTAATATGAAAAAAATCTATCTTAATGCTATATTAATCCCAGCATGACGGTACACGCAAGAGTGAGGCCTGGCACTTGGAGAAGGTGCTCATCACGGATGTGAAAGCCATGAAGACATGGATATTCCACTGTGGGGAGTGGCTCTCACTGTTTGAGAAACCCCACTACAGCAACAGGGTGGACCTGGATGCTCAGGAACTAGAACATCCACCTACAGGTAGCTGAGAGGTGGAGGAGTTAACAGTTATATTATAGATTGGGGAAATGATTGGATTTATTTTATTGCAAATATGTGGGATATTCACTAGTGCTGATACTAGTATGTAACATCACCTTTTTCTTTGTTTACTTGATATGTATTTTATAATAATCAATTGATGATTTACAAAACTCTTATCAATCTTCCCAATATGAGGGGTTGCAATGTTTCTTTATACTTTTACAGTTGTCATGATATAAATTCATATAATGCAGAAGTGGACATGCTTTTAATACTATTAATTGATGAATTTCAAATTTTTGAGTCACAAAATTTCAGAGTACGCAATAGAAGTGTATACTGCAAACAAAAAGATGGCAGGGACTGACTCCAGCATTTTCATCACACTGTTCGGCCAGTATGGGACCAGCAAAAAAATTCTTCTGAAAGATACAACATCAGACAAAAAACTGTTTGAAAAGGGCAGCATCGATAAATTTGCTTTCCGTATGAATGGGATTGGGGAACTTAAGAAGATCAAAATAGAGCATGATGGGAAAGGATTTGCTGCGGGATGGTATCTGGATAAGGTTACTATGTTTGATTGTAAAATATATGATTCATGGACTTTGAAAATTCGATGTAAGACGCCTAACCACCCTGATAAAAATATTAATAAATGATAAACCAATGGAGAGATTTACTAGTCACATGATAACCATGGACATTCAAATGCACAGGACTTGAATTCAAGGGATTCTTTTGTTAAATAAAGTAAAAATTATCGAGGAATTTCTTAGCAATAGCCAAATGAAAAGATGATGAGACAATTATAATGGGGTTATTTCAGGATTTAGTTTTTTGACATCATTCTAGCATTTTGTAATGATTCTTGTTTTAATGTGACATCAGAAGAGTGGAAATCATCTAACGGCACTAGGTGGAATACAGACAAATGTATGTATGTGATATGTATTTCTGACTTTTAACAGATAATAATCCGTGACAGTGAGAGGCCAAAAGACACTTACTACTTCATGTACGGAGGTTGGATTGCTGAGGATGAGGGTGATGGCAGACTATGGCGGGAAATACCTGCCAAGAAAAAACTACCCAAGGAATTACACTCAGGTAGAGAAACTTAAAATAATATCTATGTTTTGTATATATATATTTAGTTTTATGCCATTTTAATACCAAATATTTTTTTCTATGGTGTATTTGTACTCATTCTTGTATAGAATTTTAAAATTAAAAGTATTTTGTAATATTGAGCTTTAATATTGAGCTTTTTAACCAATAACAATGTTGCAATATAGCTGTTTTTACATTCTATTGTCTTATAGCTAGGACTTAACAATTAACTGATACTATTTTACCCACAGATAGATATTTAAAAGCTATTATAGGAGTTGTGTAGCCATGTCCCATCAATTTCTATATACTGAAAACACATGTCGTAATGACATGTAGTATGTAGATTTCCACCTACACTGGCGAAATTGTATAAGTTGTTGATTATCATGGGAAATAGTGCACCTGCAATTTCTGTAACATTTCATGGCCTAAAAAAAGTTATGTCCCTTGAATTGGTAAAATATGGTCTTAAAATTGTTCAGACTGATATAACAGTCAGGCATAATGTTGGTCAGTTTTGCAATCCACAAGCTAGCCTTGTTAATATCAAATCACAACTGTTCCTGTGTCCAGGTGGCGCTTAAGGTTTTTCATTACTTATCTGATAGCCTTAGTTGATTTTGGAATACTAACTTTTTTCCATATATCTATACAATAGTGTATACATGTATGTTTGTTTATAATCTACTGTATAATATTTATTTTGGAATTGAATTCATAATTCACAAAAGGAAGGAAAGCAAGAAAACAACAAAGGCATGAAAACACACCTGAACATTCTCACAAAGCTGAGAAAGGTAACAAAACATGGTTCAGGGCAGGAATGTTATGATTATTTTGCATGACTTGCACTAGTGGTTGGAACATCAGCATGTACATTAAAACCTGAATTGATTCAGGGATTGGATGAATCTTAAATATAATTAAATCTTAAAATTGCTATTTTGACTGGCAATAATACGAAATCAGTTTGTTCTGATCAGAAGCACACCATTTTGACATGATCCAATAGACACTATACTATGGGGCACAGTAAGGTCATAATTCAATTATACTTACTACCAAAGATAACACCACATCAATCTCTGGTAGAGATTATTGGCAAGTTTGTGCATATGGGCATAATGGTGGCAAGAAGGGCTGGGGCATGTGTTAGTTTTATATCACAATACTCCACATCATAATTTTAAAAAAAAACCTCAAACTCTACGGATATATAACAAAATCGCACTACTCTCGGTTTATTTTATTTCTAACAAAATTTTGTCTTCTTATTCTATTTTTAGACAAGCATGGTAAGATTATATAATCTGTCTTAAGTTACTGTAACCCACATTTCACTAACAACTTCAGTTCATTTGCATGTTTATCATTTAATTGATTTCAGGTTATTTTTATTTTAAAAGCCTTTCATTTCATAGAAGCTTGTAGATGTTTGCAGAATCTAGAAAATCATTGCTGAGATATGGCTAGTAATAAAATGAACAAACTCAAAAACACAATACTGTTGAAACATTGCTCTTTATATATTTGTCTTAAGATTTTGACGTGAATTTTTCGCTACATAAATAAGAGTGAAAATGTTCAACTTAGTGAAAATTTAAACAACAAATACTTTATATACCCTCTATTTTTCATCAAATTTATGCTTTTAATATTTGTATCATTCCTTTTTGAATTAAACGAAGAAAAAACACATAAACAAATCAACACGTTGACCATTTTCACCAAGATGCTTTATAAAGATGCTGTTGTCTGTTTACATTTAAATTGTACATGTTGTAAACATGGGCATGTCCGGAAAATAAGTGACAGAAGGTTGACATTAATTATCCAGTATATAAATGAGATAAATACCAATGCTACCATTTAAGCCCTTTTAGTATTCATATTTCTGAAAAACCAAACTGAGGCTAACATGACTCTGGTAACTTATCTCTGTTTCCCATCTCCTAAATACATGTCTTAACAGTTATTTTCCACGACCTGGTACAGTTTTGTTCAAAGTTCTGTACAGTAGTCTCTCAGATCTGGACCCACAATGTTTTCAGATGTCTATTATGTGTGCCTTATTATATCCATGTGAAGAATTTGGTTGCTTCTTTTTTCAAAATAAATTCCTTAAGATTGCCTTGGTTAAATGATTTTTATTCCTTCTATAAAAGAGTACAAAAAATGTCTGTTAACAAGGTTACTTACAGGTTGGATTAAAAATAGCAAAGCTTACTTGTAATTGACTTGTGCCAAAAATGCTTTTTTGACAGCAAATGTTCAGTTTACTTGAATATTAACACATTCATTGTAAAACATTACATTATAGGTCACAAATTCACATAATCTGCCATCTTTAGGTACAGACACAAAATACGTAATCTCTGCAAAGACCGGGGACATACGGTATGCTGGGACAGATGCGAACGTCTTCATTCAGATGGTCGGAGAGAAGGGAAAGACCAAACAACTCCCCATTGACAACCCCAAAAACAATTTTGAGAGAAATATGACAGATATTTTTGAGGTAATTTGATTGTCCAATCAATACCCAGAGATATCACATGCTCATTATTTGACTAGAACACGTGGATTTGTTTGTAAGCAGTTGATAAAAGAAATGAAAATTTTGTTATTCCTTTGTAATTAACATTTAACAAGTAGGGAATTCGACCCTCACTCCACCCTGTCACTGGTTGGATGTTGTTTGTCAGAGGTGGTCAAAGTAATTCATGGGATTTTCCGACCATATGTTATTATTTATAGACTGAATTGAATCCCTTTATTGGTTGGTTGAATGGTTGAGTGATCAACAGAATCATGTCAATTGGCATAACAGGGCCGTAGCTAGCCCTCTATTCATGTGGATTCATAATTGTGCAAGGGAGGGCCCGGGGGCAAGACCCCTCGTAATTTTTTGAAAACAATGGTGCAATCTGACGCATTCTGGGCGTTCTGGGGTGCTTTATTTAGTACTGGAAAATGGAGTTTTTGGATTATGTAGTAAAGTACGCATACTGCAACTTTGGCTGATTTGTTTTTTGTCAGAATCAGCCGCTTACTCGCGTATAGGCAGCTACACGCCTGCATAAGATGTAAATAAAACTGGAGCTTACCATAATAGCACCACTATAAAGATACTTATGTCATTTTTTATTTTTTTTAATTCAAGATACGCCATCCAAAAATTCAAAGTAACAGTTCTTAAGTACAATTAATGATATATTACATTTTTGGCTAATATAAATTATAATGGAAAAATTATTTTGAAGTGTTTTTTTATCTATATCAGGTTAATGCAGTGAATGTTGGAAAACTACAGCACATAATTATTGGCCATGACAACGCAAACCCTGGTGCTGGCTGGTTCTTAGAAAAGGTAATGGAATTTCATCACTAGAGTATTACTGTTTGAGAATTTTTCGGGGTATGAGCCTAGGACAAATAGTTGCAAATTTTATTGGAAGAAATCTCCACATTTGTATTAAAAGTTAAAACAAGATCAAAGTTTCAGGCCTTGCTATACTTTATCTCTAGCAACATCTATACCAACACCAGTACCAAGATTCATTTCAATCCCTTGAATGTTTTTTAGTAAGGGCCAGTTACAGGTTTTGTATTTTGACTTTTTGCGGGAATAGTGGCATACGGTAACTCAGAGAAATGGGCCCTGCAATACAAGTGTGTTTTGTTTCTGGCAACATTTTAACCAAGTTTCTTTTAAATATTTTAACTGGTTTTTTTTAAGGTCAAAGTTTTTGAACACCCTCGCTGCAACGGTGACACTGAAGGCTACCTTGACATTTTTAAAATAAAAATACAGACAGGCTTAAACATAGTTTAAGATGCACACTTATTCTCAAATTAATATTTTCCATAAATGCATTATTTAGTAGGTAGTTACAGGTTTATCACTCAAACATTATGTTTGTTATACATGTGTACCAGTATGTATTGATTTTAAATATGAGTGTCACTTTAATGGGTACATTTGTTAGATTATATCCCAACACTTAGAAAATGGTCCTTCTGCATATAAAGTCCTCAGCGTCAAGTTGGTGTCCATGTGCGGGGTTATTATTACTCATACTCAATGCTAGCCCAACTTGTATATGCATTTCAAGTTATTACTGATTCATGAATATAAAATTTGTATCTAATCTACTACATTACTTAAAAATTTCCACAGGTTACAATCAGACGGTACATTCCAAAAGATGAAGTGAAGGAGAGACTGAAGAAAATGAGGAAGAAGGAACGAAATGAGCAGAAAAACAAACAAGCAAGAAAGGCACGAGGTCGGGGAGACTTAGACGGTGAGGATGATGACGTGTCTAGCAGTGATGAGGAAAGTTATGAAAAAGGGAAAAGGAGACAATCTGTAAGACATGATGATGAGCATAAGTATAAACCAGATAAGATTGATTCTAAAAAACGCAAAGACATGAAACATAAAACAGACCCTGATAAAAAGGATAAGAAAAGTAAGAACGATAAGAAAAAAGACTTATTTTCTGTCCAAAGCTCCAGTTCCGAGAGCTCCTCTGAGTCAGAATCTGACAGAGACTTAAAAACCTCTAAACGCCCTGGATCTGCTCTCAGGAGACCCGGATCAGCAGCAAGCAGCTTTCGACCTAGATCAGCTATGCGTAGACAACAATCGACAATCAATGAACTAGAAGAAAGTGATAAGAATGATAAAAAGAAAAGCAAGTCTCGCAGAGCAAGCTCAGCAAGCAGCGAACGAGATAGAAGAGACTCGACCTCTAGCAGGAGATTAAGCACAAGTGCTTCAGGTCTACGACAAGCAGAGGAGGACAGAAGAAGAGGTCGCAAAGGTCATGAAAATGATGATCAGGAAGATGCAAGGATTCCGCTGTACGAGGAATGTGTGTTTATGTGCAACCGCTGGTTGGCGCAGGATGAGGATGATGGATTGTTTGTTAGGGAACTTAAAGTGTCCTCTTCCGAAACATACTACAAAGACAATTAAGTATTAGTCTGAGACGAATAGCTAACAATCAAACTAGATTTCAAACCAGCTCCTGTAAATTGATTCAATTCGGATCTAATGGTTATATCAAATGATTCAACAGCTATTGTGATTTAATCCAGCAAGATTTTGTAGTGAAAAACAAAATTTTAAACACAACATTCACACACCAAACCCTCTATTTAGTGACCGTCCAATTCCAAGATTGTATTTCATTTTTTTCGTCATACACATTAATTTTCATTTTGTATAATACACAAACGTAAGCTAGTCAATCATTAGATTACAATATACTCAAGAGATAGTATTTTTGTAATATACTCAGTAGCACAGTTGACTCTAAGCTAGATACTCAAGCAACTAAGCACATTTAAAGTCTTTTGAACCATTTCTTAGGTGTCTTTTTAAATATATTTCATCACGTAGAATCAAAAGTGATCAGTCCTCTTTCTCTTCCAGATTTCTTTTTTCAAGGACTTTATATTTATTTTTCATATTTGAAATATTGGATACTAGTACAATGTTGAAGATATGGTAGATTTGTGTTGTATTGTTTGTTGAGTTTTAGTAGTTTTAGTTGGTCCAATTAAACTGTTAAGTAAAAAGTAATATTTTTGCAGTTAACTGAGCTCTGTCATATTCTATATAATTTTCTATACTCTCAAAATGAACATTTTTTTATGGTCTGAGTGATTAGTTTATGCTCTGTTTACTTTAAGGGTGTAATGAAAAATCAGAAAATGTAGTCAAACAAAAACTATATTAAATTGTTGCCCTAAACTATGGTTTGTTTGAAGAATAATTAATTTATTAAAACTGTTAATGGGACATAGAATATATCAGTTGACAAATAACTATATATTACGGTATGTTTTAAAAATGCTCATACAATCGTTCAAATGATACTTGCACTTCACTGTAGATTGCAGTTTCATATAGTCTATGTTGTTACCTGTGTAGTTTTATATTGCCGAAGTCGGCACATGTGAAGTTTTATTTTGCCTATGCAGTTTTATATTGCCTTAGACGACAAAAGAGCAGATTTATATTGAAAATGTTGATACATGTGAAGTTAATTGTACTCAATCTACTCATGAAGGTGTGACATACTTCATGCACATAATATCTTCATGCTTACTGGTACTTGATATGTCTAAATGTTTATGGAGATCAATATAATCATAAATTGCTAGACATACCTTTCCTTACATCATTGTTTAGATTTTATGAGACAAATGTAAAATTGTTGTTGTTATAGTTACAATTTGTTATATCGGTAGTAAAATGAAATTATGAAATAAAAAAAAGAAATAGACATTGTAGTTTTAATGTTTTCATCCAATTGCAGAAATAATAAGTACAGCAAAGAATACATTGAAGAAACACAGAATTTAAAGTATCAATAACAAAGCATTTCTGTTTTCATCAGCTGATGCCAAAATGTTGTCATATTAATTGCCAAACAATATTTTTGTATCAACTTTAAAAACTGCAGCAACAAATTTTCAAACACACATGACATATATGTATGTTGCCAAAAGTTAGCCAAAAATCTTACTTTTAAACAAGATACTAAGTTCTGAATCACTACTACAGTTCTTTTATACATGCTGTATAAGATCATTGCAGGAAATAGCCATTAAACTTCAAAAGGCGCTATATGACCTAGTACTGTCATTGACAATGATAGTGACCAGTTACATATATTATAAAAAGAAATGCTAATATATTCAGTAGAATATTTCACTTAAATTGAGCAAATACCTATAATATTAGGCAATGTTCTTTTTTTATTCTGCAAAATGTAGTGAGTTTTAATCTTAAGACTCTGGATAATGATGAAAATAAACATACAACATTTTAGCTTTCTGACAAAAAAAAAATTAAAAAAATTTGCACGTAGTTTTCTTTATATCTGTAAGTAAACTTGCACATCCACGTCTATATGCAGATATGAAAATAATGAAAATATGAGTATAAAATATGTACCATAAAACCCATTTACACTGTTTCTGAAAACATATCACAGAATTGCATGCTGCAAAAATACTTTAAAATATAAGGTATTCTTAAGTCACTGTAAGATGCCATATCTTGCTTGTGATGCATTTTGGCATATTTTACACTAAACTAGACTAGTTAGTATATTTGAATTGAAAAGGTTACATCTTCGTGAAAGCCACGCAACTACTGTATCCTGTTGACTAAGAAATGGTGTTAATAATTTTTTTCAAGCTTCTGTGCCACTTTAGAAACTATGAAATGAAGTGCTCTTGTCATGTTTATTGTTTATTTCAAACTGGTTTTACTAAGTATAAGCCCTTTTCTGAGTTTTATTCAAAGCATCAAGACTGTGAACGGCATCAACAAACTAGATGATATAAATTTTCATTGATTTTTATCGCAATACTTGCAGGGTAGTGGCTTGCATGAAAATACAAGAGCTGTCGTAAGACAGCGTGCTCGACTATGCCGCTTTGACTTTGATTTCCCATTATGAAAATGTGGTTAAGAATATACAGATATGCCTTTCAAAAGATATTGAAAAAAAAAAAAAAAAAAATAGTAGTAATTCAAGGGCCATAATTTGTATTTAGGGTTAAAATTGAGTTATGTTTCTTGTTGTAAGATGGTCATCAATAATTTTGAATTTTAATAAGTGCATTGAATGAAAGGTATAGATGTTTTTTTTATTAAAATCCCAACTTGCCTTAAACTTTAACTTGCCCTAAAACTTTAACCTAAGTCAATCAGGGGTCATAACTTGTATTAAGAATAATATGGAGTTATGTAACCTCATTGGGTGATGGTCCTGAACAACTGTATGAAGTATTAAATCAATTGAACGAAGGGTATAGAAGTATATAAATATCCTAACCTGCCCTAAAACTTTAACCTAAGTTCCATAGTCAATCGGGAGCCATAATATGTGTAAACGATAATATGGAGTTATCCAACCTCATCATGTGATGGCCCTGAACAACTGTGTGAAGTATTTAGTCAATTGAATGAAGGGTATTGGACTTATAAGTGAAAATCCCAACTTGCCCTTAAACTTTAACTGGACACCGACGCCGACGCTGGGGCGAGTAGTATAGCCCTCCTTATTCTTCGAATAGTCGAGCTAATAATAAAATTAAAAAAATGGCCATAACTTTTAAATAATACAATCACAAGTTATGTTACTTGATTGTCTATTTCACCCGCATATGCGGACAAAGTTTTAAATCAATTCAAAGAGTGGCTATGAGCTATGTGTACAATAAATGCTTCATACAAAACTTCAACTAAGCTGCAATGTCCTCCTTTTTTAGTATATAATTGTGTAGAATAAAAAAGCACTACTGATTTTACAATGTGCAAAGATATATATGACAAAATGACTATCACTAAGGTCTAATACATCAGTATATATATAGAGACAATACAAAAAAGTCAAACTGTACAGCAATTTTCATATATACATGTATATATATATATGTAGTAAAAAGGAAATATATTTGTATAACATTACATTTAGTGTTACTATTATATTAACAAGAGGGCCATGATGGCCCTAAATCGCTCACCTGAGTAAAAGAGTTTAAACTTTGTAATCAATAAAGCTTGATATTTGTTCTCAAAGAATATTGAAAAACATACTGGTCAAACATGTTGCCTGGATAATCACTGACAGGACTTGTCACAGTTGCCTACACACTGACAGGACTTGTCACAGTTTCCTGCACACTGACGATTGAATGCACACTGACAGGACTTGATGATTGACTGCACACTGACAGAATTTGTTTCTCATACCTGCACACTGACAGGACATTGTTCAGTTGCCTGCACACTGAAAGGACTTGATAATTGACTGCACACTGACAGCACTTGGTACAGATACCTGCACACTGACAGGACTTTTTTTCAGTTACCTGCACACTGACAGGACTTTGTTCAATTGCCTGCACACTGACAGGACTTCTTTCAATTGCCTGCACACTGACAAAACTATGTTAAATTGCTTGCACACTGAAATAACTTTTAGTATAGATACACAAACAACAAACAGTGCACCATCCAATAAAATCAATAAACTGCCTTAAGCTCTAAAAATCAAATATCAGAACACAATCAGCACCTTCCACTAATATTATCGCTGTTTCCATCTTGGTCAACATCATCTTCATTCAAGTGTTAAGAATCAAAATGTTCTTCATATATAAAGGCTTATTCACTATCCACACAGAAGATAAGATTGTAGCTTAGAATAATCTATATGAAGTTTACAATAATCTACTTAAGTTCAATGGAAAAGTCTGATTATTAAATTTATCATTAAGTAAAAATGATTTGAATCTATGAACCGAAAAAAAATGACCAATAATTGCCTTAGAAGTGACTATTTTGAAGACTTAATAAAATTTAAAATCTATTCCCTTGTTACTAATAATAGAAAGTAGTGGAATCTCCACAAAAAGGGAGCCCAAATAGCAAGACTTGCTGCCCTTGCTTCAAGAGTAAACTTTAGATAACTATCAGATTTTAACATTTTGGCCATTTTGTTGTTGTTGATCAATTGTGACCCCTTGTTGTTTTTTTGTAGAGGGTCACCCAAGGAAGCTTCCTGTAAAGTTAAATTGATGTTGGACTGGTAGTTTCAGAGATGTTTTTTTAAAGCAAAGCAGGAAGTCAGCCATTTTGTTGTTGTTGCTGTTGTTGCTGATAAATCATGACCCCCTTGTTGTATTTTTGTAGAGGGTCACCAAAGGAAGCTTCCTGTAAAGTTTCATTGAATTTGGAGTGGTAGTTTCAGAGAAGTTTTTTTAAGCAAAACAGGAAGTCAACCATTTTGTTGTTGTTGTTGATAAATCATGACCACTTGTTGTATTTTTGTAGAGGGTCACCCAAGGAAGCTTCCTGTGAAGTTTCATTGAATTTGGCCTGGTAGTTTCAGAGGAGATGTTTTTTAAGCAATTGTTGACGGACGGACGGATGGACTTACGGACGGATGCCGGACAAAGACCGATCACAATAGCTGACCTTGAGCACTTTGTGCTCTGGTGAGCTAAAAACAGTGTCTGTCATGTTATAACCACCCCAATAAAAGCAAAAACCGAAGACCTTGCAGAATATACCCTGTTTCCATGACATCATCTTGGTCCGTAGAAGCATATTGCCCTACTTTATAGTGCTTTGTATAGCTTTCATTAACAGTTTGCACTTGCACTTTATACACAAAACAAAAGGAATAAAATGATGACACATGTTCTCCTAATTTGGAATAACAACACATCTGATCAATCATTTTCTTCTATTTGATGATTCAACACAGGCATGACTAAACACACAATGTTCTAATCTCATAATTACAAAATCTTCACTGAAATGAATCTACTTGTATCCTTGCATCCATGCATCAATCTTCTCTCTATTGTAGCACATACTCATTTTCTAGTTGTGCCATTTATGTAAGATTTACAGATGGTTCATTCTCCTTGTTCTTAATATATAATAATGTTGTTTGCCCTGTAATTTTTAAAAAAAAGCTGTTGTCACAGGTTTGATCAGAGATCATTATTGCGTATAAATCTGTTTCCTTCAGAATGTTTCCCATAGTACACATACTTGCTTTTACCAAATGTACCTGAAACAGAGACATTTGAAAAGTTATATGTAAAGATCACTTTGATTCCTTTCCATTTAAAAGGACAATGTCAGAAAGGTTTTCCGTTTGGTTTTGACTTACTTTTTCAACAGCTTGTGAACTGAAACTATTACCTATACACTATCCATTTAGACACCTTGTGAAATTACAATTTTGTTCATTTTTATCATTCAAAACATTTATGAGTCACATCATAGTACTTTTCCCCGAAGTCAGGCATGGTTTAAACAAGAGGCCCAAAAGGGCCTATGCTCTACTGGCATGGCTTTTGTGGTCATATCAATCCAGAGCATGTATGTATGGGTAAAAGGCAACAGACATATGGTTTATGTTTTGTGTTTGGCTTACCTGAAAACGTAGCATGTTCAACATCTGAGCCAAGAAAGTATTGTAAGCAGATTAGTTCCATGAACTATTTTAATATGTGCCAAGTAAAAGTCATCTGACAAAAAAAAAATGCTTTCAAAACTGTACTCATAGTAAAAATTTCTGTAGTTTTAAAAGTTAAAAAAAGTTGGTCAAAAGGTCAAAGTCAAGGGCATCCTAGGACAACATTGATCAATTTGAACAAACATTCACAATCAATTGTGCTGAGATGGATGCACGAACACACAAAAAGATTTTCAAACCTTTCCAGATTTATGTTTACCAAACCTGTTAACCCTGGGTGTGGCCAGTAATGACACCAGGTGCATAACTTAAACATTCACAACCAATTTTGTTAAGATGAATGTGCAAACTACAGAACTTAAAGCTAAAAAATGGCCTTTGGGCTTTCAACAAGAACAAGGCAGAGTAATTCACAAAATCAGCTGCAGAAGCAAAAAGCACATTGTCTCTCAAAATCCTAGACTTGCAAATTGTCTCCCTTAACTCTAGACTTGAATTTACATGTACATGTAAACTTGGCTAAAAATAGAATTCGCTCATGCAGACCTGGCTAAAAATAGAGAGCATTTCTTTAAAACTTTCATGGCCCATAATCTAGGCATTCATGGGCGGATCTGGCTGGTTTTCGAAAGGAACCGAGCTCTAATGGATATCTAGATACTGTACAAGTTTCATTGAGATACAATAAAAACTGAAGACTGTATCGTGTTCACAACCAATTGTTTACAACCAATTGTTTACACAATAGCATTTTTTTATACTATCAAGGGCCATAATCTAGGCATGCATGGTCGGATCTGGCTGGTTTTCGAAAGGAACCCAGCTCTAATGGATATCTAAATACTGTACAAGTTTCATCGAGATACAATCAAAACTGAAGACTGTATCGCGTTCACAAGCAATTGTTTACAGACGCACGAATGCACGACCGCACGGATGCACATACTACGTACACATTACCATCGCATAAGCTCTTCTGGCCTTTGGCCAGTAGAGCTAACAAGAGGCCCAAAAGGGCCTTTGCTCTACTGGCATGGCTTTTGTGGTCATATCAATCCAGAGCATGTATGTATGGGTAAAAGGCAACAGACATATAGTTTATGTTTTGTGTTCGGGTTACCTGAAAACATAGCACGTTCCACATCTGAGCCCAGAAAGTATTTTAAGCAGATAAGTTGCATGAACTATTTTAATATGTGCCAAGTAAAAGTCATCTGACCAAAAAAAAAATGCTTTCAAAACTGTACTCATAGTAAAAATTTCTGTAGTTTTAAAAGTTGGTCAAAGTCAAGGGCATCCTAGGACAACATTGATCAATTTGAACAAACATTCACAATCAATTGTGCTGAGATGGATGCACGAACACACAAAAAGATTTTCAAACCTTTCCAGATTTATGTTTACCAAACCTGTTAACCCTGGGTGTGGCCACTAATGACACCAGGTGCATAACTTAAACATTCACAACCAATTTTGTTAAGATGAATGAGCAAACTACAGAACTTAAAGCTAAAAAATGGCCATTGGGCTTTCAACAAGAACAAGGCAGAGTATTTCACAAAATCAGCTGCAGAAGCAAAAGGCAAATTGTCTCTCAAAATCCTAGACTTGCAAATTGTCTCCCTTAACTCTAGACTTGAATTTACATGTACATGTAAACTTGGCTAAAAGTAGAATTCGCTCATGCAGACCTGGCTAAAAATAGAAAGGATTTCTTTGAAACTTTCATGGCCCATAATCTAGGCATTCATGGGCGGATCTTGCTGGTTTTCGAAAGGAACCAAGCTCTAATTGATATCTAGATACTGTACAAGTTTCATCGAGATACAATCAAAACTGAAGACTGTATCATGTTCACAACCAATTGTTTACACAATAGCATTTTTTTATACTATCAAGGGCCATAATCTAGGCATGCATGGGCGGATCTGGCTGGTTTTCGAAAAGGAACCCAGCTCTAATGGATATCTAGATACTGTACAAGTTTCATCAAGATACAATCAAAACTGAAGACTGTATCGTGTTCACAAGCAATTGTTTACAGACGCAGGGACGCACGGACGCACGGATGCACATACTACGTACACATTACCATCGCATAAGCTCTTCTGGCCTTTGGCCAGTAGAGCTAAAAACAACAACTGTTGAACTACAAATAAATAAAACTACAATAATTCTGTCAACCAAGAACACATATTTACCAAAATTTTATTTTGGATGAAAACTGCTGGCATATGACACATGGTTAAAAAAGAATAACACTATGAACTCACTCAAATGGTCATCAGAACTGCGGGCGTTCTGTGGAAGAGGGGTATACTGGGTTGGTGAAGGGGGTGACTCTTCAGGGGCCTTAAATATACAGCAACATTGTAAGGATGCAGTACAAAGCTTAGCAGTATTTTTCCCCCCATAAAATTGCTATTTTATAGAAACTTTCTAAGCAAAAGAATTATTGTAAATTAAGCATGTTTTACAAACTTATGACATTAAATATTTTGAATTTGACTGAATTCATTTGACAGTTAATTTGTCGAACGAAAAAGTATGAAAGTTGTGAAAATAATGGTGTTTTTATACTTGAATGCACAACATTTCAACAGCGTGTAAAACAACCATACTTTTGAGGTGTCTTCTGGTCCCCGCACGACACACATAAATGGGCCAACACGGTTGGCCTCTTTGAGATCTGCTGCTGTCACCTGTGTTGAGTCCAGAAACTTCAGCGTGGGTAATCTGTACAGCACATAGTACCTGAAGGGGAAGGAACAATCGGACCTTATAGTACATAACAGAAGTACATGCAAGCAGGTCTATGACATTGGGAATTATGCCATTAAACCACAACCGATCTCCAAAGCTATGGCATTCCTTTCAAAAAACAATTTATAATTCCATGGTTTGATCAAACCAGCTTAGGAAGTGATTGGTTGAAAAGGAAGTCATTGGTAGCTATGGATGCAGGTAGTTGCTAAGGCAATTGGTTCTTAAGGAAGTCATTAGTTCATAAGAAAGTTGTAGGGTGGAATTAATGAATGAGTTGGTAAAGAAGGCAATGGTTGCAAAAGAAAGTCCTTTGTTGCTAAGTAAATTAATTGTCACTAAGTAAGTCAATCCTAAGGTCATACAACAAGGAGGTCATTGGTTGCTAAGGAAGTGGTTGCAAAAAATCAATGGATGCTAAGGAGTTTATTGGTTGCAAGGGAAGAAAGTGGATGCTTAATAAGTAAGTGGTTGATATGAAGTCATTGGTTGCTAAGAAAATCATTGGCTTCTTATTTAGTCTTTTGTTGCTAAGGAAGTCATTGGTAGTTTATAAGTAAGTGATTAATAAGGAAGTCACTGGTTGATAAGGAAGCCAGTTGCTTAGGTAGTCACTTGTTGCTATGGAAATCGTTGGTTGCTTAGTAAGTAAGCGGCTGATTAGGAAGTCATAAGCTGTTGCTAAGAAAGAAACTGGTTATGAAGAATTATTGGTTGCTCAGGAAACCATGGGTTCCTAAGGTAATCATTGGTTGCTGAGGAAGTCATTGGTTGCATTTGATGTAGGTAGTTACAAACCACTACATGAGACTACATACAAATTAAAATGATCTGGGCTTGCAATTTCAGAGTTTTTCAAAGATTATTTCTATACTGGTATATAGCAAACCTTGAACCCCTGGGATGTGGCCAGCTTTAACCTCGGACATTATTTGAACAATTTTAGTGAAAGCCACTACAAAAGACTTTGTACCAAATATCAATTGTCTGGGCCATGCTGTTTCAAAGAAGATTTTAAAATTTTAAGATATAAGTATATAGAAAACCTGGGCCCCCCTATTAAGCCAGGCCAGTGCAACCCCATGAACATAATTTGTACAATCTAGGTAAAGGGCCACTACCAAATATCAAGATCTTGGGTTTCAGAGAAGAAGATTTTCAAAGATATTACTAAAAAATATATAGAATTATAGTCATATAGTGAAAACTAACCAAGGCAAAGTTTTAAACGAACAAACATGCCTTGGATGAATTTGATAAAAGACAACTGTAAAAACATTTCTGTGAATTTATTTTGAAATATTACCAATTTCTGAGCGAACAATTTTCAAATGTTTTCCTTTTAGTTGCCTTGGCAAGCAGAGTTATACATGGAACAATTCTATTTTAATAAATCCTGGAAAGAACCAACCAATGAATAATCTTGTGGAATTTGGTTGCAATTGACATAGTGGTTAAAGACAAGTTGTTTAAAGAAAAATGTTAATGATGGACGACGGACAGTCATATATCACAATCGTGCATTTTGTGTTCAGGTGAGCTAAAAACACCATTTTATGACCAAGATTATAGTATTTCACACTGACAATGAAGGTGACAATGACAACGAAATAATGGGATCCATCCCAAGGTCATACAAAAAGCCCCCATACACACCTATATCTCTGATCCATGCCAAGGTCATACAACAGGCCCCTAAACACACCTATTACTCTGATCCATCCCAAGGTCATAGAACAGGCCCCCATACACACCTATATCTCTGAAACATGCCAAGGTCATAGAACAGGCCCCAATACACACCTATATCTCTGATCCATCCCAAGGTCATACAACAGGGCCCCATACACACCCATATCTCTGATCCATCCTAAGGTCATACAACAGGCCCCCATACACACCTATATCTCTGATCCATCCCAAGGTCATACAACAAGCCCCCATACACACGACACCTATATATCTGAAACATGCCAAGGTCATACATCAGTCCCCCATACACACCAATATCTCTGATCCATCCCAAGGTCATACAACAGGCCCCCATACAAACCTATATCTCTGATCCATTCCAAGGTCATATAACAGTCCCCCATACACACCTTTATCTCTGATCCATCCCAAAGTCATAAGACAGTCCCCCATACACACCGATATATCTGATCCATGTCAAGGTAATACATCAGGCCCCCCATATACACGGATATCTCTGATCCATGCCAAGGTCAAACAACAGTCGCACATACACACGACACCTATATCTCTGATCCATGCCAAAGTCATACAACAGTCACACATTCACACCTATATCTCTGATCCACGCCAAGGTCATACAACAGGCCACCCCAAACACACCCATATCTCTGATCCATCCCAAGGGCATTCAACAGTCCCCCATACGCACCTATATCTCTGATCCATGCCAAGGTCATACAACAGGCCCCCATATACACCGATATATCTGATCCATGCCAAGGTCATATAACAGGCCCCATATGCATCGATATATCTGATCCATCCCAAGGTCATACAACAGTCACCCATACACATATATATCTCTAATCCATCCCAAGGTCATACAACAGTCACCCATACCTCTGATCTATCCCAAGGTCATACAACAGTCGCACATACAAACCTATACCTCTGATCCAACCCAAGGCCAGACAACTGGCCCCCATACAAACCTTTATCTCTGTTCCATGCCAAGGTCATACAACAGGCCACCCCAAACACACCTTTACCTCTGATCCATCCCAAGGTCATACAACAGGCCCCCATACACACCTATATCTCTGATCCATCCCAAGGTCATACAACAGGCCTCCAAACACACCTATATCTCTGATCCCTCCCAAGGTCATACAAAAAGCCCCTTATTACACCTATATCTCTCATTCATCCCAAGGTCATACAATAGTCCCCCATACACACCTAAATCTCTGATTCACCCCAAGGTCATATAACAGTCCCCCATACACACCTATATCTCTGATTCACCCCAATGTCATACAATAGTCCCCCATACACACCTAAATCTCTGATTCACCCCAAGGTCATACAATAGTCCCCCATACACACCTAAATCTCTGATTCACCCCAAGGTCATACAAAAGTCCCCCATACACACCTATATCTCTGGTTCACCCCAATGTCATACAATAGTCCTCCATACACACCTAAATCTCTGATTCACCCCAAGGTCATACAATAGTCCCCCATACACACCTATATGTCTGATTCATCCCAAGGTCATACAATAGTCCCCCATACACACCTATATGTCTGATTCACCCCAAGGTCATACAATAGTCCCCCATACACACCTATATGTCTGATTCATCCCAAGGTCATACAATAGTCCCCCATACACACCTATATGTCTGATTCACCCCAAGGTCATACAACAGGCCCCCATACACACCTATATGTCTGATTCATCCCAAGGTCATACAACAGGCCCCCATACACACCTATATGTCTGATTCATCCCAAGGTCATACAACAGGCCCCCATACACACCCATATGTCTGATTCATCCCAAGGTCATACACTAGTCCCCCATACACACCTATATCTCTGGTAGTCTTCTTCATCTTTCTCCATTGAAGACAGCTGATTTGGGCAGGCTGAGTTACCAAGCAGGCTCAAATACTTCAGTCGCGGAAACTTGACCTTTATGTCTTCTAACAAGTGGTCCAAGTCTGTCAACTGAATGCAAAAATATTTACTATGACAACAGTAACAATTACTTATGCTTTGTCTGTATTAGTTTGATTTTATCTGAAAGTATTTTTTGCATAAGCATCTTGGGATAACAAATAAGAAATAACATTATTACACTTCAAAACACAAATATTTAGATATTAGTACAAATTAAAACAATATCTGCTTAAGTTAAATAAAGTCTGTGTCGATAATTTATAGAGATCTTACATACTGTTAAGTTTGTAAACCTTGTAACCTGGGATTGTGAGTGTTCTTTGTATGTGTTTAGTATTCATGAGTGTACCGGTACTTTATATTTCTTAAGTGTGAGTGTTCTTTGTATTTTTTTTGTGTGAGTGTATTTTATACTTTGTAGGTGTGAGTGTTCATTGTATTTGTTTAGTGTGAGTGCACTTCATATTTCTTAAGCAAGAGTGTTCTTTGTATTTGTTGAGTGTGAGTGTAATTTATACTTCTGCAATGTGAGTGTTCTTTATATCTGTTGAGTGCGAGAGTATTTTTCACTTCTTCAGTGTGAGTGTTCTTTGTATTTGTTGAGCGTGAGTGTACTTCATCCTTCTCGAGTGTGAGTGTTTTTTATATACTTTAAAGTGTGAGTGTTCCTTGTATTTGTTTAGTGCGAGTGTACTTTATACTTCTTAAGTGGGAGAGTTGTTTGTATTCATTGACAGATAAATGTTAGGTTGTAAAAGTGTACATTGATTTTGCTCAGTGTAAGCAGTGTGCATGTACCTTGCATTTTAGAATGTAGACTGACTTAGTCATATTTTGAGTGTGAGTATACCTTGTTTTTGTTGAGTGTGAGTGTGTGTAGATTGTCCAGCCGGGGAAAGATGGTAGTGTCCCCAAGAGTGTTGTTGTCCAGCACCAGCTCCTCCAGGTGACAAAACTCCTCCAGACCATCCACACAGCTAAAACGGAGAATAATTATTCTTATTATTATCATTATTATTATTTTTATTATAATTACTATCTAACAATCTTTAATATAATAATATTGCTTAAAGGTTTTTGTCTTGGTCATCACAGCAGTTACACAGTAAGACCTGTCCCAGTTTGTTCTGCGCCTTGCAGCATGACAAGTCGCAAGATATTGACTGATTTGTCTTACTATTGCACAAGATTATCTACAATTGTCAAGAACCAGTAGCATGACTGAATTACAAACTTGTTGCGACTTATTACAACTGGTCATCAATCAATATCTAAAATTATTATACACATTTTTTCAACTACCGGGTACATGTTTGTTTAAAGACTGATACACCAAAACTTCTTCAAATTTTTGCCATGCTATAAACTAATAATTCCAAACTTTGTCAGTTGGCATGTTTAAGAGGCCAAGTAACTCCTTAATTGAAAAAATTATTTCACAGACTGTATATTGTTCAGATTAATTCTATGTACTAGTATATGGCTTTAGCAAAGTTTATTGGCCAGTTGTGTTTACCTGATGTTATTGAAGCTCAGATCTAATCTTCGTGTGACTTTTGAGTAGTCATCTATCAACTTCTGAGGTATAGATTCTACTTCATTTCCTATAAATGATAACTGAAAAGAGAATTAAACTTGCCTGGATAATCACTGACAGGACTTGTCACAGTTGCCTGCACACTGACAGGACTTGTCACAGTTTCCTGCACACTGACAAGATTTTGTTCAGTTGCCTGCACACTGACAGGACTTGATGATTGACTGCACACTGACAAAATTTTATTATCATACCTGCACACTGACAGGACTTTGTTCAGTTGCCTGCACACTGACATGACTTGATAATTGACTGCACACTGACAGCTCTTGGTACAGATACCTGCACACTGACAGGACTTATTTCAGTTGCCTGCACACTGACAGGACTTTGTTCAATTGCCTGCACACCGACAGGACGTTGTTCAATTGCCTGCACACTGACAAAACTATGTAAAATTGCTTGCACACTGAAAGAACTTTTAGTATAGATACACAAACAGTGCACAACCCAATAAAATCAATAAACTGCCTTAAGCTCTAAAAATCAAATATCAGAACACATTGAACTAATATTATCACATCTTCCATCTAGGACAAAATCACCTTCCTTCTAATGTTCATAATATTTTTTTTCCTTATATAAGTTGTAAGTAAATAACACTATCCACACAGAAGATAAGAGTGTAGCTTAGAATAATCTACATGAATATTACAATAATCTACATAAAGATCAATGGAAAAGTCTGATTATTAAATTTAAAATTAAGAAAAAATGAAATTTCTTCCAAAGAATAAATTGTATAATAATTATTTGAATCTATGAACCTAAAAACAGAACAATAATTACCTTAGAAGTGACTACATGTATGTTGAAGACTTAATAAAATATAAAATCTATTCCCTTGTTACTAAAAATAGAAAGTAGTGGAATCTCCAACAAAAAGGGAGACCATATAGCAAGACTTGCTGCCCTTGCTTCAAGAGTAAACTTTACATAACTATCAGATTTTAACAAAATGTATTTATAATGACCTTGTAACCGAAGGGGTGAGGCCAATTTTCCTCCAGGGGCAAAACTTGAATAAACATGGTAGGTAACCAATAGACAATGTTACCCACCAAATATTTAAGCACTATGCCTCATAGTATTAAATCTTGCCAAATTAAGTTTTGTAATTTTTCCTTTAGGTTGCCATGGCAACCAGAGTTCTGCATGGAATTCATTTCTTTGAACAATTTTGAAAAAGCACCAACCAAGGATTACTCCTATGAAGTTTCATTAAAATTGTCCAAGAGGTTTAGGAGTAGATGATGATTATAACAAATTGTTGACACTTTTCCTTTAGGTTGCCATGGCAACCAGAGGTCTGCATGAAATTAATTTTTTTTAACACTTTTGAAAAAGCACCAACCAAGGATAATTCCTATATAGTTTCATTAAAATTGTCCTAGAGGTTTAGGAGAAGATTATGATTATAACAAAATGTTGACACTTTTCCTTTAGGTTGCCATGGCAACCAGAGTTCTGCATGGAATTCATTTCTTTGAACACTTTTGAAAAAGCACCAACAAAGGATTATTCCTATGAAGTTTCATTAAAATTGTCCAAGGGGTTTAGGAGAAGATGATGATAATAACCAATTGTTGACGCTTTTCCTTTAGGTTGCCATGGCAACCAGAGGTATGCATGGAATTCATTTCTTTGAACAGCTTTGAAAAAGCACCAACCAAGGATCATTCCTATGAAGTTTCATTAAAATTGTCCAAGAGGTTTAGGAGTAGATAATGATTATAACAAATTGTTGACACTTTTCCTTCAGGTTGCCATGGCAACAAGAATTCTGCATGGAATTCATTTCCTTGAGCACTTTTGAAAAAGCACCAACAAAGGATCATTCCTATGAAGTTTCAGCAAAATTGTCCAATTGGTTTAGGAAAAGAAGATGATTATAACCAATTGTTGACGTCGAACGCCGGACGCCAGATGACAGACGACGGACGACAGACGCCGGACATAGACCGATCACAATAGCTTACCTTGAGCGCTTCGTGCTCAGGTGAGCTAAAAAGCAATTCATTTATTCTGGCCGCTATTTATCAAATGATTTCCTTGACAACTTAAAATTATACACTTGCGCTGTAGAGTTCCTGTATGATTCAATAATTTGGGTTGTGTTAACTATTACTTTTACTGTTGTCACTTCAGTCATAATTGGTAATAAGATAATGAAATATCTTGTTTGAAACGTGCCAGGAGATAACATACTCAGGTAAATATCAACAGCTGATCAGTACAGTGCAGCAGCCTCTCTTGTTCTAATTTGATAACATCAAGAATGTAAGTGAGCAAAAATGGATGAAAGTGCTATTTGTTTTGATGTCATTTAACAGTCACCCATCTGACCACAATTATGCAAAAGTCAACATTGTACTTAAAGCAACACAATTATTGAGTATGGAGAGTATACATTGAATAAGATAAATCATAATGTTATCTAAAAAATAAAAATATATATATTTAATGCATTGTGTCATCATCATGAAAACAACATGTACTTACATGAAAATGATACAATGCATATACACAAGGCTATTTGGATTAATAAACAATTATGTAAGATATATACAGCTCGCTAAACACAAAAATCATAGCCATATTTAAGAATGACCCAGCCCCTGAACCAGCCCCCAGTCAATTTTTCTACATGTATCTTTTTCATTAATGTACCATATTTTCAGTGGTTTCATTTTATTCCCACTATAGGTTCTAAATACAAAGAATTGATCTAGTCCAATTGTTTTGTCCAAAATAAAAGCATAGTTATTTGACACTAAAGCAAAATTTCAACCCTTCAACCGAGTGTGCATAAAAGGCATCAACAGAGTGCCAATTATCAGATAACATTTCTACTTTGTGATTCAGCACTAGACTTGATTTCTATGAATAAGTTATCTTTATGTCATTTTCTAATGCACCAGTCAGTTGTAACTACAGCCCTCCTAGGTCTAGGGGTATACCAGGGACAGGAGGGGAAATGGGCCATGTTTGTACCTTCCAGGTGGCCTGGCAGTGCCGAGTGAATGCCATGGGGTTTAATTTTGTGCTGAAAATAGCAGGGAATGGGCCTTACCTCGTGTGTGCGTGGTTACAATTGACTGGTGCATAACTCTGACTAGCAAAACTATTCATTTTTAATAGGCTTTGACAGCGCACAATTCTTAACTGCAATAAGAGAACAATTAGTATTTAATTGTGTTTGGTAGAAAGAAGAAAAAAACTCTGGCAGGAGTTGGCCCTCCCACTCACACCCCATATAACATATTGACACCAATATAAAGAAAGTCTGCATCATAGGAGTTCCTTAAATTTTGCCCGCGCATAAAAAAACACTAGTCCATATAAACAGCACACTTCAGAGTCTTTGACCATTTTTAATTTGGCAAATCTATGCGTCCCACTTGTTGTTTTCCTAGCCAAGAATGACAGATCCCAGCGCTAAGTATATTGAGCGGAAAGATAACGGGCACCTGCTAGATGTTTTCAAAATGGCGATGCTTTATTGACATTTATGTCGCTCTAAATTAAACTAATTATTGGTGTTTCACTAAACACTTAAGTGTAATAAGTATAAGGTATTGGCTAGAAAATAAAGTTGAACTTTTGTGCTTTTATTTAACAGTTAAGTGATTAGTGTTGTGGAGTTAAGTTGTAGAATACACATTACACTGGTATGGATCAGTCGACTTGTGGCCTTTAAGGAACAAAATGAATATCCAAATGTTAAAACAGTTCCCTATACGTGCATTATTGTGGCTAAAAAACACACATAAGTTGGAATATAATATCAGCCAACAAAAAACGTATCATAACGTGCGACGTTAAACAAACAAGCCCAACAGATCCCTTCAGGGAAAAGCATGCTCGACCCTGAAGGGGTCTGCTGGTCTTTATATACAGTAAATTCTCAATCCACACAGAACCCGGGCTTTGCTAATTTGCATATTACCAATCAAGTTAACATACATACTATGAACGTACTTCCGTTTAAACGGAATGTGATATACTATGAACACACATCCGCAGCATACAACACACATCCGCAGCATACAGCGGACCGTTACAGTATAAAGATGTTTTATAATCTATCAGATGCATAATATTAGCTGCTGATGCTATTAAGTCAGCTTATTTAGTATGACAAAGCTTATTTTAAAGAACAAACATAAAGAATAACAAAATGTAAAAACACATACATGTACATCTGTAGTTCTGGCTTCCACAACTTTATTGTTGATATTTATTTTTTTGATGTTTACAACACATTAAACATCCAAAAAGGTAATATATAACGTGTTCGCTGGAGTTCTTTAGCTAGTACATCGGTACAGAAAAATCACGTCGTTCAAAATTCAAGGAAGTTAATAATTGTATCAAAAACAGAGTTTATACAAATAAATCACGGTGAGCAATGTACAAATGTTTATACCTGTCCGTCTTGAAACCCCTCCCATGCACTGTCGTCTACAATTGATGTAGATAAATCCACATTTTCCATGTCTTCATCATTTTGACTACTGTTTTGGTTGTCCGCCATTTTAGTTGATACCACGTGACAGTCACATGACAATAAATCAAGGGTCGTCTCAAAATATGTGTTACTGTATAAATCATTTCACGACGGATTTCATTGATTTCTAAATAAATAATTTATTTAGAAATAATGTAGTTCCATATCCTGAAACACTTCAAGAGTCTGGTGCTTTTCGGAACAAAACATACACAACTAAAATTATATTAAAAGAAGAACCACAATCATGTTTTCCTCTTCACTGAGTCGACCCTTAGTTTGACACGTTTTGCACGTGGAAACGTAATTGTTGGCTGACCACTAGCAATAGGTAAAGTACAACTTAAATCTTACTATTTTGTACAATTAAAGATATCGGTGATAATTATGCTTTTAAAGAGTCTTTCTTTAAATTTGTTCTATTCTATACCCTATTATTGGTTTGAGTTGAAGTGTTCCATTAAAGCTGGAAGTAGGATTTGTAATGGGTCCTAGTTCTGGCTTCCATAACTTTAATGTTGATATTTATTTTTTTGATGTTTCCAACACATTAAACATCCAAAAAGGTAATATATAACGTGTTCGCTGAAGTTCTTTAGCTAAATGGGTCCCAGATTTAAAACATCCACTACAAAAGTTTTCATTTTAACTAGTTTAAATCAAAATAGAATTGAAAGTCATGCGATTTAATGATCTTTTTTAAAAAGCAAGTACTTTTGACAATTGAGCAATCAAGTTTTTATGCCACTTGCTTTTTTGGACCCTGTGTATATACATTTATACTTTTTGGTTTAAGATTTTGTCTTAATTTGATTGAATGTTAGCTTTTCGAAATGCTTGAAAATGGTTCCTTTAAAACTGTATTCTGAAAAAAAATCTCTGGCAGGAGTCGGCCCTCCCACTCACACCATATAACATATTGACACCAATATAAAGAAAGGATGTCACATTTAGACAAACCATTTAAGTGTATTGGCATACAGTTCAAAAGGCTGAAGGTATGCTCCTGCCTTTATCCTATAGTCTGAAGACTTAATAGCAATGTTTATGAAAATATTATCTTGAATGAGCATCCATTGCAATGTTTATGAGAATATTATCTTGAATGAGCAGCCATTGCAATGTTAATGAGAATATTATCTTGAATAAGCAGCCATAGCAATGTTTATGTGAATACTATCTTGAATGAGCAGCCATTGCAATGTTTATGAGAATACTATCTTGAATGAGCAGCCATTGCAGTGTTTATGAGAATACTATCTTGAATAAGCAGCCATTGCAATGTTTGTGGGAAAATTATCTTGAATAAGCAGCCATTGCAATGTTTATGAGAATAGTATCTTGAATGAGCAGCCATTGCAGTGTTTATGAGAATAGTATCTTGAATAAGCAGCCATTGCAATGTTTATGGGAAAATTATCTTGGATATAAGCAGCCATTGCAATGTCTATGAGAATATTATCTTGAATGAGCAGCCGTTGCAGTGTTTATGAGAATAGTATCTTGAATAAGCAGCCATTGCAATGTTTATGGGAAAATTATCTTGGATATAAGCAGCCATTGCAATGTCTATGAGAATATTATCTTGAATGAGCACTCATAGCAATGTTTATGAGAATAGTATCTTGAATGAGCAGCCATTGAATGTTGTTGTTTTTTTCATTTTTCATTTGAAACTTTGATTTGAAGTATTCCTTGTAAAGGCATATTCTTTTCAGTCTTTCTGTGATTGCCATGACAACACCAAAGTCAGAAGTTGAGGAAGATGATGGAGCCAGCAGTTCCACCTCGAGTCCTCAAAAGTCCCCCAGTAAGATGAAGTGGGGAGAAGCAGAGGAGCTCACTGACACTGTGGTCATCTCAGGAATATCATGTCGCTTGCCAGGCTGCAACAACATGGCAGAGTTCTTGAACAAACTGCTGAAAGGAGAGGAAATGATCAGTGACAAGGTTTCACAGGATGATCAATATGGTAAGAGACGTCATCATTTAGTTAAGTGTATTCAATACGCATCATCACAATGCTACAAAGCAAACTACAGGGACATGCCAAGCAACAGAAGACTCATTGTGAGTGTAATATTTATATCAAGTCGACACTCAAAGCCAGATTCAGATTATAGTTTAAACCGATTCATTTTATAGCAGTCATGAATCAAATTATTGTAATATTACAATCACTGTTATTGATACAACTTTACATGGGAGTGTGGTATTGTGCTTTTGGGGAACCAGAGTACTTGGAGGAAAACCACTTGTACAGCTTGGTGAGCACAAACCAAACTCACATGCACCCAGATAGATTTTCAAACCTGTTATTGTGGCAGCAACCACCTCTAATAGGACAACCAAATAATATTTTTAGGGTGCGAGAGGTGAAGGTGAAAACTATTTTATGTTGTTGTTTTAAGATCTACTGGCAAAGGTTAGAAAAGCTTATGCCATGGTGTGCTGTCAGTAGTCATTGTGTTCATACATAATTGCTTGTGAATGCGATAAAGTCTTCAGTTTTGATTGTATCTAAATCAAACTTACATAGGAGTTAGAAATCCATGAGAGCTTGAAGCTGTCTTTAAAACCTGTCAGATCCACCCATGCATGACTGGATTATTGTCCTTGAAATGCTGCAGCTCAAACAAAAGTCTAGTCTAGGGAGACAACTTGTACAGAGAGTTGTGTTTATTTGTAGTGATTCCATCCCTTTGCCCTTTGTGAAACATACAGATTACTTCCTACTGCCCTTTGAATTTGGGTTCAATATACTGCCTATTTCAAGTACAAATGTATGCTTTGGATAAAAAAAACACAAAAAAAAAACAAGTTATGCCAGTAGAGCATAGGCTTTTGTGGGCCGTTTGTCTTAGGCAAATATTTGCTACAATCATTGTCAGTTTTCAGGGAAATACATAAAAAATGTTTTAATGCATGTATGTTTCAAACTATCAGATGGGGTATTCATAGAAGAGTGCCCACATTGGGGCAGGCTGGACGATGTCGATAAGTTTGATGCCCAGTTCTTTGGGATCCCAGAGGAAAGGGCCAGGGTAATGGACCCACAGCTCAGAATTCTGCTGGAGGTTGTTATGGAGGCACTTGTAGATGCGGGTATGTTGGTTACTTTGAAGAATTTGCTTGTTTCATCGTTTGACCAAAGTTTCATTTATTTTCAAATGTCAGTCATCCTTAGAGAGCATTGGTAAGTTCGTGTCTTTTTCAAGGTATTGTGTGTCTTTAGAGACTATTAAAAATGCTTAAATCTGCTATTTATTACTAAAAAATGATGAACAGTTGTTTGTACATTGCAACATAAACTTATTTGCATACTACAGGACTGGATCCAAGCTGCCTTGCGAGGGTGGGTGTGTATGTGGGGACTGGGGATTCCCAGGCATGGGAGGCATGGAGTTCCGACCCAGACAAGCCGAGGCCAGGGGTGAGGACTGGCTGTGCAAAACACATGATGGCCAACACTGTGTCGGAAGTGTTCCACTGGACTGGTGGGTTTGATGATAGTCCTTACCTGCTTTGTCAACTTATATGATTCTTATTGATTTTTGTCATTTGCTGTGAATACTGTGAAATCATTTATATTCGTTGGCATTAAATTTCGTGGTTTGCCGAAAAATTACAATTTCGTGGGTACTTGAATTCGTGGTTTTTCATTTTTGAAAAAAAATAAATAATCGAAACTGCGATCGTTCTAGATCGTCTGCATTATCTCCACGCGCTGGCCCGTGATTTCCATCTTCTACGTCACTCGGTTTATGACACTCGCTAAAGTGGTACGACATGCCAATTAGTGCATATCAATTATCGATTTAAATGGAAAATAAGTTCATAAAAGAAGATGTACCCTGATCATAACTACAAGTTAAGTCAAATAGGCGAAGCCATTGAATGCCAATTAAGAATTTTGCAAACTGTGAAAACACAGAGAAGGTCCGTATATTTGAGTAAACAATCCCTAAAAATTGCTGATGTCTACAAATTCAATCACTTTTGAATATCATTTCATTTCAATATTTATTCACACGTTTTTGTTTAATAAGTATATTGAACGCGTTGTTTTGTACATTGTCACGTTGGGTGCTCAGTAACCTCCAATGTAATGGATTAATTATTTCATTAAATAAAAAAATCGAGAACAAACACTCATCACTCACATCTTGTAAACTTAGAGATTTTCATGAACAGCACATGTTTAGGCACGTGCTTCAGATTTACAGTGTGACGGATATTTACGCTGTATACTGCGGCCTCTATAACAAATAAACTAGACTATTTACATAACATGGCAATTGAAAAAGTGAATAAAGGGTTTATATTTCGTGGGATCTTGAATTCGTGGATCACCCAATCCACGAAAACCACGAACATTAATGCCCCACGAACATTAATGATTTCACAGTAAGTGAGTGTCCAAAAGAATGTTTGATGGGCACTTTATTGGAAAAGATTGACTGAACTATTATGTTAAAACATACCCATAAATAAAGCCATATGATAATGTGGTAATGGAATAAAACCTAAATGATTTGGCTTAAAAATATAATTTTAAAAACAAAGACTTGAAAGATGGCTTGCTTTCAGCATTGATATCCCGATTTCAGGGCCCAGTCTTACCCTCCAGGGCAGTGATGCTGCAGGCTGTTTGGCCCTTGAGCAAGCATATTCCAGTCTGAGGCAGGGTGATGTTGAATGTGCAGTGGTTGCCGGGGCAAGCATTGCATTCAAAATGGCTGCAAACATGTGGATGACAGAACATGGCCTTGGCTCAGACATGCCGAAGCCTTTTGACAAATCTGGTATCATAATTTATGCACACTGGTAGTTACTCAACTATTAAAATAGGGACAGAATCTTGTCTTATTATTGTGTTTTAAGATTTCATTAATATGAGTGACCTCGAAATCAATAAATGATACTATGAAAATTTTGTGTTTTTCAAGGATCATGTCTCTGGGACCCATTTGTTATTAAAACTTATAAGTTTTATATGGTGATATTTAATTTGAATTCCTTTATAATTTGTTTTTATTGCTAAAAATTATGCTTTAAATGCTTCTTCTGTTCATTCTGTATTTAAAGCCTCAGGATTTATTGGTGGTGATGGAGTGGTTGCTATGGTGTTACAGTGTCATGAGACGGCCAAGAGGGTTCATGCCATCATTGTAAACACTGAGACACAGGTCTCCAGGCCAGATGAAACAGGTGGGGTACTCTGTCTTGGCAAATGACTTAGTATTTATTTTGCAACAGTTGAGCATCAAAATGACTCTTAGAAGTTTATTTTTTGGAATATTACTATTCTATGTTTAATGTAGTTTTGACACATGACCCCTAAAACTGTCCAAGCAAGCTTTCCATGTCAATATGAATGCTATTGCACCATTTTAGACTAAAATAGCCACCTTTTGAGCTTATTTTTTCGGTCCCCTGTGGAAGGGTTGCATATCCTAAGTTGAGCTCCTGAAATAAACATCCTCTAACTTCATATACTTGATCCACTCTTGCTTATTAATGGTTCAGACAGCCTTCAAAAAAACAAGCACAATCACAGTGAAGGTCTCGTGTCACTTACATGCAATCTAGTAAACTTGAGCATCAAAATGGCTCTTGGAAGTTTAATTTTTGAAATATTTTTATTCTATGTTATGTCGTTTTGACAAAAAAGACCCTGGATGTTTACATGTATTGATGCTTAAATTTATGAATATCATGCCAAACCATAACATCATGTGCTTAATGAAAGCTGAAATTTATAATTAACTTACAGAAAATTCTTTATTTTATGCCAATAACATTCTCAAACCTCCTTTCTTAGGTCTTTGCTACCCAAGCCTCCAGAGCCAGCAGCAGTTTCTTTCTGACTTCTATGTTTCTCTGGATGAAGATGTTCACGATGAGGTGGAGTATGTGGAAGCCCATGGTCTAGGTATACCTGATGTGGACAGGGATGAAGTTGGGGCTCTTGCCAGGGTGCTGTGTCAGGACAGGGTGGGGCAGCTGCAGATAGGCTCAGTAAAGGCCAGCACAGGCCACACATTGTCTGTGTCAGGTAGGGTCAAACACTGTGGCTAATAGATTAAGAAGTACCGTATTATATCATGTATAGGACGCTAGCATAGATAGGACGCAGGCAAAAAAATAGTTGAGAAAACGGGTAAAAACCCTTAATATATAAGATAGGACGCAGCGAAAAAATGTCAAAATCGGAGCCGAAAAATTGAGGTTGGTCAAGTATTTATAACATATATATTGAAGTAAAAAACAAACAAAAAATTGTATATAAGGCATATTTTGGTAACTGTCTTGTGTATTTCGATAATTATTGTCGTATATTGGTAATTTAGCGTACGTACACAACAATGATATATGTCTTGACATTTTGACAACATTTACGCATATTATAAGACTTATACAAATGCCGTAATAGTCCCGACTGCCAGTCAACCGTTGTAACCGTTACAATAGTCTCGACATGCCTTCTGAATGACAGTCAACCGTTGCAACCGTTGCAATCGGAACAAAACTGTGTATTGTCAAAACTGATGATTGTTTTGATAAGGCTTGTCGCTGTGCGGATTAAAGCATGTCAGCATAATTAAGTGTCAGTAATTAGCCTTGCCAGCGGAAGGCACATCGGGTAAAGTGCGAACAAACAACCATAAGGTATTACCATCACAATAGTTTGTTCTATTGATGTTTTTCTAATGACAGACAGCGGGATTTTTTCACACCTTCGCACATTTGAAAAGATTTGATAGTGACAATAATGCTACTCTGCGTTATGCACATTCATTTATCATTTTTTTAAAACAGTAACATACAACAAAATGTTTTGTAAAATATCGAACGATTAATTGATATTTACCTCCTTTCCCGATTTCCGTTATATCTCAATCCAGTTAAAGTGCTGACTCACATCGAGTTTTTGTGAGTAGCGTCCCTTTTATAAAAAAAGTAAACACTCATGTTTTTTTTCAATTTATTTCTCAATAAATCATTTTAAAGTAGACATTCAATATATTTCTTTGTGTGTTAACTTGCGTGATTTTACCTATGTCAGTTGTTCTCTTCGGTGACGCAGTACAGATACTTACTATTACCGCGTTCTTCCCCGGTCCGATATTTTCGACCTGAAATGGACTTGGAAAAAAACAGATGAAATTCTAATAGCATAGAAAGGACGCAGGCAATTTTTAAGACGAGAATTGGGGGTAAAAAAGTGCGTCCTATGCATGATATAATACGGTACAAATACATTGTCATTGGTTCTTCTGATGCATATGAAATCTACTAGCAGAGCAACACTTTTGTTCTCAATTCCTTAATTTTCAGCTTGTTTATAGAGTTTGTGAATATACAAAGCAGCTATGATTTTCATTTCAGTTTTGGTTTCAATTGCAAAGATATTGGTTGCCATGGGAAGTGGTATGATACCAGCAAACACAGAATTTGCTGAAAACAACCCTAAAATATCTCCATTAAGAGATGGAAGAGTCAAAATTGTAAAAGAAAACACAAGAATGCATCATGGGTATTGTGCAGTAAATAGCCTTGGTATGGGTGGCTATCACAGCCATACCCTCCTATTGGCCAATGAGAAAACCCGCGCACTGCATTACATGGCGTCACACTCCGCTCGACTGTGTGTGTATCAAGGAGTTACAGAAGAGGGCCTGCATAAGTTGCTTCAGGTAAGAAACAATGTGAAATGGCAGATAGAAGTATCGGTAGGTTTGTGATGTGTTCTTTAGAAGACACGCTTGTAATAACAGAATAAACTGATATAAGTACATTATTATAGTGTACATTGAACATTAGTAATGCATTTCCAATGGTAATCTAAATGGAATTCCAGTATTTGCAGTTGTGCTAACTTCTCACAAAGGTTTACAATTCACAGCCTTCATGGTGTATGTGTGTTTGGTGAACCAGCAGACTTCCTCTTAATTCTATGGTTTACCCCTACAACTGAAAAACAACATTCGTCCAGTAAGCGCATTGATTAACGCACTTCCGGCCTTTGCATAGCATTTAGAGGTTGGTTTATGGTCACCAAGCTCACAAGACCAGTGATTTTCTCAGGTAGTGCGCTAACATAAGAAGACCACACCCACCCTTAACATCATTAAATAACTCTTAACAAACATTATTAAACAAATAATGTTTAAAGTAACAAAAGACCACGTCTCCTAAACCATTTATCTCTTGTTCTTATACTTGAAGAATATTTTTTCAAACAAAACTAATCCACTTTTCCAACCTCTCTATTTCTCCATTAGTTCATGTGCAACCATTGTGATGACTTCGAACTGCACAGCCTGTTGAATGAAACCAGCCAGTTGGAATTGACCTCGGGACAGAGCGGCCAGTACCCATACAGGGGATACTGTGTCCTAAACTCCGGGGCACCTGAGGTACATGTAAAGGTAAGACGTCTTCGTTTTATTTTTTCCCAGTAATTTTTGCCTGGTTTGAAATATCAAGTTGACCTTCGTAATTTTGAGAGTTTACACTTGTTAAAAAAGTTAGTAAATATTATATAGATATACATAAAGATGATTTCAATCATGTGTTATTAGTTGTTTATGCTCACTTCTAATAATAATATTAATTTTTAACTGTTATACTCTTCAGTGCTTTTCAGCTCCATTGCATCATCCATTGTGGCTGGTGTTCTCAGGAGTGGGCAGTATGTCTCCAGCCCTTGGGCGGTCACTGCTAGGTCTTGATTTGTTCCACCAGTCAGTCCTAGAAAGTGGGGAGGTCCTTAAACAGTATGACTTCAACCTGCACTGCCTGCTTACAGAGGGTGGTGACAACGCCTTTGAGGTTATTCTTAACAGACAAGTTGCTCTTACAGTCATACAGGTGTGTATTTGTCATACGACATTGGTGTAATTTCCCTATGACTATTAGCAACACTTGCATATTGTTTTGTGCGTTTGATTCTTTGTTGGGAACTACAGTAATTGAAACTGTGATGAAAAGTTGTTAAAGTGCACAAATATTGTGTTTTGACAGATTGGATTCGTGAGCCTGCTTAGAGAAATGGAAATTGTGGTAGATGGTCTGCTTGGGTTGGGCAGTGGTCAGTTGGCTTGTTGCTACATGGATGGCAGTCTGACTGCCCGTGAAGCTATACTTGCTGCATACTGGTGGGGTCATGCATTGGAAAACTGCAAGAACAAGGATCTTAAGGCTGCGGCAGAGGCATTTAGGAGGAATATGAAAGGGGTAATGAAATCATTTTTAGCTGGACTATTCAAAGAATAAGGAGGGCTTTACTACTCGCCCCAGCGTCAGCGTGGGCGTCCGGTTAAAGTTTTAGGGCAAGTTGGGATTTTTACTTATAACTTCAATACCCTTCATTCAATTCACTTAATACTTCAGACAGTTGTTCAGGACCATCATATAATAATGTTAGATAACTCCATATTATCCTTAATACAAGTTATGGCCCCTGATTGACTTAGGAACTTAGGTTAAAGTTTTAGAGCAGGTTAAAGTTTTAGGGCAAGTCGGGATTTTCACTTATAACTTCAATACTCTTTATTCAATTCATTTAATACTTCACGAAGTTGTTTAGGGCCATCACATAATGAGGTTAGATAACTCCATAAAACCTTTATACAAATTATTGCCCCTGTTTGACTTTGGAACTTTGGTTAAAGTTTTAGGGCAAGTTGGGATACTTATAAATAAATTATATACCCTTCCTTCAAATTACTTAATACTTAACACAGTCGTTCAGGACCGTCACACAATTATGTTACAAAACTCCATATTATCCTTAATACAAGTTATGGCCCCTGATTTACTTGCGTACTTATGTTAAAGCTTTAGGGTAGGTTAAAGTTTTCGGGCAAGTTGGGATTTTAATAAAAACAAACTTATATACCCTTTGTTCAATTGACTTAATACTTTACACAGTTATTGATGACCATCTTACAATAAGGTCACATAACTCCATTTTAACCCTAAATTCAAATTATGGCCTTTTATTGACTTTTTTTTCAATTTATCTTTTTATTTCTTTTGACAGGCACATTTTTATATTCTTAACCAGGTTTTCATAAAGGGAAAACAAGTTATTAGAAAGACTTACGCCATTGTTTGGGCAGGCTGGTAGAGGGTAGTGTCAAAGTCACCTTATATATTGAATGATTTTAGCTAGGTTTGACATATAGTGACCAAACTTGGTATAAAGGAAGAATTTATGGAGACGTTTCATGGGAATGCATTTGAGGACCCTAGGCTCAAGGTCAAGGTCAAAGTTACTATAAATAGAAAAACGGTTGGTATTGAATAACTTAAGTAAAGGTCGACATATTGTTACCAAACTTGATATATAGGAAGAGTTTATAGAGACTTTTCCTGAGATTGTTTTTTGGGCGATGAGACTCATTGTCTAGGTCAAGGTCACTGTTGCTAAAAATAGAAATATGGTTAGAACTGAATAACTTCAGTAAGGGTTGACTTAGTGTGACCAAACTTGGTATATAGGATAAGTTTATGCAGAGCTTTCATTGGATTGCCTTTTAGCCCCATAGGGTCAAGGTCACTGTTGCTAAAATAGATTACTGTTTGGTACTGAATAACTTTAGTTATGGTTGACATACTGTGACCAAACTTGATATGTAGGAAGAGTTTATGGAAGACTTCCATGGGATTGTGTTTGGGGCCCCTAGAATCAAGGTCAGGCCACACCAAATTAATGTTTAGTTCCTCCGATTTTTGCCAACAAAAATTGGAGCGAGCGAACGAAGAAAAAAAAAAGAAAATTTTTTTTTTGTCAGTTTTCATAAAAACCGAAGCGAGCGAAGAGCAAAAAATATTTTTTTCCTTATATTCAATATAAATAAGAAAGATTGTTCAAAATAATTGCCCTTAAACCCATTTTAATGCCATCTTGAACTGAACCTCTAATGGACATTGGGAAAATGTCGGAATACATACTATTTATACATCCGTGTTTAGTACAAACATTATATGGATAAATCTAATTTCTTATATAATTAAAACGTACTTTAATATGACGATCATTCATAATAATAAATAACCCTGCTTTTAGTAAAAAGTTTGAAACAACTTATATAAATCTACCTGAATCAGTTTAACATCATAAATGCAACTGTATTTAGACATAACTTAGGATTGATTTTGGATTTGTAAAAAATGATCACTTACACAGGCATCATCAAACATCAGATTCCATATAACATAGAATAAATTTTGTTTTTATTATCACAGGAAATGCAATGACATGTGCTTATTAAAACAAAAAGAACAAGGGTGTTTTTCAGAGTACTTTTTTTTGGTTATTTAGATGTTTTTATGCACCAGCCAATTGTATATGCCCCCCCCCCCCCCCCCCCCCCCCCGGAATAGCAGGGACTTTGACTTCCGGTCTCTCAAAACCCGGGTAAAATACCTGACCTGCAGGGACACACTGCTGGTAAAATCCCTGCCAAATGGCCCCTCAACCCCAAATACCTATGTGAGGCCCATTCCCGACTATTTTCAATATGAGGACAAAACCACATTCACTAGGCACTGCGGGGCCACCTGAAAGGTAAAAACACAGCCCATTGCCTCTGCTGTCCCCGGAATACCCCTTGAACAAGGGCGAGGGGTGGGCGGGGCAGTGGTTACAATTGACAAGTGTATTACAATCCCGGATTATGCTGCAAATAAAAACAAAATATAAGGTGATAAACTTAGGCTTACTTATATTGAGGTATATCCAGACCAGTGTTTATATCGCTATTTGTGAAAAGATATTTGTTCAAAACTGTTGTTTTGTCAGAATTTGATCAAAAATGAGCTTGAAACATCAATTTGGACCAAACAATGACTCGTGTTCCAGTTAAGTTGACCTGTCCGATTTCCATTCAAAACGAGTCACTAATTACACAATATAATCGCTACCAGTCTCAGATACACCTGCTTTATTGCATAATGATTGCTTTAAATAATGATCCTTTAGTGAATGAGACGATCAACAATGACTTCAAGCATGCTCAAAACTTATTTATTGTCAAAAATAAGATTTTATTTCCAAACTTCGAGCCACATTGTTTATACCGGAAGCTGCCATTTTGATTGAATTTATTGAAACCCATGCTAAACCGATCGATATACAGTATAAAAACACTACGCATCGGTAACTTCCCTTTTCAAAAACTAGTGTAGAAAAATTATACTTGAGTATTTTTAGCCTTTTAATAAATTATTACCTGAAAAAAATCTGCTTGGCGATCAAAATATTTTTTTTAGGTTTTCAAAAAAATAGGAGCGGTAAATCCGCAGAACGAAATATCAATTTGGTGTGGCCTCACTGTTACAAAAAATAGAGGATAGTAGTTGAAACTGAATCTCTTCTGCCAATCATTTAAAAGCCGGTTTTGTCACATCGCGATTCTTGTTTACTTTTTACTTTGATTTTTTTATTGCTTTTGACAGGCACATATTACATCATTTTTGTATTCACTTCTAAGTCAAAGCAGCATAATCGAGCAAGCTGTCTTACAACAGCTCTTGTTTTGTAAAGTACTTTACAACAGATTAATAAATTAATTTACTCTTCATTTAGATTATTCAGCCCAAGTCATTTTCCAAGTGTTGGGTGCATACATCACAATCAAAGGCTGAAAGTTGTACCATTGACTATCTTGTGGAGATCATGTCTTGTGAAGCAAAAAGGGAACAAGCTAAAGAAGTTCCAAGCCATGATGAACACCAGCTAGAAGCCTTTAAACAAGTACCTAGACACGCAATTGTCATTGAGGTTGCAACAGGACAAGGGACTTCGAAAAAGATACAAGAGTTATTAGACAACCAAGTTACTGCTGTAAGCTTGATGGAAAAAGGGAGTGATGATGAAGTTGAAAATTTCTTCGAAAGTCTTGGACAGTAAGTGTCATGTTTTGTTTGAATATCATTACAGTTAAACTGCAGTCATTCGAACGGCAGTCTTTCGAGAACCGGCGGTCCCTCGAGGTCAGAGCTTGGTTCCGAACATTTTTCCTTCTATTTTTATATAAAATATACTGACGCTGCATCGAAACCTAAATCAGTCGAGGAGTCCAGCATATTAGTCTGTCACAAACACACAAATCATGCACAAAACCATATGGCTCCCTCAAGGTCATAATATCACACTTTTTCTGGAAAAAACTGTTTATCACTGTTTACGTATGACCGATGATAGTTGATTTATAAGGGCATTTGAGAAGATGATTATGAGTTTGAACAGTTTCATGAGACAGACAAGATGCGCCAATCATCAATCCTTGATTTTGCGAAAATTAAATCTCACAAATGCCGTAAAAATTTACTGTCATATTGCAATGTTGCTTGTTGCTTGTGCTTGTAGAGAATGTCCTTTTTGCAAAAATAAACTATTTATTCATTTATATTTACACCTCGGCTTCCATTCCTTAAATGAACTACCTTTCGGCAATTGCGTTCATCAATCGATGAACGCAACATCTTCGGATATGTTTGGATCGGAATTCATTACATAACAATATACATGAAAAATATTTATCTTGTGATCTAAGTTTAAATTGATTACCAGTGAAGTGTATTATTGCAAACATAATAAAGATTTTCAAGAGTAAAGACATAAAGTTTAACTGCTAAATAAAATCACTACGCGATCTGCTTGCAGCGGACTTAAATGTACCTCTTTTTGAGTATGTAAACCGTCCAAATATATCCGAGGTTGTTTTTGAAAAAAATGGCCGAGGAGTTCTGAGTGATCAAATGATGTATTGCTATACATGGTTTCAAACACCTAACAAGTTGAATTTCTCTATACAGAACATAGTCAGTAGTCACGTACATGAAGGGAAGAGGCTGTATATTTGCCATAACTATTTGAAATTTACGTTTAAAAGTTGTTTCAACTGGTTGATCTTTTCCCGCGATATTGTGACGTCATTTGAAAAAAATGCTTCCGGTTACAGTCGGGTCGTTCTATTTACAGAATGGGTAGGAAAGGGTTACTGAAAGGTTTTTTAAAATGAAATAAAGTATTTTTTTAACAATTATTAAATGAAATAATGAACTACTGGTGTAAATATAAGTAATGAATTGCGGGCTTGATGTCATTATCGGGGATACGAACGCAATTGGGCTGGTCAAAGTACGCATGGAGTCCTTCGGACTCCACACACTTAGACCAGCCCAATTGCGTTCATACCCCGATAATGACATCAAGCCCGCAATTCATTCCTTAAATAATTGTTTTTTCTTTTACATTTAGTATATGACAGCCTTTGAACATATGAGCAATTTTCACAATGCAACACATAATCGGTGTCGGATCCCTCGAGGTTTTAGCTCGGACCCCGGCGTCCTTGAGCGATCGCAGTTTTACTGTACAATATTCTTTGTAAAGACCTGTTTTGAAAATAAAAGCTAAAATGTGTGGGCACATAAATTTATTTCAAATGTTTAAGAAACTTGCTTATCTATTGTCTCAAAATGAGACATACATGTACATTTACATTTATGAATGACTACTACAAACAAAAGAAAACTGTAAAACAAATTTTGCAGAACATCAACATTATTGTATACATGTATTTGTACTTCAGTGTTCTTCCAGTTTCAGTGAACTTTATTGATTTTTGTCATTATCTTAAAATTTGATCATTGGTTATGTTTCACATTAAATTGTTTTCAAAATCATGTGAACAGCTAGCAGTATAAGTAAAGGCACATGTAAATAATACCACTTTCTACCCAGGTGCTATCTGGCTGGCCTGCAGTTTAACCCCCTTGGAATATTCCCCCCCATGGAGTATCCTGTCTCTCGAGGCGTCCCCTTGCTATCACCCTTCTTTACCTGGGACCACGCCCATTCCTGGGACGTGCCACACCAAGAGGACTTTCTTACTGGGGGACACGGACAATTCAGCCAGACCAGCTTTCAGATTGCTACAGGTGATAATAATGAATAGAGATCTTAAAAATGTAGCAAGTCGCATGTTTAAAAGAAATATATATAACAGTGAATTTAATGTGTGGTATGATCAATAAAAGCCATTTCAAAACATGCTACAGTGTTTAAACTCTACTTTCTTTAACCATGCCCTATTTTCAGAAAAATACTTAAATTACACTTGAATGTGGATTTTTCATTGTCACACAAGAATTCATGAACTGATTTGTCAATATATTATTCCCCTTATGTGACCGCACTAGTTTATGCAACTTTACAAGCATTATGTTTACATTTGTGATTTCTTTTAGGAGTCAGCAAGAAGTTTTGGTTCACATTGAATGCTTTGGGAACACTTTTAAGCGCATTTGAGTGAGCTACATGTACTCTTATACTTTAAACACAGATGGCAAATACAGTCACCTGCTGGATCATGTGATCAGTGGTCGTCCAGTGTTCCCATTGGCTGGTCACATTCTGTTGGCATGGAAGTGTCTAGCCCGTTACCATGGTGAGCTGTTTGAACAAATGGCTGTGCAGCTTGAAGGTGTACAAGTCCATCGCCCAGTTATCTTGCCTGACAATGGTAAGCATTTTTCAGACACTGAACTCCTGCAAAACAAATAAGATTATTGATGACATTAGGGCCCTTTTTTGAATGGTCTCTTCAAAAAAATTTATGCCCCCCTTCGAAGAAGAGGGGTATATTGCTTTGCACATGTTGGTCGGTCAGTAGGTCGGTCGGTCGGTCCGTTGGTAGACCTAAGCTTGTCCGAGTGATAACTCAGCAATTCCTTGATGTATGGTCATCAAACTTGACATGAAGATAGGGCTTGACCAGTAGATGACCCTTATTGATTTTAGGGGTCATCGGGTCAAAGGCCAAGGTCACAGTGACCTTAAATGGTAAAAGGATTTTAAAGCTTGTCTGAGTGATTAATAAACAATATATAGACCTATGGTCATCAAACTTGACATAGAGGCTGGGCCTGACCAGCAGATGACACCTATTGATTATAGAGGTCATCGGGTCAAAGGTCAAGGTCACAGTGACCTTGAATGATAAAAGGTTGTCCGATTGGTAATTTGACAATGCCTACACCCATGGCCCTCAATCTTGACTTGGAGGTTGGGTCTGACCAGTAGATGACCCCTATTGATTTTGGGGCTCATCGGGCCAAAGGTCAAGGTCACATTGACCTTGAATGAGAAAAGGTTGTCCGAATGATAACTGGACAATGCCTGCACCCATGGCCCTCAAACTTGACATGAAGGTTGGGCCTGACCAGTAGATGACCCCTCTTGATATTGGGTCAAAGGTCAAGGTCACAGTGACCTTTAACACAAAAAAGTTAAAGATTCTCCCAGAGATATCTCAACAAAGCCTGAACCTATAATCATCAAACTTGACTAGAGGGTTGGGCTTGACCTGTAAATGACCCGTTTTAGCTCGACTATTCGAAGAATAGGTGGGCTATACTACTCACCCCAGCGTCGGCTTCCGGTTAAAGTTTTAGGGCAAGTTGGGATTTTCACTTATAAGTCCAATACCCTACATTCAATTGACTTAATACTTCACACAGTTGTTCAGGGCCATCACATGATGAGGTTAGATAACTCCATATTATTCTTTACACAGATTATGGCCCCTGATTGACTATGGAACTTAGGTTAAAGTTTTAGGGCAAGTTGGAATATTTATTATGCCCCCGAAGGTGGGCATATTAAAATCGCACCGTCCGTCCGTCTGGCTGTCCGGCCGTCCGGCTCTGTAACTTTCCCTTGTATGGACAGATTTTAAAATAACTTGCCACATGTTTTCCACATACCAAGATGATGTGTGGCGTGCAAGACTTGTGTCCCTACCTCAAAGGTCAAGGTCACACTTAGTGTTTATTCACAATGGAGTGCTGCATATAAGGACATAGAGTATAGGTTGTCGTGTCCGGGCTGTAACTTTCTCTTGTAAGGACAGATTTTAAAATAACTTGCCACATGTGTACCACATACGAAGACGACGAGTCGCGTGCAAGACCCGTGTCCCTACCTCAAAAGTCAAGGTCACACTTAGTGTTTATTCACAATGGAGTGCTGCATATAAGGACATAGAGTATAGGTTGTCGTGTCCGGGCTTTAACTTTCCCTAGTATGGACAGATTTTAAAATAACTTGCAAAATGTGTTCCACATACCAAGACGACGTGTCGCGTGCAAGACCCGTGTCTCTACCTCAAAGGTCAAGGTCACACTTAGTGTTTATTCACAATGGAGTGCTGCATATAAGGACATAGAGTATAGGTTGTCGTGTCCGGGCTGTAACTTTCTCTTGTATGGACAGATTTTAATATAACCTGCCACATGTGTTCCACATACCAAGACGACGTGTCGCCTGCAAGACCCGTGTCCCTACCTCAAAGGTCAAGGTCACACTTAGTGTTTATTCACAATGGAGTGCTGCATATAAGGACATAGAGTATAGGTTGTCGTGTCCGGGCTGTAACTTTCCCTTGTATGGACAGATTTTAAAATAACTTGCCAAATGTGTTCCACATACCAAGACGACGTGTCGTGTGCAAGACCCGTGTCCCTACCTCAAAGGTCAAGGTCACACTTAGTGTTTATTCACAAGGGAATTCTGCATATAAGGACATAGAGTATAGGTTGTCGTGTCCGGGCTTTAACTTTCTCTTGTATGGACAGATTTTAAAATAACATGCCACATGTGTTCCACATACCAAGACGACATGTTGTGTGCAAGACCCGTGTCCCTACCTCAAAGGTCAAGGTCACACTTAGTGTTTATTCACAATGGAGTGCTGCATATAAGGACATAGAGTATAGGTTGTCGTGTCCGGGCTGTAACTTTTAGATTGTATGGACAGATTTTAAAATAACATGCCACATGTGTTCCACATACCAAGACGACATGTCGCGTGCAAGACCCGTGTCCCTGCCTCAAAGGTCAAGGTCACACATAGTGTTTATTCACAATGGAGTGCTGCATATAAGGACATAGAGTATAGGTTGTCGTGTCCGGGCTGTAACTTTCCCTTGTATGGACAGATTTTAAAATAACTTGCCACATGTGTTCCACATACCAAGACCACATGTCGCGTGCAAGACCCGTGTCCCTACCTCAAAGGTCAAGGTCACACTTAGTGTTTATTCACAATGGAGTGCTGCATATAAGGACATAGAGTATAGGTTGTCGTGTCCGGGCTGTTACTTTCCCTTGTATGGACAGATTTTAAAATCACTTGCTACATGTGTTCCACATACGAAGACGACGTGTCGTGTGCAAGACCCATGTCTCTACCTCTAAGGTGAAAGATACACTAAGCGTTTATTCACAAGGGAATTCTGAATATAAGGACATAACAGTGTAGGTTGTCAAGTATGGGTGGTATTTTTTATGTTCAGAGGCAATTTAAAATAACTTGCCATATGTATTTGACAAGTAAAGGCAAGATCAACTTTTCATGTACTGACCTTGTTCGTAGGTCAATGTCACATTCGGGGGCATTCGTTACATACTGTGACAGCTCTTGTTAATAACTTCTATATCCTTGGTTCAATTGACTTAATACTTCACACAGTTGTACAGGACCATCACACAATGAGGTTACATAACTCCATATTATCCTAAATACAAGTTATGGCCCCTGATTGACTTAGGTTAAAGTTTTAGGGCAGGTTAAAGTTTTAGGGCAAGTTGGGATTTTCACTTAAAACTCCAATACCATTCACAGATGTTCAGAGCCATCACATAATGAGGTTAGATAACTCCATATGATCTTTTATACAAATTATGGCCCCTGATTGACTATGGAACTTAGGTTAAAGTTTTAGGGCAGGTTGGGATATTGTTTAATAACTTCTATACCCTTCATTCAATTGACTTAATACTTCACACAGTTGTTCAGGACCATCACCCAATGAGGTTACATAACTCCATATCCTTAATACAAGTTATGGCCCCTGATTGACTTGGGTAAAAGTTTTAGGCAAGTTAAAGTTAAGGGCAAGTTGGGATTTTAATAAAAAAACATTTATACCATTCATTAAATGCACTTAATAAAATTCAAAATTAATTACGCCCATCTTACAACAAGAAACATAACTCCATTTTAAGCCTAAATACAAATTATGGCCCTTGTTTTTTTGTTTTTTTTTTGTTTTTGTTTTTTTAATTTTCTTTGAAAGGCATATTTGTATATTCTTAACCACATTTTCATAATGGGAAATCAATTTATTTGAATGACTTTCATCATTGTTTGGGTGGGCTGGTATGAGGGCAGCATCAAAGTCACCTTATGTATCGAATAATTTTAGTTAGGTTTGACATAAAGAGACCAAACTTGGTATTATTACATCGTTATTGTATTCTAAGTCAAAGCAGCGTAGTCGACCGCGCTGTCTTATAACCGCTCTTGTTATTTAAGTGGTCATCAGGTCAAACGTCAAGGTCACAGTGACCTTAAATCCAATAAGCTTGTCTGTGTGATAACTTGACACTGCCTGCACCCATGGCCCTAAAACTTGACGTGGAGGTCCATGCATATTTCATTCAATTGTCCAAATAATCCTGACAACATGGTGCTCAGGGGGGGGGGGGGGGGGCATAATGTTTGACAAACATCTCTTGTTTTTTTTATTATTTACCAGAGCATGATTCATGTCATTTGTTGGGTTATACATTTTACTGCTTCATCACAATCATCAAAGTGGACATTTGCCCCAAAAACATGTATTATGTTAAGTTTATACACAAACTCTGTTTGATAACAATTGAAATTCATAGGAGCACTGCTAAGCATGCATGTCAGGGTGATCCCCCTTGTTGGTGAGTTTGAGATCACAGAAGGCCAGGAGCTGGTGTGTAGTGGGAGAATCACACGCCTTGGGAAATCCCTACCTGACACATGTCTAGATGCCCCACCCACATCACCACTGAGGAAGCTGGAGATACATGTACGTTTAAGGAAATCGTAGTTTGTAAAATCTGGTTACATTGACTGGGATATTCAATTTAAGGCATTGTTTTGTTAAGGCCCGGTCACACCGCAAGAACTTTGCTGGAGCGTTCCTGGAGTGGTGAAAACAATTCATCACCGCTCGCTACCGTTCACCAGAAGTTGGCCCCCGATAAGGCAACGCCCTATAGGCTTGGCCACCGCTTATGGTCCCCTCCTACCGCTCTGAAAGTTTTGAGCTGCACAAAATATTGCGAGCGGTGATGAGCGGGCAATTTTCCGCTCCGGCAAAGTTCACCACCGCTCCAACAACGCCCAGTCAGAGTTTGGCACCGCTAGACGCAAGTTTGTGGACGCTTGGGTCCGCTAGGCCAACGCAGAAATCTTGAACGCTGGACCACCGCTGCTTCGCCAGCTTTGCCTGGGCGGTGATTAAACGTTGCACAAACTTTGGTGGAGCGGTTGTAAGCATTTTACGAGCGGACACAGGATTGCTGGAACGGTGTCGGGCGTTGAAGCAGCTATCCATTGCGGTGATGAACTTTGGTTTGGCGTTGGTATGGAGGTGTCGGAGCAGGACCAGAATTTGGCTATAAATACGGGGAGAAATGGACCAGTAGCCCATTTGGAATCGAGCTGCCGTTGAGTGCAGACCTCATTTACATCGAATTTGCTCAAAGTTACAGTAAAACTGTACTACCATGGATGCTGAGAGACTTGCTATGATTGGTGCACTAGTCCAGCAGCAGAATCAGAACCTCCTCAGATTGCAACAAGCTGTTGACAGAAGGAGAAGAGAGAGAAGAAGGCTGCTGCCTTTCCTTCTCCAGCCTTCCTCTTCTTTTGTCTACGTGGCATGATGAACTTCAACTATTGACTTCTATCAAAAATCTATCAGAACTTCTATCAAAGCGATCCTTTCAGCTCCGTAGTCAAAAGCGGTATGCCGCTAAACCAACTTTAAACCCCCGCCGAGCCAACGCCCGCATGCGCAGAACCCCGCTCTATCAACGCTCCCGTCACCGCTAAACCAACGCTCGCTACCGTTAAGCCAACGCTATAGCAATGCCGGCTTCAGCGGTGCACCGCTAAGGCAACGCCCGTGTTTTCGATTTTTTCCCCATTTTGTGCGCGGTGACGAGCGTTGTCGAAATTCGATCCCCTCTCCCTACCGTTCAAGGAACGCTCCAACAGAGTTCGGGCGGTGTGACCGGGCCTTTAAATCATGTATCTCAAATTAAAATGTTACTGTGCTTTGAGTAAAAGAATGAAATATGACAGTGGTAATGAATTATGACGTAGACATTTAGCTAGAAAGACAGCTGGTTGGCAATATATAATAACATGAAGAAGGTACATTATTTGTTCATTGAGCTTTTTTTTCCTTTTACCAGTTAACTCAAGAGGAGGTATACAGGGAGTTATGTCTGATGGGTCACAACTACAGTGGAAAGTTTCAGGTGGTCACACAGGCAGACAACAATGGTACATGAACCCTACTACAACATATTTACTGTTTAGGTTAAATGTTATGATTATGCATTTCAATTATTACTTTATAATTGAAAGTCATCTTGTTTTGAAAGAATATACTGTAATATAAGATAACATTGATCCACAAGTTGATAATGCGAGAAAGATTTCAAAGCAAACTATTGCCTTGAATAGATATATTGTTAGAATGTATAACTTTGTTCACCCCCGTTTATATCAAAATTGCTACCACAATGTTTTGTCCTTAGGAGAGAGTGGTCAGGTTACCTGGACTGGTGACTGGTTGACATTTATGACTGGAATGATACAGCTGAGCCTTCTTGGTGAACCAGTCCATCGATCTCCACACATCACCAGACTTGGTCAGGTTTCCATCAATCCAGCTGTACACAGGGATGGTGTGGAATCTGGATTGGCACTAGGTATGCAAAGTTGTAAAATGTGGTTCATTATTCCCCTGCCATACCGAAGCTCTTTACTTCCATCAACTTTGCCTAATCAGGCTGGGATTTTTATTATCCCCCGCCTTGAAAAGGCGAGGGGATATAGTAATGGTAGGCGCGATTCCATGCGTGTGTGCGTGCGTGTGTGTGTGCCTCTGTCCGCTCCACATTCATTTCTTTGCATCTCCTCTTACATTTCTCACGCGATTTCTACCAAACTTTCACAGATTGATGATCATAAAGTGAAGCAGCGCATATTGTCGGGCTTTTGCGATTCGACCATTTTTGAAAGAGTTGTAGCCCTTTGTTTATTTTACATTTAAAATTGGTTTCTTTGCAATTCCTCGTATGTTTTTCATGCGATTTCTACAAAACTTTCACAGATTGATGATCATAAAGTAAAGCAGTGCATATTGTCGGGCTTTCCTGATTTGACCATATTTGAAAGAGTTATGCCCTTTGCTTATTTTACATTTAAAATTGGTTTCTTCGCAACTCCTCTTACGTTTTTCATGCGATTTCTACCAAACTTTCACAGATTGATGATCATGAAGTAAAGCAGCGCATATTGTCGGGCTTTCCTGATTTGACCATTTTTAAAAGAGTTAATGCCCTTTGCTTATTTTACTTTTAAAATTGGTTTCTTCGCAACTCCTCTTACGTTTTTCATGCGATTTCTACCAAACTTTTACAGATTGATGATCAGAAAGTGAAGCAGTGCATATCGTCGGGCTTTCCCGATTAGACCATTTTTGAAAGAGTTATTGCCCTTTGCTTGTTTTACATTTAAAATTGGTTTCTTCTCAACTCCTTTTACGTTTTTCATGCGATTTCTACCAAACTTTCACAGATCGATGATCATAAAGTGAAGCAGCGCATATTGTCGGGCTTTCCCGATTTGACCATTTTTGAAAGAGTTATTGCCCTTTGCTTATTTTAATTTAAAATTGTTTTTTTTCGCAACTTCTCTTATGTTTTTCTTTTTACCAAACTTTCACAGATTGATGATCATAAAGTGAAGCAGCGCATATTGACGGGCTTTCCCGATTCGACCATTTTTGAAAGAGTTATTCCCCTTTGCTTATTTTACATTTAAAATTGGTTTCTCCACAACTCCTTAAGTTTTTCATGCGATTTCTACCAAACTTTCACAGATTGGTGATCATAAAGTGAATCAGCGCATATTGTCTGCCTTTTGCGACTTGACCATTTTTGAAAGAGTTATTGCCCTTTGCTTATTTTACATTTAAAATTGGTTTCTTCGCAAATCCTCTTATGTTTTTCATGTGATTTCTACCAAACTTTCACAGATTGATAACTATATAGTGACGCAGCGCATATTGTTGGGCTTTCACGATTCGACCATTTTTGAAAGAGTTATTGCCCTTTCTTTATTTTACATTTAAAATTGGTTTCTTCGCAACTTCTCTTACGTTTATGACTTTATAGTGACACAGTGCATATTGTCAGGCTTTTGCAATTTGACCTTTTTTGAAAGAGTTATTGCCCTTTCTTAATTTTACACATTTCTTATTTTCCTGAGAAACTACCCTTACCATTGATTGGCTTTCGTTACAAAAAATGTCCCCATGAGGCGGGGGCGGCTGTCTGTGACCGCTCTTGTTAAACCAATTTGCTTTTTCAGGGTTCGAATTTAGACTCGCAAAATGCGAGCGACATTTGCAAATTGCGAGTGACTTTTATTCAAGCTCGCGAAATTCTGCGAGTGGCTTTTTCTAGGCCACAAAATGTTAAAAGGAAAGTAGAATAAACATGAACTTAACTCCTCTACGTAGTCGAGTGTAAACAGCCTATAAGTGGCATGTTTACACTACCAGTTTAAAGAAGATAGTACGGAGTCACGCTCTAGTAAGTTTTCAAAAATAGAACAAATACGGAAAAGGCCGAGTTTTATCTCGAATCGTTCCGGGATGCTCCGAGGCGTGCATAATACAAAGTGAATACAAACGACGTAATCACCTAGCTCAATCATTGACTAACTTTAGCGCTTTCGCGCACTATATGTAAACCCCATCAACCTTTGAATATATTTCCACCCAACTGTCAAAGTGAAGAGACTTCGTCAATCAATATATTTCATGGTCCAAAGCATCCACTAACATTTACTGTTGCTTTTATTTTAAATTTATAATGTTATTGTTTTTAATACTTATAGACTTAATGAAATCTGTAGCGTGCTTGCCGAATGGGTATTACCCAATGGCTAGGGTAAATATACAAAGTGAACAATGTCAAATTATTGGACAGCTTTGTTATCAAAAAGCGGCCAGCATCTGATGAGTCTTTCCGTACCCCCCAAAAAGAATAAGCCATCAACAAGTTCTAGTAGCCAAGTTACTCAAGATTGAAACTTTTTAATACTCATAATAGGTCTTAAGTGTAAATTTCTACTTTAATTAGACAAAATTATAAGGGAATAAAGCAAATAATAACATTGCAAGTTGATTTTTCATTTTGCGAGTTGCCTCAAAAAGCACTTGAAAATTTTTGCGAGTGCTGCTCAAAGTTAAATTCGAACCCTGTTGTTATGCCCTGTGTGTAAAAAAGTGTTCAGGGAAAATCTCTTAACTATTACAATGTACTTCAGGTATTCAGGATATTGTGCATTTATTGGTTATTGCAGTACATGTAAACAGAGGATGCAACAGTGTTACCTCAGGAGGAGTAAAACTAGAGGGCGTGGTCACTGTGGTAGAACCAGTTTGTGTTGAACCTGCAATAGACTGCAAAGGTATTTGTTTGGTACTAGACGTTATATGTTGGTTATTAAGCAATTTAAGATTTAAATTATAAAATCCAAATATCTTAATAAATTTGGAGAGAGTCAACATTTATTGTGCAGGCTGTAAATTTAGTTTGATTTTTTTTCTTTTATGTATTGGAAAGTTTTAAATTCTTTATTTCTTTTCAGATTTTAAAGCAGTGCATGTGACAAAGTCTGCATACCTAGCCATAGCAAGAAAAGCTTCCAACCCCAGATGGGTGTCCTCCTTGTTGACCTACCCCAGTTACCTTGGTAACAGTGAAGATCATGTGCTCTGCTATCCCCGCTTCTGTACGATAGGGGAGAATGATGTAGCCATAGTGAGGGGTGGGTGGGGAAGGAACATGAACCCCAAAGGCAGAGGACTAGTGGACTGGGAAGGACAGGGACTGGGAAAGATGTTCAGTGGATATGACAACAGTGGAAAGAGGGTGATCGGATTTGTGCCTACAGGGGTAGGACTTATTTTGATGGATGTTTTTATTTTTTCTACAAACATAACCAGACCTTGTACATTTTAACAGATTTAATAAAAATGCCCATATAGTTTGTGCTTATTTATGGTTGGAACTTTTGCAGTGATATAGTCCCTTAAATTATCATACATGATAAAAAATAAACATTAATGAGTTGTGGTCAGTGAGACATTAATGAGTTGTGGTCAGTGGGAATGTTAACACCAGATATGAATTATTGGTTAAGGCAATGGCCACCAAAGTGTATGCAGAGAAGGTTCACCAGTGGCGGGTTCTTGATTCTTGGAGCCTGCAGGAAGCCAGCACCGTGCCTCTACCATATTTCCAGGCTTACCATGCCCTGGTGCAGAGGGCAGGGATTGACAAGAATAAGGTACAATATGGCATCTTTTAGACTCGTAAGGTCTAAGAACAAAGTTTACAAAGATTAATCATAACACACATAATATAGTTGGTGAATGTCTTGGGCTTTAGTAAAAGCTTTAGTTTATGAAAGATAATACATACTAATTGACTGAAGATTAACAAGAACATACCACTTTTACAAAATCAAGTCAATATTACATCTGTGTGTATGTTGTACACATTTCCAGAGTGTACTTGTGGTAGGATCAGGAGCTGAGGGTCGTGCAGGGGTGGCGGTGGCCATGCAGTATGCCTGCTCTGTGTATGTGGCAGCAGAAACTGACAAGCACAAAATCATGTTACTGGAAGACTTCCAGGATTTAAAAGATTGGACATTCTTAAAGCAGGATATGCACGGGGAAGTTTTGCGAAGAACCAATGGACAAGGTTTACATGTTATGTTGTTATGCTTCATGATAATGCAATTGTATACCTGTATAGAAAGTAATGGATGCAAACAAATGCCAAAATTGATATTCTATTATTCAGTAATTCTTTGGATCAAATATTAGATTACCAAAATGAATCTTTAAGAAGTTGTAGTTAACTATTATTATTTGCTATAGTTATAGACTAGGCCTTTATACCCTTATTTTTTATAGCCGGTACACTTGACAGATCCTGATTCTTCCCTAAATTAGCCTCTGAAATTCCCCATCCCAACAAAAGGCAATACATTTTGAGCAAACACAACACAAAATCTAATAATTTCAATTCCACTGCATTCATATTTCACGTTTTATGACGTTTTAAAATAACAGAAGGGTTTTCTGTATGACGAGCAGCCTTGTTCTGGGATTGACCTTTACTATATATAACTATGAAAAAACCAAACCTACTCCGGAATTAGTAAAATAAAAAAATAAAAACAAGCATGGATTTTGACTCAACCATTATACAACAATACAGGAAATACATCCTATAATTCTATACCATACAGTTACATTTCAAAGCATGACCGAAATATTGAAAGACGGAAAACACAGTTTGTGGCACATACATGTAAGCAGAACATCGCATTCATATCGTCACAGCAATTTAAAAACAATATGTACAACTTAATTGGAAGTTAAGACAACAATATCGTGTGAATGCCGATTCCCTATGACCTTAATTGGCCTGTTCATTTAAATTTCACTGTAAAAATTTGAAACTTGTGTTAAGTCACTTGTCAAATAGTCAGTTATTGTTAAATTACTGGGACTGTTTAGTACCTGACCATGGCATATGCCCTAATTGACATATGACGCATGTATAGTGTTTTGTCATCACATTCACACCTCTTGTATTAGTGGCCAATCGTTGTGAAACAAGACAAACAAATTTCATATACAACAACACAGTTGAAGGCAAAAGGTTGGTTATTTTATTTATTCAACAAAAAAACAATCAAATATTCGAATACCGTTGTTGACATTCGAATACCAAAGGTTTGATCTAATATTCCAATATCCGTTTGCATCCCTAATAGAAAGTAATATCAACAGTATGACAAGTTTAAATCTTTCTTTTCAGGTCTGACATTTTTCTGTTAAAACTAAATAGTTGTATAACTGATACTGATTTAAAAATTGCGAAGGGCCAGCTTAAAAAAACTGATATCAATACCCCCAACAAACAAAGTTTGAAGGGGGTATATTGGAGTCACCCTGTGGTCGGTGGGTTTGTCGGTCGGTCCGTTGCAATTTACCTTGTCCGGAGCATAACTTAAAAACTACTGGATGGAATTTGATTAAACTTCATACAATGGTAGGGCATAATGAGAGGAAGTGCAGTGTATAATAACCATAACTCTATTCTTGCTTATTACTGAGTTATTGCCCTTTGTTACTTTTTTTTGTCCGGAGTATAACTTGAAAAGTACTGGATGGAATTCATTGGAACTTCATACAATGGTAAAGCAGAATGAGAGGAAGTGCAGTGTTCAAGAACCATAACTCTACTTTAGCTAATTACTGAGTTATTGCCCTTTATTTGTTTTTTTTGCTGTCAATTTTTTTTCCAGACATTAACTTGCAAACTACTAGATGGAATTTATTGAAACTTCATACAATGGTAAAGCACAATGAGAGAAAGTGCAGTGCACAAGAACCATGACTCTATTTTAGCTAATAACAGAGTTATGGCCTTTAATACTTTTTTCTTGTCCCAAGCATAACTTGAAAACTATTGGATGGAATTTAATAAAGCTTCATACAGTGATAGATCATAATGAGAGAAAGTGCAGTATACAGGAACCGCAATTCTATTTCAGCTAATTACAGAGTTACTGGCCTTTGTTACTTTTTCTTGTCCGGAGCATAACTTGAAACCTATTGGATGGAATTTAATAAAACTTCATACAGTGATAGATCATAATGAGAGGAAGTGCAGTGTACAGGAACCTTAATTCTATTTTTTATGCTAGGAGTGGATATAGTGTTCCACTGTGGTGAGCCAGGCAGCCTGCAGACTGTGTGCCCACTAGTAAGGGATGGTGGGAGTCTAATGCAGTGCCACACCACAGGAAATGTACCAGCCGATGAAGGTCAAGGGACGGTGCTTATTAGCCTGCTACAGAGGAATTGTCGCCTCTGTCACATCAGTATAGACAGGCTGGACAGGGAAATTGAACATCATGCCGCTCTGCTGCTGGCTGAAGGTAAGTTGTTTGCTGGCTTGAGGGTATAAGCTGGCTGATGTTTTTAGTGGCTGGGTATTAACAGGCAGGCCCTAAGTCTTTTATAACAGGATCAGGCTGAGCACACAATTTTTGTTTTGGAATATATTTTATTTTTATTTTTTATTGTTAAGTTCTCCTTTAAAAAAGTGCTCAGATTTTAAAAGGAATTTTTTATAAAAAAGAAAGAATTATTTTTTTGTTTTCTTAAATAAAGTTGAAGGAGGAAGACTTAGCTAAATGAAGAAAGATAATAAAATGTTTTATGCTTAAGATGTTTTGAGAGATAAGCAGCCAGCTCAGCTTGCTTGAGGTTAATAACAAGGTTAGGTTAAGTTGCTGGTTGAAGATTATTTCAAGCAGCAGTATAAGTAAGGGTTTCATGAGTTGTACTGAGAGAAGTTAACAACAGTATAAGATAAAGCTGACATTCACAGAGCCTCAGAGAAATGAAAACGTTGGGTTTGTTACATTAAAAAAGGATTGCAATGTTTTACCATTCATTTTACATCAATTCAAAGAATATTAAATCTTCCTTTCACATCTAAGGTATCGATTCTGGAGCCGTGAGGCCTTTCTCTTCCAAATTGTTTGAGGTGGATAAGGTACATCAGGCCATCAGCTACAAGGAGGCCCATCCTTCAGATTCCGTGGTCTTGAAGGTATAGTAATGTTTACATTTATTAGTTTTTCAAAGCAAATTGATGATACATGATTTTACTACTTTACATCTTATATTTACATTCATCTTGTCTTCTGTAAATAGAAAGCTTGACATTCACATTGTATGATCCTCATGCCATTCTTGTTAATATCAGAACTGCACTCTGATTGCATTAGCACAACATTATTTAACCACTGGTGTAGGCCATACTAACAATTTTTTTATACAAATGCATGTTGTCGGGAACCATTCTACAACATTAAATAATAATCAGTTGATTTCAGAGAAGAGCTAGTTTAATACATTGTATTTGCTCACATGTCATCATGTGTTATACAGCATAAAAACATGAAAAATGGATTCATCATTTGTTGAAGTAATTGATTAAGGCATTATATCATCTAACAAACTTGATTAAGACTATTTCTAATAACATTAGTTTTAAAAATCATGCTTCTCAGTTTTTAAATATTGAATGAATCCAAACAGATTTCAATCCTGGTTTTGTCATCCAGCTAGGAGAAAGCAAGCCAGGTCCCCTGGAAGTGGAGGCCGTGACGCGCCTGTTACTTGCCCCTCACAAGGTGTATGTTGTCCTGGGAGGCCTTGGGGAGCTGGGGCTGCAGCTGGCTCACTGGCTTGTACAGCGTGGGGCCAGGAAGCTCCTCCTTACAGCTGACTCAGGTGGGGGTTAGGAATAGCCAATGTGAATTCAGCATATCTAATAGCTCTCCTTTTACTTATCAAACTAATCAACAATATATTCTTATAAATTCTTATATTAAACCTCTAAGACTTGGTTTAGAGTTCTAATTAAAGTAAATATTTCTCTGGTTGCGGTTTATAGATTCAGGATCTACTAGATATATGGATGATTGTCAACATTCTAAAATTGCATAATCTAGCTTTCAGTGTTAATGACTTACTGGTAAATCAGTTTTGCCCTTAAAATGTATTATAAAAGTATTATACGATTATACACTTGATACAAGAAAATTGTATTCACATTTCAGGAAAAGAGACAGGATACGAACAACGGAAACTTCGTGAGTGGAAGAAAATGGGTGTTACAGTAATGGTTTCTGAGAGAATCACTGGTACCCAGTTCTGTGCAGTTGTGCTGATAACTGATGCCAAGAAACTGGGACCAGTAGGAGGAATATTTGATATAAAAATGGTAAGAATGGTCCTAATTGAACAATATTTTGAGGTTGAGAGTGGTCGATGGATGAAGATGTCAGCTTTTCATCAAAGAGCTCATGGGTTTTAATCTCACAAGGATCATATTATATTGACCTCTCATAGAGGACACAAGTACTGGTTTCCTTCTGTAACAATGTTGAGAGTGAATCATATTGATCAGCCTATAACAATCTTCATAATCAAGTTATATTTGACCAAATCTAGTATTAATTAACAAATTAAACAATCATTACATGTAAAATTGGTTTTTATAAGCCGGTTTTTAAAAAAACAAACAGGACATACATGTATTATAGTTTTACCTACGGTGGGTGGTCGGGCAGTGTCCAGTATGGTGTCCTTTCAATAACTTAAGAATACTTTGTCTAATCATCGCCCAGTTTGGTCAGAATGTGTATTGGTATAATATCTTGGACAAGAACCAGCCATATTGGTCTAGTCTCTATATCGAGCGTTATTGTCCTTTCATTTTAGTTATTTCTTAAAATTGGTCTTGCCCGCTTATTAATTCTAGGAGCCTTTGTCCAATCATCACTCAATTTAGTCGGAATGTGTATTGGCATAATTTCTCAGACAAGTAAGATAACCAGCCATATGGCTATAGTCACTCAAGTGTTATTGCCCTTTACTTTTAGAAATACATCAATTCAGTCTTGTCCCCTCTAGCTTTTGAAGCTTTTGCCAATCATCACCAAATATGGTCAGAATGGGTATGGAAATAAATTTTGGACAAGTTCTCTAACAAGCCCTATTGCTTGAGTAATCACCCATAATATAAGTTACCTAAAACTAGTCTTGTCAGATCAATTAATCTAGAAGCTGTTTTCCAATCATCACCAAATTTGGCCAGAATGTATTTGGGCAGAATATCTTGGTCAGGATTGATGACCAGCCATGTCGCCTTAGTCACTTGAGAGTTATAACCCTTGAATTGGCAATTGTTTTTACCATTGTTGCTCTCTAATTTTGGTTTTGGTTTAACGAACAACCACTTATCACCAAACTAAGGCAAACTTGGTGTTTTAAAATTAGGATCAGCGTATTTTGTGACAGTTAGGGATCCTTAATTTGTGTTTATGAATCATTGGGAATGCATGCTTGTTAATAAATAAAGAATTTGTCAGAAATGAGGGCAATATTGTAAATGTTTTTTTGGGCAGTTTGTGAAAAATGTGACGTCGTATAATTTTTCAACAAAGTCTACGATTTAGTGGGACAGCCCTCATTCAAGTCTTGAAAATTAATTAAGGCATTAATTTTTTTAAGGCATAAGACATCCATCATCTTTTTACAGGGAGAGGATTGCTACTCCAGGGTCAAAAACCTAGAAACTGTTGTGAGGGATACATGCAGGAGCATCAACTGGTTTATTGTGTTTAGGAGGGATAGCCAGTCAACAGAACTGTTGGAATGGTGTGAGGGCAAGATCGATGAAAATTACAAAGGTGATTTAGCATTGCAAAATGTTTGAATTGTTGAGAACTTCAATGTATCTACCAAATAATAACTCGTTGTATGATATACTTGTACTGAAAAATATTATTAATTTTAATGCTGTAAAGTTACACATAATTTAAATATCCTTCCAGTCCAAGTCATTAAACTGGTTGACCATCAACAAATTGGATGTCCATCTCCTTGGCGACTACCACCAAATGACCTTGAGGCAGCTATGTTGCAGGACTGCACTGAATGTGATTTATGCCTGGATGCAGGGGGAACACAAGAAAGAAAGGCCAAAAATGAAACCACCTTGGAGTGTTTGTGCAGATTATCAGGTGATTTGTTTTTCTAAGCATTAAGTTTGTAGTCAAAATAGTAAACAATAGTATAGGTGGAATGTTTGTCCCCCCACCAAGGTGGCCATATTAAGATAACAGTATTTTAATATAAATAGGCACATGTGTTTGATGCATTAAGGTGATGTTTGGCTTACAGACGTAGCATTATGGACTGTTACATAATAATATATACATGTATGCTGAAAAAGTATAGTTTATTGTGTCCAATTTGTAACTGTCATGAACAGGGATTCTAAAATAAATTGGCACATGTGTTTGGTAGGCAGAGGTGATGTGTCAAGTGAGAGTCAAACGTCCTAAATGTAGACACATAAGTAATTGCATTTTCCATTGATGTAGATGGCACTTTGGATGCATTTGTCACTTACTGTGACAGCTTTTGTTTTTACAAGTTTTAAGTATTTTTTTGTTATTAGGATAACTTTCAAACTTTAAATCTTTTACTATATTATAACTGAAACAGTTATATTAATTTTGCCAGACTACAGAGGGATTTTGTCTATAGGTTTACTCTCGGTCCATCTGTCTGTCAGCTTGTCGGCACCAACATCTAGGTTTATAATTTATATTGACATTAGGTTTAGGGGCTTTTTTGTATAGTTTTCCACATGAAAAGCTCCTACAACCTCCTGATTACAAGCTATATTTAAAGAATTAGAAACCTCATCAACCATTATTGTTGGTACGTCTGTCTGTCCAAAGAAATGCTGAAATAACTAAAAAAAAATGCAAGCTAGGTAAATGAACTTTAGCGTGTGGATAGAGGGCTATTAAGAGATTATGCACCTCATTGTTCTGTTCGACCAAATTAATTGATGCAATGGCAACATCATAGTGAAAATACTTCTCTTTGGCAGGATTTTGGTTTAACTCAAAACCATATAAAAGCTACATTGGTAACTTGATTTATCTATGTTAAAAGAAGGTCACCAGGAACAATTTGCACAAATGTTTCTATCTTTTTTATGCTATGGCAACAAAAATGGTGAAAATACCACTTTCAGGCAGGATTTTTATGAGATGACATTTTGTGGTTGCTATGGCAACAGTAACAGTGAAAATATTACTCTTATTGAATGGATCCTGCTATAACTTGAGAAGTATGTAAACATGGTAAACATGATATGTGGTTAGAAGGCCATAAGGTCATGTGGTTTCTATGACAACATAGTGTTAATGTTTTCCCTCAATTTGGAAAGAACATTGATCCTGTGATAGCTCGAAAAGTATGCATTAGCTTGGTATATGCAATTAAAGTTTATTGGTTGTTAGAGGCCAATAAGAAAATTATGCTGATGGTTTAGAAATATTGTGACTTTGGCAACAATAAATATATATATATATGGCTAAAAATATGCTGCGTTCTTTTTGTATAATAAATACCCAGTTGAAATGGAACAATAACAGTTTACTGTGTCCTCCAGGTGTGCTTGACATGTCCAGTTTGGAAGGGTCCCTGAGCCTGAATCAGCTGGGGTTAGACATACTGGACATTGCAGAGCTTAAACTGCATGTTGACAAACTGGCATGGTTCACATCCCAAGAGGTAGAAGCATACATTTGACTATTTATAATATAAAAAAAATACATACAATGTTTAACTAATTTATCTTTGCTTTAAATCATGAAGTAAAATGAAGTATTTATCGTTGGAATGCGCTTTTAAAACGTTGTGTGTATGGAATATCTGATATGAAGATCACTTGTATCATGAGCTATAAACTCCCTCTTGCAGTTGAAGCATATGAAGGTCGAAGAATTGCTCGACTTACTGCCAGAAAGTACTGATGATAAGAAAAGTGAAGAGGAAACTGAGAACCACTCAATGGCCGACTTGACTGATTCAGACAACAAGAAGTTGAGGCCTCTCCTACCATCTTTCAGTGACCAACAAATGATAGTTAAGCTGAACAGTTGGCCTCAACCTGCAATGCCTGTCTATATTATATACAATGATGGTAATTTTTTAAATTACTATCCAGAAGTTTTAATCTTGATTGATTTCAATTTTACATTTCAATTATACATGTCTGATTATTATTATGCCCCCTTCGAAGAAAAGGGCTATATTGCTTTGCACATGTCGGTCGGTAGGTCAGTCAGTCGTTCCGTCGGTAGACCAAAGCTTGTCCGAGTGATAACTCAATAATTCCTAGACGTATAGTCATCAAACTTGACATGAAGGTTGGGCCTGACCAGTAGATGACCCCTATTTTTTTTAGGGCTCATCAGGTCAAAGGTCAAGGTCAAGGTGACCTTTAATGATAAAATGATTTTAAAGCTTGTCCGAGTGATAACTCAACAATGCCTAGACCTATGGTCATCAAACTTGATATGAAAGTTGGGCCTGGTCAGTAGATGACCGGTCATCAGGCTTAAGGTCAAGGTCACAGTGACCTTGATTGGTTAAAGGTTGTCGAGTCATAACTCGACAATGCCTGCACCCATGGCCCTAAAACGTGACTTGGAGGTTGGGCCTGACCAGTAGATGACCCCTATTGATTTTAGGGGTCATTGGGCCAAAGGTCTAGGTCATAGTGACCTTGAATGATAAGCACTTGTCTGACTGATAACTCAACAATGCTTGCACCCATGGCCCTCAAACTTGACTTGGAGGTTGGGCCTGACCAGTAAATGACCTCTATTAATTTTAGGGGTCATTGGGCCAAAAGTCAAGGTCACAGTGACCTTGAATGATAAAAGGTTGTCCTACTGATTACAATGCCTGCACCCATGGCCCTAAAACTTGACTTGAAGGTTGGACCTGGCCAGTAGGTGACCCTTATTGATTTTAGGGGTCATCAGGCCAAAGGACAAGGTCACAGTGACCTTGAATGATAAAAGGTTGTCCAAGTGATAACTCAACAATGCCTGCACCCATGGCCCTCAAACTTGACTTGGAGGTTGGACCTGACCAATAGATGACCCCTATTGATTTTAGAGGTCAAAGGTCAATGTCACAGTGACCGTGAATGCAAAAATTTGTTTGAATTATATCTCGATGATGCCTGCACCCATGGCCCTCAAACTTGACCTGGAGTTTGGGTCTGACCTGAAAATGACCCCTTATGATTTTAGGGGTCATTGGGTCAAAGGTCAAGGTCAGGCTGACCTTTAACCAAAAAAGATTTTCTGTGTGATAACTTGACAATGCCTATGGCCCTCAAACTTGACATTCAGGTTTTTGGTGACCAGCTGATGACTCCTATGGATTTTGAGGTCATTGAGTCAAAGGTCATGGTCATAACACACTCTATCCTTTGAATGGTCATAATCTTAAAACTGCCTCAATGGCATCCTATGTCATTCAATTGTCCATATAATCCTGACAACATGGCGCTCAGTGGGGCATAATGTTTGACAAACATCTCTTGTCTTTAAATTTATGGTTTTGATTTTGTTTTGTTACGCCCTTGGTTGAATGATAAGGTCGGTGCTTGAAGCATGGTTTTCTTCAGCTATTGCAAGTTACCTTTTTCTTGTTGACAGAGACTGTTTGGGAGGTGTTAGAGCTAGCTAGAATGGTAAAGGCCCCAGTGTACGGCCTCCATGTCACTGCTGACACACCCACAATGTCTGTGAATGCCCTTGCTGGATACTTCCTGCAGGTAGGCTTCATTTTGTTATTTAACTTTAAAATTTTTATGCCTCCCTTCGGAGAACTAGAGGGTACTTAGCTTTTCATGTCAGATCATGTTGGTCAATAGACCAAATCTCGTCCAAAGATAACTAGAGTACTCTAAGGCCTAAGGTCCTCAAACTTGGTAAGGAGGTTGGTCATGACAAGCAGATAGCTTCTATTGGTTTTGGAGTCTGTAGGTCAACACTTATTTGTCAAATTGATAACTAGAGTTTGCTGGGTCTTGCAGGTTGGTCATCCCTATTAATTCTGAGATCAGTTGGTCAAAGGTCAATATGACCTTGGACACAAAAAGCTTTGTCCAATTGTTAACTAGAGTATGCTTAGGTCTACGGCCCTTAAACTCATTAAAGATGTTGTCATGATCTGCAAATGAACCTTATTGATTTTGAGGTCAGCAAGTCAAAATTCAACAGTGACCTTTTGCCTGCTTAAGAGAATGCTTGTTTCTGTAGATTCTTCAAAATATGGTTAAAAAACGATTACACTTGAGCCTTTCATAACAATTATATTATGTACTTAAAAATGTTAATGAGCTGGTAACTGCTTTCCTTATGACTGCTTAAAAATAATGTTTATTTCAATATTTGGTATATACCAGTCAATTATAATGGTTCAAAACACCGTTTCAGAATCTCTGCTTGAACAACAATTGTGAACCATTCATTCTGATTGGTCACAAGTTTGGTTGCCCTGTTGCCATAGAGATGACCTTACAACTAGACACAGATGACCTTGACCTTGTGAAACAGCTTATCTGCTTAGAGGGCTCACAGATGTATGTGATGGCTGGGGAAAATGACTGTGTCTCATCAAAGGGGGAATACGACAAAGATGAGATGGAAGAAATGGCGTTGATCTCGTTCTTACAGAGTTTTGATGTTACTTCTGAAGAGGTTGGATTTAGTTTGATCAGTTTTAACTTATTTATTTTACAACAGTTGTGAAACAAGTAATTACATCATATAAATCACTCTCGTTGGCACAATATTGTGTGGGTGTGATCTTATGTTGTGTGGGAAATTGGGAAATCCAGATAAAACCAACTTGCCTAGCTTTGTCACAACCCAACCAAACACAATGCACCTCATTTATATAATTAAAAAAAATCAAATGTTGATACTTGGTGTAAAACATTGCATTTTAGGCTTTAGAAGTACTGGAGAATTTTGATGATGATGATGACAACATCAGCACTTTATCCAAAATGGCAGAAGTGAAGCAGTCTCCCAGATTGGTCTCCCTTGGTCTAACCTCACCCCAGGTCCGTGAGGTCATCACCCGCTATGTCCAGCAGTATATGAACGTTTGCACCTTTAGGCCAACAGCTGGGACTGTAAAGGCTCCAGTCACATTGATCAGGGGCCGGCAGAACCAGAAAGGCTCCAAGATGCCGGGGGATTATGGATTGTCTAAGGTAAATGCTTTTATATGTTCTGTATATCATGCTTGACATATAGTGATAACTTTGGTTAATGTAAGCTTAACTTTCCCTAGATTTAAAAATTACTTACTTTCAGACAATTATTATTATCACATTGAGTCATGCTTAAAACCTACAGACATATACAGGTCACATAATCTATAGCACTCAAAAAATATTACCTGCACAGATTTTTTTTTAATGAATGTACATTGCTTAGTTTAAGAAACATTTAATTAATTGAGCATGTTCACAGCAATATCAAAAGCAAAGGTCACAAAACCTCAAATAATCATACATAAAATGAACATACAATAATTATACTACAAGTCTTCACGGTACATATGGCTTGGATTGTTGAGCTAAAAATAGCCTTGTCAAGATTTTTACTACTTTGGAACATGTATTACACATGACCACAGTCCCTGGAGGTCAAGGTTACTCTTGGAGGTCAACCCCTACACAGCATGCATGCATATAACTGTTATGCTTGTGTGTCAGGTGTACGAGGGAGGGGTGGCAGTCCACATTCTCAACACCCCACATGGCACCGTCCTCCAAAAGATGGCTGACGAAGTCATGGCAACGATCAACGCTACAGTGGAAAAGGCCAAGACAGCAGGCTAGAACTCAGATTGTGACTTTATGGTGTCTGTATTGCAGACATTAAAAGAAAAAACATACTTTTTTTCATGTCAAGACATATCATTCATTGGTTAATTAAAATGATTGGATTAAAACTTGAATAATTATGCTTTTGTGCTTTTGAATGTGGGTCATTTGTGAAGTGATGTTGGTTATTTCTCTTTCTCATTTCTCATAGCAACATATGTCTTTCAAATGGATTATTGTATGATTTATAATAAGGCTTATTGTTTGGCTTCTGGATTTGAAAAATAAATATTTTTGGCAATATTTTGTTTTGTTTTATCAAGCAGCAGAAAAAAAAATCTACTTTGGACATTACATTGTATGTATGCATTGATTTTCTGTTGTAAAAAAATAGTCCAAAAACTTGACATGGTTGACACAATATAACTTCAATATATTACAATTTGGTGAAATGGCAGCAAAATATATGGTCAAGCCTCTTTAGTAAAGTGCCAAGGTACTTGATCATAAGTAATGTTTATTTTATAAAGCAGAGGACCCCATGTGTTCTACTGGCATGGCTCTTTGGTCATTTTCAATCCAGAGTATCTGGTATATATGACTAATACCCAACATACTTAAAAGTTCAAAAAGGTAAGGGAGAAAGCGAATTGCACTCAGTCTGAACAGGTTGTCTCGCTTAAACTGTACTTTTCACCCCTTTACAAAGGCAAGTGAGTGAAAAAAAAATACTGTGACAAAAAGCAGGTTGTCTCCCTTAGGCTGTATTTTTTTTATTAGGGAACATAACAGTAGCAATTTTGATAGTTACAAGGGCCATAATCCAGTAATGCATGGCCCGATCTGGCTGGTTTAAGAAAGGAATCAAGCTCTTGTGGATATCTATATACAGTATTAGTGTGATTAAGATACTAACAAAAGTGAAGACTAAATCAAGTTCACTAGCAAATGTTTACAGACGCACACACGTACAGACTCGAGGATGACGGACACCGTGCCAACGCATAGGCTCTACTGGCCTTCAGATACTTCACTGTGACGTAATTTTCATTTTCAAACATTTCCAATTAAATTTTTGGTTTCTTTTCTCTTTAATCATACATATAACCAGCTCATCAATTTGCTTCATTTATGAAAAGTAGTACTAACCAAATGCATTGTTCATAATACAGTGTTCCACTTGTTCTCACCAACATCAAGGACATGAAAATGATTATAAAAGTTTATATGTCCATGTTAATGTAGTGATTTCACCCTAGCGATACTACCTAGCTATACTACTCACCCTAGCTATACTACTCACCCTAGCTATATTACTGGCCCTAGCTATACTACACACCCTAGCTATACTACACACCCTAGCTATACTACACACCCAAGCTATACTACTCGCCCAAGCTATACTACTGGCCCTAGCTATATTACTGGCCCTATCTATACTACACACCCTAGCTATACTACACACCCAAGCTATACTACACACCCAAGCTATACTACACACTCTAGCTATACTACTCACCCTAGCTATACTACACACCCTAGCTATACTACTCACCCTAGCTATACCACACATCCTAGCTATACTACTCACCCTATCTATACTACTCGCCCTAGCTATACTACACACCCAAGCTATACTACACACCCTAGCTATACTACTCAACCTAGCTATACTACACACCCTAGCTATACTACTCACCCTAGCTATACTACACACCCTAGCTATACTACTCACCCTAGCTATACTACACACCCTAGCTATACTACTCACCCTAGCTATACTACACACCCTAGCTATACTACACACCCTAGCTATACTACTCACCCTAGCTATACTACTCAGCCTAGCTATACTACACACCCTAGCTATACTACTCACCCTAGCTATACTACACACCCTAGCCATACTACAGACCCTAGCTATACTACACACCCTAGCCATACTACAGACCCTAGCTATACTACACACCCTAGCTATACTACTCACCCTACCTATACAACCCTAGCTATACTACACACTCTAGCTATACTTCTCACCCTAGCTATACTACTCACCCTAGCTATACTACACACCCTAGCTATACTACACACCCTAGCTATACTACACACCCTAGCTATACTACTCACCCTACCTATACAACCCTAGCTATACTACACACTCTAGCTATACTTCTCACCCAAGCTATACTTCTCACCCTAGCTATACTACCCACCCTAGCTATACTACACACCCTAGATATACTACTCACCCTAGCTATACAACCCTAGCTATACTACATAGCTATACTACCCACCCTAGCCATACTACCCACCCTAGCCATACTACCCACCCTAGCCATACTACCCACCCTAGCTATACTACACACCCTAGATATACTACTCACCCTAGCTATACAACCCTAGCTATACTACATAGCTATACTACCCACCCTAGCCATACTACCCACCCTAGCCATACTACACACCCTAGCCATACTACACACCCTAGCTATACTACACACCCTAGCCATACTACACACCCTAGCCATACTACACACCCTAGCCATACTACACACCCTAGTGTCAGCTTCACATCAGCATCACATCTTGGTTAAGTTTTGGCATGTAAGCACCTTGAACTCATCTTGGCAAATGTATCATGTATTGCATTGAAACTTAAGACATGTGTACCCAACTATCTAACCTACTTAATTGAGTTAGAAACTTATATCTTGCGTATAATGCAAATTTTGGTCTTTTATTATCTGGTTAAGGTTTTGCATGTAAGCACACAAGATTATACATCAGCATTTATGTGATGTATTACATTGAGACTTTATACTTAACCATCAAACATATAAAAAAAAATCAAGTAAGATAAATCTGTTTTGATATAATGCAAATTATGGCCCTTCCTTTTCTTTAGAAATCCTTGTTACGGTTTTGCATTTAACCTCATGTCAGTACCTCAGCAAATACTTCATGCATTGCAATGCCACTTTAGACAGGTGTTTCCAACTATCCAACCTACTTCATTAATAAATATGTTAGATAACCATACCTTTCATGTAATTTAAATAATGGCCCTTCATTATTTGGCATGGAAATTCTGGTTTTAAATGCATAAGCCAATATCTCAGCAACTACTTGATGTTTTGTATTGAAATTTTATACAAGGTCTCCTAACTATCCAACATATTTAATCAAGTAAGATAACTCTTTCTTGCATATGATATACACTTTGCCCCATTATTATTTGACTTAAACAGTCTGGTTAAGGTATTGCATGTTAGCACACATAATGTCAATATCTCAGCAAATACTTCGTGTAATTCATTGAAACTTTATTCAAGGGTTCACAACCATCCGTTGTACTTAATTTGTTAAACAGGTTTTGTGCTTAAGAGAAATGACATTCATAGATTCCCCAAACCTGTCAAGAAATGAATTATTGAGTAGGTAATAATAACCAAGACACCTATTGGTAGTTGTGCCCTAATCACAGCAAAGTATGAATTCTTAACCATTTCTGTTTAATTTATACAAAACACCATGTAATTAATTGATTTTATACATGCAAACATATAACAAGAAGCCCTTTTTATTTTTTAATCAATTACCCAAATATGCCAGCAGTTACTATTATAACCTAAGGCTTAAAGATGCTGAGGTATGTAAAGAAAATCCCAAGAATATTCAGGAATATGCCAGGCTAACCATTGAACTGTTGATGATTTTCATTAAAACAAAAACTGACATCTATTTAACATGCCAAGTCATGATCATCATCAGCAGCAACACCAACAGCAGCAGCAGCATCTTTTTCATCCAAATTAACTTTATATCAACATTGGAGAAAGAAAGCTATAACACTCAAATACATCATTTCTTACTAGAAATTGTTATAGATTTCATTGGGGAGTACCCCAGACCCCCCTAAAAATGTATTGGTTTAGGGACAACTTTTTGCCCAGAATGGAGGTTTTTCTTGATGAACTGTAAGAAAAAATGAATACCATATTTTTAAATAAGAGTTCACAGGGAAGGGACTTTGCCCATATTGGCCATAATCTAAAAATCATTACAATAAGAAAATGTAATTATTTTTAGAACAAATTAACTTCACATGCCAAACAGACACAGTAATATCCACTGAAATGACTGTGTACTGAACCAAATAGTTGCTCACTATATAAATAAAGTTTAGAAAATTGTAATTATTTAAAAAAAAAAGTCTGAACAAATGTAACAAACCTTATGTTGCAAATAAGCATTACTTTGACTAAAATTAAACAATGTACTCAACTGTTTCCAGTCACCAAATATGACGGTAGGGTCGATTGTCTGCGTAAATCGTGAATACTCTTGGACATGGCTGGTACTGCTCAGAATCAGCATCCCGTCTGACAATCTTTCCCGCCATATTTATCGACGGGCCCAGCCGAAGATGATATCGGTAATGTTCGTAATCAACTAAGGATAACAGTACGCGCAATTTTATTAGAGATGGTGACTGATCAACATCAGTTTAAGTTATTTTGTGCAACGTAGTAGATATTTTATCTATCTATCTATCTATCTATCTTCCTGTACTGTCGAACCCTTTACAGAGACGTAGACATTTTTATCCAATAAATAACTTAAATTAAAATGTTTATCGGAGAGCATAATGGCTGTTGCTTTGAATGTGTGACTGTCTGTCTCTAGTTCGTGTCTCAACCGATTCAGGGATTGATATACTAATTATTATTATGTAGATCTAGAATCCATGTTTTCGAACGAAATTGGCAATACCAGTAAGTCATTATCTTACCGCACTCATATGCAGGTTATAAGCCGCACACATGGGTCAAAGTCAGATAGTCGTAGCCATATCATAACCCATAATATGTAATAATGGAATCATTTTTCAAATAACTCGTCAAACATATCTGTTCCCTCTATCTGCTGAAGTGCAGACATGTACTTTCAAGGTAAAGGTCACACTTAGTTGTCTCATAAATATATTTCCATATGGAACCGACCGTGCCCCCCCCCCCCCCCCTCGGGGACTTTGACTTACGGTCAACCAAGTCTGGGTGAAAAATCTCCGCCCTGCGTAGACAAACTGATGGTAAAATCCCCGCCAATTGCCCCCGCACCCCAGGGACCATAGGTAAGGCCCATTCCCCGCTATATCTGGCGCGAAGACAAAACCCATTCACTCGGCACTGCGTGGCCACCCCGAAAGGTAGCCTGTGGGCCGTGGTAACAATTGACTGGTGTATTATGTCTAACAGACAAGTAACTTTGTCAGACTGACGTGTTATAATGCCTTACTAGTTCACAAGTTAACATGTCTTAGCAACATGTGAATGATGTCTAACGGACATGGTATTATGTCAAACTGTTCAGCCGATGTATTGTCCATTTTATTCTTATAATGTTAAAACATACTTTATGTTGTTGTTGAAAACATACCAAGTGACAGTCCGTGATAATGAAAACAATGTGCATAAAAGATGTAATATGATTTAAAGACACCTAGAACCCTTTTTTATCGAATTTCTTATTCAAATACAATAGAGGTCCTTAACAAAGTACTACGAATTTGAAATAAAACTGCGGAATTGAAACACGAATTTGAAATAAAACTGCGGAATTGAAACAAACAAGTGTCGCGTTTTCTTTGTGGAATTAGTAAGACGAGGTGTCGCTTACCGATTTTGTTCGAAATCTTATAAGGGCCATCGCGATCCTGCCCCACGCCTTTTCTGCATTTGATAATTAAAAAGAAACAACACGATATTTGTTTGCTAAGGTATCGCACTATCTTTTTTAACAGTACTTTTTATAGTTTAACCTTTATAGTTTCAAGGAAAAAGATGCGCCGATGCAACAATAAATATCGCGTTTTTTTTCTACTGACAGACTTTTTATAAAAAAAATGCAAAAAAAGTTCTTTTTTATAACACGTTTAAAACTAAACTTGTCAAATAAGCGTGAAATTATATGCAAAACACATGCTTTCTTGTCCACAAGATATGCTATCAGGCCAAATTAACGTGTTGTTTTAAGGAAAAGTTACCACGTACAACACCCTGACATAATAACACGTTCATTTGACAAGATTAAGACATAATCTATTGTTAATATTGTTTTAATTAACAAAACAACATAAGCAAGTACAGACTTGGTATACGAAAAAAAAAACACTTTCAGTCATTGATCTTGTTGGTTGTGGTCAATTTTAAATGATATTTAATTAGGTGTTGACTTATTCGTATATCTCGTATGCTATGCTATTTTAGCATAGTGGTATGACAGCCCAAGCCTACACGGCTCCCCTACAGTCGAATCTACGACTGATGCTCTTTGAATAGTCACATATTCGAGTCTGGATATTTTCTGGACATTCTTTTTTTTTTTGTTTCCGTGCATATTGTTTTTTACAGAAAACACTTTTACTGGACATACAAATGTGTAAACTAAGCATGTATAGCATTCAAGTTTTCATCCGTTCGTGACAAACATAATTTTGACAGTAAGCAGCGTCCAATCAGCATACAGAAAACTATTCTTGTTGGCTATTACCAAAACTGATGCCGTCATACACCGTACCTTAGACTTGAGCATAACATAAGTAGTGTTTTATATTTTTGAAGTAATACTTGAAATGCATGCAGGGATTAAATATATGAATGGATTGGTTTTTCTTGTTCATGGTGAATCTTGACACTTTTTCTCGACAAAATTTACTCTTCCGCATTATAAGCAAATGTGTTATAATTCTATTGTGTTACATTTTACATTATAATTGATTTTGAAAGTTGTTATAACGGAAACGTTTATAAAATGATCATCTTTATATTATATGTAACTAATGGGCTGTAAGGTTATAGTAAATAAGATTTTTATTCTAAATATTTTTTTATAAGATGTGAATAAATTATACTACTTATCATGTGAACTATAGTAGATAAGTGGTCGTTTAAAATTTCAGTTCTAACTTGAATATGAATCATGCCAGGTGAAAAATGTACATATGTAGATCACATTGAAGCCATTATACAATATCTCTGCAGTGGATTTTGTTGTATACTACTTTGAATCATCCTGATAAAGGGTTGTGTGATATATTGCTTTACTGCTGAACTTCAGTGCTGACTTATCTGATGAAATTTTGCTCAACAGTATTGAAAAATAGGTGTTTAAAACATAAGGACATGCAAACAAACCATCTCAAACTAATCAGTATTTTATTTTATAGTAATAAGTGCAATCGTAGGCACCCTTACAAAACATGGTGAAGATTAGGCCCTGTTGTCCATCTTTGCAATCGCCCTCTGTATAAATTGCCTGAAACGGTAGGCGCGCATATAGTAGGCGGTGCCGGTGGTCCTGCATGGTGAGAGGATGAACGAAGTTACTCCCACCACCAATTGGTCCCCCGTGTTTGGTTTCCGGCACACCAACGCTCCTCCTCCGTCACCCTATAGATGAAGTTACTTCATGGGTTAATATTTATTTTTATTCACAACATTTGATTGGTCCATAACCAATGTTATACAGCCACGCCAAAAAAGAACTTTATTCCATCGCGAACAAACATGAATTTGGTTCAACCTATAAACTCTGGTAAAGGCAGGTTGGCATTCTATGGTATCGAATAACTTTTATTTGGTTTGACATATATATAGTGACCAATCTTGGTATATAAGAAGAGTTTAAAGAAACCTTTCACGGAATTGCGTTTGGGGCCACTATGATCAAGGTCAAGGTTATTGTTACTATAAATAGAAAAAAGTTGGTATTGAATAACTTAAGGTAGGGTCTACATATTGCGACCAATCTCGGTGTATATGAAGAGTTTATGGAGATCTTTAATGGGATTGCGTTTGGGGCCTCTAGGGTCAAGGTCACTGTTATTAAAAACGTAACTTAAGTTAGGGTTAACATATTGTCACCAAACTATATATTTAGGAAGAGTTTATGGAGGACTTTCATGTGATTGTGTTTGGGGCGCCTAGGGCCAATGTCATGGTCAATGTTATTAAAAATGGGGGAAAAAACAGCTGATACTGAGTCTCACTACAAAGCCTGAAGTTCTGTCAATCATTGAAAATCTAGTTTGGTCACATCGTGGCGCTTCTTGTTGACCTTTTTTTATTGCTTTAGCAGGCACATGCTACATCATTATTGTATTCAGTGCTGCGTGCTGTCCTACAACAGTTCTTGTTATTTTACTGCTTAATCTCATCATCGAGGAGAATGCACATATATCTAATAAAACTGTATAAATAGATATGTGTTATTTTGCGGGATAGTTTCCTTCCGAAAACATAATTCCATCTACTTTGTATATCTTTTTTTTAAAGATTTTTTTTTAGACGGACAGTATTACGACCTCCACTTCAGTTTATGTATTACATGCACGTGTGTATTTTGTTCTCGACGGTCAAGATTTTGGAACATCTACTTCGAAGGCTAGAGAGATCCCTAAATATGTTTATTTCAGGAAAATGAATGATATATGTATGTTAAAGTACTCACCACACACACGTTTTTCGGCGGGTTGATCGAGCACATCTGGGTTCTGGACATCCCGCCTGCTCCTGACTTTCTTAGTGCCGAGTTACATGTTTTGAAGTTACGAAGAAATAGTCCTTCGATCTTTCGTAGTTTGTTCGGGTACTTTTCTTTTGCTGGAAACACGCCGTGATATTCAAGATTATGGAGAAAACCAGCGTGACAAAAGCTCTATGCATGCATTATCACGCTGAAAAAAAGACTTTCTGTCCACTGTTGTGCTTGAAAAACAATGTTAACAGTACCAATTTAAAACACTTAAAACAACAGCCCTCTACCTGTTCACTAGCAGAGAGAATCTGTAAAGCTTTGGCAATCCATGGCCGCAATACATATTCTAAACTGGACACAAAACAATTGTTCATATTCATTAAGAAATGTTGAAAATATAAATGTGGTATGAAAATAGAAAATAATATTTTTTAAAAGCTATTCAAATGAAGACAATGTCATTCAGTCCAAGTCTAAACCATCTTAAATAACTTCCGGACCGTTTCAATAAATATCTGAGCCGATTTTTTTTTGCTTTATTGTCATACTTTCATTACTTTGCTATATAAGGAAGCCAGCCATCTTGTCAATGAACATATCGGTCGATCGCTTTTTTCAATTACTATATCTCTATAGTTATACCATTTATTTCGAAACTAAGATCTTTATTGGTCAGTCTGATCAATTGAAAGTTCAATTTTTAATTTGATTACGTATGTATTTGAAATTCGTGATCATCCGCCCGCTCGTTGATAAAGTGGACCTAAATTGCATAAGGTTTTAACCAGGTTCAGTAAGCTGTTATGAGCTAAGGTCACATAAACATTATAATTTGGATGTTGGAAGAATTAATTAACATTAAATAGCACTGTGCGATTATATTGCTAATTTTCTCCCATTTTAAACATTAAAAGCCCACGAAAAGCCCTCATTCGATCCGTTAGTATCATGGACATCTTTCTAAGAAATACTGAAAACTCAAACCCTCATTGGTGCGGCCATAACCGACAACAGCGCAGTCGCCGATATGTCGCACTTTTTGCTCCTCTTCCCGTGCTGAAACATACACGTGGTAGACACTATAAATAATACTGATTTATTCAATTATAATCAAAAGCTACATTTATGTTCAGGATTATCTAACTAATGCTCACCTGTTGTAAGACAATACACAGTAAGATTTTGCTTTTCCGGTGTATGCATAATATTGTTTATGTGCCAAACAAATAAGCTATCAATTATTTTGGTCCAACGCGAATGCAAAAATAGTGGTGGAAGAGAAAAGGCATTCGGAACTCCTATGACAATCACGAAATGAGTACACGTGCAACACAGATATACTAGTATCACATATATCACACTCTTACTTCTTGGTATTGCCGCTGGTCCCACGTACTTGTTGAAAGTGAAGCCGTAGCCAATTCGTAGAACGGCAATATCTGGCGATGCATAGTCATTCACATCAAACTGAGAGTGCTGTAAAACGAATAATAACGCTGTGTATAATGTATATGAATAAACTATGAAAACTTCATATTAAAAATCAATTTTCATTATTTACGAATATCACACCGAACTGTATTTCTCGCAGATTTGTAAGAAATGATGTCGGTTGTCGTGGTATTTTTCATAGATATATAGTTATATTGTTATGAATCGTTGTCGAGCCGGTTCTCTTGGTAGAAACCCAATCGGAACTCCTCGGCTAGTATCAAGATATGGCTCGAAGCTTGCCGGAGATGGCCGAGTTGTTACGATTGGGTAGAAACCATTATCGAGGTATATTTGATAGTAGAGCTCAAACACAAAGACTCTTTGTTGCATGGTGGACTCTTGACCAAATAATCATTTGGTAAAATGTTCTCCACAATCCCAGAAAACATGAGACATAATGCATATATGACAATAATTATATTAACACGTTACCACAACGTAATCTTCAACGGTCCATTGTTGAGCAACAGGATCTGGTTGATCAGGGCGCCATACGCCGGCAAACACCTTGTATACACCATTGCTGAAACACGGGGATTAACATAGCCACGGAGTCTTAAGTATACTCTTTGGTTCTTTGTCGTAGCAAATACCATTTACCATGTTAACCATCCATGGCATGCGGTCAGGTTCATGCGTATTTACGTACGTAATATACAAGCAAAATCAGTGGTTATGAACATTTTCTGAGATGCATTTGTTTACAATACGAAAATTTCAATTAAACATATTTTTTATGGACAGAGAAAAATGAGAAGATTGACAGTACGAGTATGAAGCACAACATTCATTAATAATTTTCTGCACAGAATCTCCATTTAAACATTTCTAGTGATACGATCTTCACGACTTTTACAACACTTCCAACACTGGCACGTGTGCCTTTTAATGCTGGTAGAATTAGCGTCTTTGCCACAGTGGCTTGATGACAAAGGCTCATGTTCAAGTATGAGTAAAATATAATTTTGGCAAGTTGAACTGAATTATTATGACTTTAATGATCCTTTGTCATCAAGCCACTGTGGTCCTTGCGACATGCATGCAAAATGGCATGCGTAAGCAGATACGTTCTTTTTATCAATATCTATGTACTCATCTATTCCGTATGGTGGCATATTACTGCCGTTACAGCTAAAACAGGATTGAAGGTGCCAAGTTGCGATTATGCAACTCAATAAGTCACATAGTTATCGCCATATTATGACAAAGTGGTATTCATCTTCTATATATCGTTTGAGTAACACAAAAAAACGAAACAGTTTGCGAACGTGAATAGGTTATCTAACGGCAATAATATGCCACCATCATTGCACTGAACTATACCATGAAATTAGATATAAGGGTTTAGTCTTAAAGCGAGAGGAAAATGCCTGCGTATGTTTCATATCCAATTTCGTTCCATAATGTTAGTGCAATAAATATGTCAATAGGGGTATGGTAGCTCTTATCGTATATGCAATTACTGACTAACAAAACATACGCATGTGCGAATGTTATTGGCACGTACATGCATGCACTGCAAGAAGAAGACTGTCTTTTAGACCACGTTTATGATCAATCTGACCTACATCGCAGAGAGGCATCTAATATCATCAACATACAAAAATGTACATGTATTGACAGACGGACAGATAACCGCTCCGGCAACTTATTCAAAACTTCGTTTTGAGGGGATAAACAGCCAGCGAAAACATGTAACATAATAAAAAATAAAATATAAATATATAGTGTTAAAGAAAGTTGACGATGAAACTATTATTACGCAAGTCCATTCGGGAAGAGGCAGTATGCAGTGGTGAGAACATGAAACTCGTCAAGAATTGTTCCTCCACATACGAATTCGTCGTCTAGTAATATCGCCACATGATGCGGAAACTCCCCTTGGTAGGTTGGATCTCCACCCACGATATAACGCGACGCGTTTCCTTCCGCGTGGTTTTGTGCCCGGGCAGCTCCGGGCCGTACGGTTGTACCTGCTGTCGAAACAAAGCCAGCTATGAATACATACAAAGCATATGCCACCAAATCACCAGAATGTTTGATATTTATTGAAACCATTCAAATTTCAAAAACAACTTTAGGATCCTGTTATTTGTTAAAAGTAGCCAATGCTTTTCAGCTTGTTTTTTTTAAATGAGAGATCAAAATTTTTCATTCAAAACTGGTGGCTAGTTCAGCAGAAAAATATTAAAGCAAATAAGTCCATGAAGTTCACTTAGTGATTACGTCGTTGTCTCCGCCAATGGAATCACCGGACGAAATCTGGTTTGATCATTTAGAAAGCTTCTGACCGAAACGTCAGCCAACATTCCATTAATCATTAATTGGTTATTTCAGTCGATCGCGCATGCGCGCTTGCTAGTTAAAGACATTCGCGCCAAACACTAAGATGGTTACGTCGAGACTCTTAATTATTTTAAAATATCTACTACAGTGTATTTTTGTACAGTAGAAATGGCAAACAAACATCTTTTGTGTTCAAAGTAAGATTTTGTCCAATGATGCAGTATTTTATTTATGCAGTGTTCTGTATTCCAGCCCAATTGCATAATGATGATATTGAGCTTTATGGTATTTGTTGGCAATACTGTTGATGAATTACAAAATAGCTTAAATTTGTTGCAGGTTTATTTTTTGAAATGGGGACTCTTGAAGTTAATATAGAACAGACAAAGATAATGGTATTTCGCAAAAGGTACCTTATAAATATCTTGAAACAGTTGATGAATTAGGTACCTGGAAACAGTTTTTAACTTTACCGGGTCTTTTGTTTTAAACCAAGAATCCATAGCAGGGAAAGGTCTTGAGGCTCTATATGTACTTAGAAATAATACAAAGCGTTAAATTTTGAGCCTTGCGTTCTATGTCAATTGTTAGACGCTTTTGTTGGGACCACGTTTAATCATGAGTCTGAGATATGGGGATTTTCTAAATCCAAAGAGATCGAGCGTATTCACCTTAAATTTTGTAAATGTATTCTTTGTGTTAAAACGAGTGTATGCAACATAGCCGTTTACGGTGAAATGAGTTGATGCCGTCTATACGTCAACAGATATGCTAGGATATTAAACTGTTGGTGTAAAACTATTTCTACCGACAACATTATCACTAACGGATTGAATAGTTACATGTTAGGACGTCTTGATCATTGTAACAACTGGGCCAATAAGGTCAAGTTATTGTATGGTTTCTCATATGTGTGGTTAAATCAAAATTCAGTTAATTTGAAGATTTTTGTATTATGTTCAAGAATTGAGTGCTCGATGTTTCAAGCAATCATGATATGAAGGGATAAGCAATAATAATACTCTATGCACATATTGAAATTGAACATTACCTAGATGTTTTACCATAGAAACTAAAAATGTCTTTGTCTTAGCAATGATTGTGATCTCATAAACTTATATAGAAACCGGCCGATGTGGCCGAAATAGAATAAAGAGAGCTCAACGTTATGGTACTGTTCGTAAGTCTAATGATTGAGAAGACATTTTTTTATCACAATATGTCCTATGTATCGAACTAGTGCTAGAAAAAAAACGTAGGCATACTAAGTAGCTTGCGTTATTTTATAAATCGAGCATTTCTGTTAAGAAATTCTTATATGAATAATATCGTTTAGATCTTTCAAGTATAATGGCATTTGCAAATAACCTCCCATAATATAACATTACTCTATTTGTTATATATCTCACAGTTTGATTTTGATATGTATCTTCTTTTTTTTTCTTTTCTTTTTGATACCTTCTTGTATGTTTTTAATTTAACTTACTTATACGTTTTTCCTTGACTATTTATATATATGGTTACATGTATTCTATTTTGTCAAGAATCTGTATTATAATATGTTTACGACAATTTACATTGCTTTCTGTCTGTGAACACTGAATATGTAAAAACGAGTATTAAAATGGAACAATTATTTGCATGCCGAATAAAGGCAAAATAAAATTGATGCAGTCTTACCAAATACAAGTAACGTTATAAGAAAATAAATAATTAAATCCATCCTTAATGCTTTGTGTCAGTACAAATGGAAAATGCATATACCAATTTCATATAAACGAAAATTTCCAGTTTAATAATGATGGAAGTATGACTCAATGAATTTATCAGTTCAATCATAAATACTTTTGGCTGCAGGTGGTTGGTTACGGGCATGATAAACATAATTAATACGTTTCTGGTGTTTTTTTAATTAAATTTGAACTTTAAGAATTGTCATGACGAGGGTAGTGCGATAAAATATCGCAGTTTCTATGCTGTAAATAAATACAGTTTACAATCTTCTTATCACAAATGAGAAACAATTATTTCTTAAAATGATAACTAACCAATAGAATAGCTTATTTTAATTTACATATATAGTAAGTTATTTTCTGTATGAATTGAAACTGGACTGGCTTGCCTTTTAACTGCAAATTCGTAAATCGTCAAAAAAAATTCTTTATGTTTGTTTGTTTTAGTTTCTGGAGATATCCCTGCTCCATATTCTGGATACATTATGGCTTAAACGCGACGTTTTAAATGCCATATAAGTGACATATAATAGAAACGACTGCAATTCCCAGTCATATCTAGGTTGTTTTATCAGAATTTATAAAAAGCGAAATCCATGAGCTAGTTTTTTAACATCATTCATATGAAAAACTACAGAAACAAGCACATAAGTCGAAAGTTTAAAATAAACGCGTCTAATGGCACAGGGTCAACGCCAAAGACATAGAACACAAAAAAAAAAACACTCACCGACCAGAAACATGGAACAGTGTAAAATACTCCTGGGTTAAAAACCAGTACTTTTTCCACGATTTGGTCGACTTTAAGGTACAATATTTGACATTATTTTAAAGATATGTAAACGTTCTCTGATAAAAAAAATAATGTTTTCTCATAGATTAACTGGTAGAAATAACAATTCTACCCGCATTATGTTCGCTCTTTTATTTCAAAATTCGATATGTCTTAAAATTGTCATAAAAGCGTTGATTTTTATCAAATTCAATAGATAAATATTGTGATTAAAAATCATATCACGCATAATAAACACATGTATAAAAAAATGTGTTTTGCAGTGAGTTTGCAAAAAGGTGCCAACACAAGGAAGATGTTAACTTTTTCCTATGCCTGTAAATTGTCCACTAGCGCCATTTCTTTTATTTCAACCTCAAACATGCACAAAATGGTAGCTTTTTAATTTCTCGTAAGATATCTGTTTCTCTATTTAAAGTACATTTCTTTTAATTTTAGAGAATTTCACATTCCAAGTGTGTAAATAATTATGTTATGGTGACAGAAAATATTTTTTAAGATGTATGACCGTCCTATGTTCCTTCTAGTCAAGCTTTAGATCTCAAATTAACTGATACATGTAACAAGATTTCCTCAATTACGATTTAATATACTTGATAAGTTTCATGCTCAGACAACAATAATTGTGCGTGGGGCAAGCTGGTTTCAGGATACGATATAGAACTGTAGATAATATTTTATCATTGAAAGTGGTTTGCTAACATGCCGGTATTCATGCGTTTATTACTCAATTCTGACAATAAACCACTGTGTATCGTGGCCTTTAAAGGGCCACATTATAGGTCAATGATAAACCACTGTGTATCGTGGCCTTTAAAGGGCCACAATATAGGTCAATGATAAACCACTGTGTATCGTGGCCTTTAAAGGGCCACAATATAGGTCAATGATAAACCACTGTGTATCGTGGCCTTTAAAGGGCCACAATATAGGTCAATGATAAACCACTGTGTATCGTGGCCTTTAAAGGGCCACAATATAGGTCAATGATAAACCACTGTGTATCGTGGCCTTTAAAGGGCCACAATATAGGTCAATGATAAACCACTGTGTATCGTTAAAATAACTTTCATCAAATGTTCACCATATCGGGGACATGTGCAAAGCGCATGTTACAATCAGTTCAGTTGAAGGTCAAGTCACACTTCTTGGTCAATGGTCATATGACTTTATTTTGTGTCTGCTACATTTCTCTTTCTTTTTAAATAACTGTAAAAAACTGTTAAAAATATTCACCAAATAGAGATGTCTTCAGACTCAGAAATTGAAGTTCATATAACTATATAAAACATACCGTACTGAGATGATATGCATAATGTCCATATTATGGGGAGACCAGTTTTTTATTTCAAAAACAAATGTCTAGTTTTCATTGGTTTTCAGTAAAATATTTGACTTTAAAAACTAGTTAATATGACAATCAGGATAACTCCGATCAACTTAATTTATAATGTTCTTAGCTCACAGGTCAAAGCCAATTGAACTGTATATTTCATCTGGTTGGAATATTTAATACAAAATAATAGTTCAGAAGGTACATGTCATTCAATCAAAACTTAAAGTAAAGCCTAATGCATACTTGAACTGACATGTCAAGACTGTAACTCTTCTTATGCTAATGTTCTTTAAGTCCAGAAACAGGCTTAATAAGCAGAGCACTGTTGGGTAAGACCATAGGCAGAGTACTTTTTTTGTAAAGCCATAGGCAGAGCACTTTTCTGTAAGACAATAGGCAGAGCACTATTGGGTAAGACCATAGGCAGAGTACTTTTTTGTAAAGCCATAGGCAAAGCACTATTCTGTAAGACAAAAGGCAGAGCACCATTGGTGAGACCATAGGCATAGCACTTTTTGATATGACCATAAGCAGAGCACTTTTCTGTAAGACCATAGGCATAGCACTTTTTGATATGACCATAAACAGAGCACTTTTCTGTAAGACCATAGGCAGAGCACTTTTCGGTAAGACCATAGGCAGAGCACTATTCTGTAAGACCGTAGGCAGAGCACTTGTGTTAAGACCATAGGCAGAGCACTTTCTGTTAGACCATAAACAGTGCACTATTCAGTAAGCCCATAGGCAGAACACTATTCAGTAACACCATAGGCAGTGCACTATTCAGTAAGACCATAGGCAGAGCACTTTTCGGTAAGACCATAAGCAGAGCACTATTCAGTAAGACCATATGCAGAGCACTCTTATGTAAGACCATAGGCAGTGCACTATTCTGTAAGACCATCAGCAGAGCACTATTCTGTAACACCATAGGCAGAGCACTTTTTGGTAAGACCATAAGCACAGCACTATTTGGTAAGACCATATGCAGAGCTCTCTTCTGCAAAACCATAAGCAGTGCACTATTCGGTAAATCCATAGGCAGAGCACTACCCCGTAAAACCATAGGCAGTGCACTATTCAGTTAAGACCATAAGCAAAGCACTATTTGGTAAGACCATAAGCAAAGCACTATTTGGTAAGACCATAAGCAAAGCACTATTTGGTAAGACCATATGCAGAGCGCTCTTCTGTAAGACCATAGGCAGTGCACTTTTCGGTAAGACCATAGACAGAGCACCATTCAGTAGGACCATAGGAGGAGCACTATTCAGTAAGACCATAGGCAGAGCACTATTCTGTACGACCATAGGCATAGCACTATTTATTCTGTAAGACCATAGGCAGAGCACTATTTAGTAAAACCATGAGGAGAGCCCTATTTGGTAGGACCATTGGCAGAGCACTATCAGTAAGACCATAGGCAGAGTATTTTTCAATAAGATCATAGGAAGAGCACTATTTAGTAAAACCAGAAGCAGAGAGCTATTTGGTAGGACCATAAGCAGAGTACTATTTGGAAGGACAACATGGAGAGCACTTTTAGGTCCAGACCAGTATTTATTAGGACTGTAGGCAGAGCACTATTAGGTGGGACCATAAGGAGAGTGCTTTTTGGTAGAGGATCATAATTATGAAGAGCACTATTGGTAGGACCACAGGCAGAGCACTATTTGGTAGGACCATAGGCAGAGTGCTATTTGTTAGGACCATGGCATAGGCAGAGCACAATTGGGTTGGACCATACGCACAGCACTATTCGGTAGGACCATACGCAGAGGGCTATTTGGAAGGACCATAGGCTCTACAAATGCTCTGTTAAAAAATAAAATTAACCCTTAGAAAAAGAGGGGAAAGGTTTACCAACTCCTCCTGGAGGTCTATGGTTTTAAAAAAATCTTCAAATAACAATAATTTAAATTAAAGCAAGCAAATTACTCAACCAGAATTACGAAGAGCTTACTTGTTATGTTGCAAAGAAGTTGGTGACAGAGCACTTTAGAGCTTACTGCATTAGCAATGCACCTCTGATATCACACACTACAAGGAACACTCGAAGGTCAAGGTCATAAATAGAGGTCATTTCAATCATACATTGATACAGTGCGGTGGGACTGAAAAATGACGCATATTCTGGAATGTTTCCATTTTAATGTCTACATGTTCTATAGAATAATAAATGTATAAAAGTAAGTTAAAACTGTTGGTATGAATAGCCAGAAAAACAGCTGTAAAGGGAAATACAGAAATCATATAAATAATCAACTTAGTATAGGATAAAAAGGTAGCAGGGAATGTAATGTCAACAATTAAACAATATATACAATGATAATGACATTTGTAAAATTAAATTTTGGTCTACAAATAAACTTCAGCCATTCAAAGTATGAGCAATGCTTTTAATTGGTATATACTTCATGATTCAATACTACAAATATTTATACAGATCATTAAATGAAGAATTAATTTAACAACTAAGAATAGACCATTTTTAGACTCTTTTTTTTGGCAGTGCACTAAATAGTGCATTAAAGATGAGCATGACATGGATAATTGAGATTAACAAGTCACTTCAGCCATCTATTATTACAGAACACAAAATAAAATGTATAAAACCCTTTTAGGAACAAACTAATTTCATTTTAAATATAAAATTCTTAAAAACACCAGTGAAACATTTATCAATTTGTTTGTATTTTAAACATGTATTTAAAGTAAAAATTAGTCAAATCTTCATGAATGACAATAAGCTTACAACAAAGTATGAAGCAATGTATAAGCAAAGACTAGAAAAGTTATAATATTGCACAATAATACACACGACTAGCACTACTGATACCATTAAAAAACTTGGTAGAATAAATATAATACCTGAATAGGTTTTGGTTGTTTATTTGTTAAAGTTAAAACCATCACTATTATTCTGAAATAAAAACTCAAGTATTCAATAATCAGTGGAAACAAAAAGAAAGCTCCGCATAACTGTGAAACAAATGTCCACATTTTTTTTTATAGAGATCAACATTTGACTCAAGTTTTGGCATCTCCGTGTAAAAAAGAAATAACACAGGGAGGGAATGTAAAAGTAATATGAAAGTGATAAGTAAGTTAAGCAACATGTTCATTACTAATATATTTGACATACTCTTGATGACCCATAATGTTCATAACATTACAATCCTCATGTCTAAAGACTAATTTGTTCTCAGAATTACAATCTTCCTGCATGCTTTAGAGTACCCTCCAATCTCCCTGCATGCTTTAGAGTACCCTCCAATCTCCCTGCATGCTTTAGAGTACCCTCCAATCTCCCTGCATGCTTTAGAGTACCCTCCAATCTTCCTGCATGCTTTAGAGTACCCTCCAATCTCCCTGCATGCTTTAGAGTACCCTCCAATCTTCCTGCATGCTTTAGAGTACCCTCCAATCTCCCTGCATGCTTTAGAGTACCCTCCAATCTTCCTGCTTTAGAGTATAGACTTATCTTGACCATGACCAGAGCTATTGAGTAAATGCTTGTTGTTCATAAAATGATGTTGCTTCAATTGGTAAATGAGACTCGAGTCCTCTTCAAAAGACAAATAGCATATTAATAGTTAGGATTTCGCTGCAGTGAGACTTACGGAAGTATTACAATAAAAACACTAGTCTTGCTTGACATAAATGAAAGACTACCAGCTGCATCAGTTAGGCCAATGCCTTATAAAAAAGATGACATACAAACACATAGTCAAGTTTTCTTTTCTAAACACTTTTAACAGTGAAATCATCTGAAGTAGGTCTTGAACACTTCTGTTGGAATGTACGATGAAGTAAGTATGGGGAGATAACTTCTGAATGAAACTTTACATGTTTTGATTATCCATACCCATTAGGAACTTGGAAGGTAACTGCAGAGTCACAAGAAATTTTACTGTCACAAAAAGGCACTATGCAATACACATAGTAGTTATGTGTATCTCAAACCACCCATACAGCAGCACTGACATCTGCAAATGTTCTGGCAGATATCGATCTCAATAATACCCTGTTGTATAGAACATGTCAAGTCTGATGTGGTTCGTAATCATACGTTGGTCGATTAAAGCATTAATTACCTAACAGTTTTCTCAATCTGATTATCACCCAATGGGAGGATTGTTCAGAACTTTGTCAAAGTTAACAACGTTGGAAACATCCATTGTTGCTAACATTAGAATTGTTACTGCACTGGTTTATTGATAGACTGCAGTGATTCTTACATCTTTTGAAACAACTGTTTCAGCTGTACGTGCTTTATGCAAATATATAAGCCTATCGTAAAATATTTTACATTCTAAAGTTAACAACGATGCTGTTAATCATGTTGTTAACATCAACAAAGTTCTGAATAATCCGCCCAATGTTTCAATGTTCACTGAAATAAAGTTATCATTTACACTATTAATACTTAGACAATCTTTTAAAGCTATACTTCTTTTACGGGATATTTCTTTTAAGGCCCTTCTACAGTGCAAATGTGGCATTTCTGTAACCTGGTCCTCTTTTTTCATTATATTATTGAATATTTTTCTTAGTTGGAAATATATCACCAAGAAACCACTTGACATTGTTGGTAAGGAAGTCTGGGGCATTTTGACCCAAAAACATATTTATTTTGTCAAGAAGACTTCTGGAAACAAAAATGCAAATCCAAAATGTGATAAAATATTTTTTCTTACAATTTAGTCATCTCCTTATTACACAAAACATATCACAAAGGATGTATGTTTTACTACTGAAAAAGAGTGTTCCTCAAAACTAAATAAAGCATGAACTTTGGAGCATTTTAATTTTTTGGCCATCCATCCCAACCTGCTTTTGCACTATGGAAGGCCCTCAAAATGGTTTTAGGAAATGCCCATATTCTCAGACTATCTTTGGTGAATAATGAGGAATATAAGAGCATGAACAAACACACATGTAGGTAGATGCATAGAACAATGGATCTCAACATGACAGGAAAAAGAGAACAGTACATATTTCTAACCACAATACTCTACACAAATGAATTTAACCTACAAAATGGAATGTTGTATATTTGAAATGTAATCGTTACAGTAACAAAAAAAGCCTACTAAATCTGTTAAGCTTTTTGACTAACGAAATAATGGCAAACAAACATTCATAGACTTTAACAAGTACTTATAAATATTTACTACATTTCTTATTACATTTATTTATATCAAAATTTTATGCTGCAAATACTATAGATAAAATATACTTTTGGCATCCTTAAAAAAGGCTTTTAAAAAAAGCATTTTTTTAACATAGATTTTATTAATACATATAAATTCTTCAACGTATAAAATATTCACCAACAAACAAAGCATAAAGCTTCTGATTTTAGCTAGCTATAAGCATTGTATGCATTTTAAATCATCTTATTTAACCACAAATCACTTTTGACATTATTAACTAATAAATCCATAAATAAACCCTTTGTCTCTTTCTTTGTTTTTTTCTTTTCGCAAACTAATGCAATGTTTAAACAGCAATTTGAACTTGAATGAGACAGATGCCGATAATCACACTAAACTGGTCACTACTAATTTCTAAAGGGCTTCAACAACATGAAACATGATAAACTTGCATTGAAATTGAACAAATAACTATGAGACCCTTATCACATTCAATTCCTGATATGACACAGCTTTTTTAATTGTTGTTGTTTTTTCAACATTAACAATGTAAAATGAACACAAGAACTGACTAGAGGTAAGAGCCATTCTGAAGAAAACAAGCTGGCAAGAAAATTTACTTGGAACTATTTTCAAACAGGCTACCATTTCAAATCCATCAGACACATGTTCCTATTTTATTCCAGGCAAATTAAAACTCTTGGTCAATGCAATGGTGTTGTGGGTGGGGGTGGTGGGAGGAACAGATCACAAGCTTTAAAATTAAAAGCCATATCCACTATTGCTTGCATTTTAATGTGCCTACATATTGTGCATATTTGCATCTGAAAAATACCAACAGCAGCGATAATGAGACAAGAGTGCCTTTCAGTGAACACTTAAGCTCGTCTGTTTTTGTTCCAGTCAAACAAGGGGCATAAATCACCAATTATTTAAGTCAGAGTTATGGGGCTTGCTACACATGTGAATATTTTCACTGGCAACATGTGTACCAAGTTTTGTCTCTGGAAACATGTGATACAAGTTCTGTCTCAAGAAACATGTGATACAAGTTCTGTCTCTGGAAACATGTGATACACGTTCTGTCTCTGGAAACATGTGATACAAGTTCTGTCTCTGGAAACATGTGATACACGTTCTGTCTCTGGAAACATGTGATACAAATTCTGTCTCTGGAAACATGTGATACAAGTTTTGTCTCTGGAAACATGTGATACAAGTTCTGTCTCTGGAAACATGTGATACAAGTTCTGTCTCTGGAAACATGTGATACAAGTTTTGTCTCTGGAAACATGTGATACAAGTTCTGTCTCTGGAAACATGTGATACACGTTCTGTCTCTGGAAACATGTGATACACGTTCTGTCTCTGGAAACATGTGATACAAGTTCTGTCTCTGGAAACATGTGATACAAGTTCTGTCTCTGGAAACATGTGATACACGTTCTGTCTCTGGAAACATGTGATACAAGTTCTGTCTCTGGAAACATGTGATACAAGTTCTGTCTCTGGAAACATGTCTTCCAAGTTTCATTTGAATATCTTAAAAGCTTTTGAGATACGGCCAATGTTTAATTTTTTGCATAACAATGCAGTTGCCAAGGCTATGACAATACTGATTTAAAAAACAGATGAGCTAAAAATGAGTAAACTCACAAATTGATGAAAATTAGAATACTAAAAACCATTATCAAATTATCTTCTCATGAATACCAGTAATAAGGTTTCTGTTTCTTCAACATGAAGTATCAGCTATTTAATGTAGTTACGTATAATTGCGGACAAATTTGTTTCTCGGACACCAGCTTCAACTAAGACTTTTTGTATAAAGATGTTAAAAACTGCAAGTATTTATCAATCAAAAACATGGGATCTAAGAAAATGAACTCACACACTTAAAAATTTAACAATGATCACTTTTCAAGAAGAACCATAACATACTCTGTTTCAAACAAAGTATTCATCAACCTACTTCAAGTATCATTTCTTTAGACTGTAGGCGAAAGGAGAAATAAAAGGATTCTTTGATTAACAATTTCAAGCTGAAAACTTAACAAAACAACATATTCCTTTCTGTTATCAAAAGTTTGAAGCCCGCTCATGTTTGATCACCATGACTGCCTTGATCTCTAAGGAGAGGGCAACAAGCCAGTATTGGCTTATGTATCCCCCTCCCATGGTGTTACGATGTTGGTGCGGGGCACATTCAGGGCAATGCATGGAGCCAGGGCTTCAGATTTCCTAGAAGCATCCGTCCCTGTGGCATTGTAAGATGCCCTGGGCACCTCAAGGTTGCTACGGCGACGAGGGTCCATGCCCCCAATCAGTTTGCTCTCAACATTCTCTGTGCGTCTCCTTAAAGATGGAGAATTTGTCTGCCTGAAAGTTAAAAGCAACAGAGAAGAGAGTTATCAGTTCTGGGTAATGTGAGTCAAGTTCTTAAACATGAGCATTACTGAAAAGCATGCTGATGCTGGTATCTACATGTATATATAAAAATCCTCAATAAGTACCACATAACATATGGAGTTAATATTCATCATCCACATAAAAATATGCAGACTGCATACTAACGAAAGCTATCAACATTTTAAAAGATTTGTACCATTTGTCAATCATGTCAATGACAAATGAGAATTCAAGTTGTGGACATGTAGCACAAATATAAACAATACATGTACATTGTACCTCATCAATTAAATACAAACACGTGAACCCCTGACAGTACCAAAGAGGTAGATTGGCTCTTTTGATTAACAGATTTGGGGTCTGAAGATGTTGATTTAATGGAATGAGATTAAAAAAAAATCCTAATTTATGTATTTTTTTCCCAAAAACAGAAACAGCAATATAACTTTACTATCCTTGACCCGTCTCTGTAACTACCCTTCAACCATTGTTACTAAACCTACCAACATTTCTTAAGTACCCCTCCCATCACTGCAACTACAGTACCCCTCCAATCACTGTTACAACAGTACCCTTTCCATCACTGCTACTACAATACCCCTCAAATCACTGTAACTACAGCTCCCTTTCCATTACTGTAACTACAGTACCCCTCCAATCACTGTTACAACAGTTCCCCTCCCATCACTGTTACAACAGTACCCCTCCCATCACTGTAACAACAGTACCCCTCCAATCACTGTAACTACAGTGATTCTAGGACATTTGCCCCCCCCGGATGTTTGCCCCCCCGGATGTTTGCCCCCCTTTTGGACCATGGCGGACATTTGCCCCCCCTCAATGTTCGAGGGGGCGGACATTTGCCCCCCCTCCATTTTCGATGGGGCGGACATTTGCCCTCCCGGTTATATAAGTAATATTCTAGACAAACCTATACCAAAATCAATATCAATATCAAATAAAAGCCACGACATAAGAGAAGGGAGACTACTCGATAATGCGATAACTTTAATAATCTTACAAACTATCAACACCAAACATGTGTTTGTATTAAAGTGCGATCCAACACTACAATTAAATGTTGCTTCGTGGAAGTGAATTGTGAGTTGTAATTTGTGATAGGAAATACGTCCATTATATGAGTCCCGTGTTCTTAGTTTGTATTTTGAGCAAAAGTACGTCACATTTTTCTCGTTAATTATCTCTTCTTTGATATCATGCAAACAGAGGTAAATAGCGCGATCGAGATTGCTTTAATTGTTTCTCATTAATTAACTCTTCTTTGATATCATGCAAACAGAGGTAAATATCGCGATCGAGATTGCTTTAATTGTTTCTCATTAATTAACTCTTCTTTGATATCATGCAAACAGAGGTAAATAGCGCGATCGAGATTGCTTTAATTGTTTCTCATTAATTAACACTTCTTTGATATCATGCACACATAGGTAATTAGCGCGATCGGGATTGCTTTAATTGTAGTGTTGGATCGCACTTTAATACAAACACATGTTTGGTGTTGATAGTTTGTAAGATTATTAAAGTTATCGCATTATCGAGTAGTCTCCCTTCTCTTATGTCGTGGCTTTTATTTGATATTGATATTGATTTTGGTATAGGTTTGTCTAGAATATTACTTATATAACCGGGAGGGCAAATGTCCGCCCCATCGAAAATGGAGGGGGGGCAAATGTCCGCCCCCTCGAACATTGAGGGGGGGCAAATGTCCGCCATGGTCCAAAAGGGGGGCAAACATCCGGGGGGGCAAATGTCCGGGGGGGCAAATGTCCGTTTACCAACTACAGTACCACTCCCATCACTGTTACAACAGTACCCCTCCCATCACTGTAACTACAGTACCCCTTCCATCACTGTTACAACAGTACCCCTCCCATCAATGTAACAACAGTACCCCTTCCATCACTGTTACAACAGTACCCCTCCCATCACTGTAACTACAGTACCCCTCCAATCACTGTAACTACAGTACCCCTCCCATCACTGTAACAACAGTACCCCTCCAATCACTGTAACTACAGTACCCCTCCCATCACTGTTACAACAGTACCCCTCCCATCACTGTAACTACAGTACCCCTCCCATCACTGTTACAACAGTACCCCTCCCATCACTGTTACAACAGTACCCCTTCCATCACTGTTACAACAGTACCCCTCCCATCACTGTAACAACAGTACCCCTCCAATCACTGTAACTACAGTACCCCTTCCATCACTGTAACAACAGTACCCCTCCAATCACTGTAACTACAGTACCCCTTCCATCACTGTTACAACAGTACCCCTCCCATCACTGTAACAACAGTACCCCTCCAATCACTGTAACTACAGTACCCCTTCCATCACTGTTACAACAGTACCCCTCCCATCACTGTACCTACAGTACCCCTCCAATCACTGTAACTACAGTACCCCTCCCATCACTGTTACAACAGTACCATTCCCATCACTGTAACTACAGTACCCCTTCCATCACTGTTACAACAGTACCCCTCCCATCACTGTACCTACAGTACCCCTCCAATCACTGTAACTACAGTACCCTTCCCATCACTGTTACAACAGTACCCCTCCCATCACCGCTACTACAGTACCCCTCCTATCACTTTAACTACATTACCCCTCCAATCAATGTAACTTCAGGGTAGTACCCCTCCCATCACTGTAACTACAGTAACCCCCCCCCCATCGCCGTAACTACAGTACCCGTCCCATCACTGTAACTACAGTACCCCTCCCATCACTGTAACTACAGTACCCCTTCCATCACTGTAACTACAGTACTCCTCCCATCACTGTTACAACAGTTCCCCTCACATCACTGTAACTACAGTACCCTTCCCATCACTGTAACTACAGTACCCCTTCCATCACTGTAACTACAGTACCCCTCCCATCACTGTTACAACAGTTCCCCTTCCATTACTGCAACTTCAGTACCCCTTCCATCACTGTAACTACAGTACCCCTTCCATCACTGTAACTACAGTACCCCTCCCATCACTGTAACTACAGTACCCCTTCCATCACTGTAACTACAGTACCCCTTCCATCACTGTAACTACAGTACCCCTCCCATCACTGTTACAACAGTACCCCTCACATCACTGTAACTACAGTACCCTTCCCATCACTGTAACTACAGTACCCCTTCCATCACTGTAACTACAGTACCCCTCCCATCACTGTTACAACAGTTCCCCTTCCATTACTGTAACTTCAGTACCCCTTCCATCACTGTAACTACAGTACCCCTTCCATCACTGTAACTACAGTACCCCTCCAATCACTGTAACTACAGTACCCCTTCCATCACTGTAACTACAGTACCCCTTCCATCACTGTAATTACAGTACCCCTCCCATCACTGTTACAACAGTACCCTTTCAATCACTGTTACAAAAGTACCCTTCCAATCACTGTTACAACAGTACCCCTCAAATCAGTGTAACTACGGTACCCCTCCCATTACTGCTACTACAGTACCTGTCCCATTACTGCTACTACAGTACCCCTTCCATTACTGCTACTACAGTTCCCCTTCCATTACTGCTACTACAGAACCCCTTTCATTACTGCTACTACAGTACCCGTCCCATTACTGCTACTACACTACCCCTTCCATTACTGCTAAAACAGTACCCCTTCCATTACTGCTACTGCAGTACCCCTTCCATTACTGCTATTACAGTACCCGTCCCATTACTGCTACTACAGTACCCCTTCCATTACTGCTACTACAGTTCCCCTTCCATTACTGCTACTACAGTACCCCTTCCATTAATTATTACAGTTCCCCTTCCATTACTGCTAAAACAGTACCCCTTCCATTACTGCTACTACAGTACCCGTCCCATTACTGCTACTACAGTACCCCTTCCATTACTGCTAAAACACTACCCCTTCCATCACTGCTAAAACAGTACCCCTTCCATCACTGCTAAAACAGTACCCCTTCCATTACTGCTAAAACAGTACCCCTTCCATCACTGCTAAAACAGTACCCCTTCCATTACTGCTAAAACAGTACCCCTTCCATTACTGCTAAAACAGTACCCCTTCCATTACTGCTAAAACAGTACCCCTTCCATTACTTCTAACCAGTTCCCCTTCCATTACTGCTAAAACAGTACCCCTTCCATTACTGCTAAAACAGTACCCCTTCCATCACTGCTAAAACAGTACCCCTTCCATCACTGCTAAAACAGTACCCCTTCCATCACTGCTAAAACAGTACCCCTTCCATTACTGCTAAAACAGTACCCCTTCCATTACTGCTAAAACAGTACCCCTTCCATTACTGCTACTACAGTACCCCTTCCATTACTGCTACTACAGTACCCGTCCCATTACTGCTACTACAGTACCCCTTCCATTACTGCTACTACAGTACCCCTTCCATTACTGCTACTACAGTACCCGTCCCATTACTGCTACTACAGTACCCCTTCCATTACTGCTACTACAGTACCCCTCCAATCACTGCTACTACAGTACCCCTTCCATTACTGCTACTACAGTACCCCTTCCATTACTGCTACTACAGTACCCGTCCCATTACTGCTACTACAGTACCCGTCCCATTACTGCTACTACAGTACCCGTCCCATTACTGCTACTACAGTACCCGTCCCATTACTGCTACTACAGTACCCGTCCCATTACTGCTACTACAGTACCCGTCCCATTACTGCTACTACAGTACCCGTCCCATTACTGCTACTACAGTACAGTGTTAGATTTAATGCCAAAATGGCACCCAGGTTAATGTTGTAACATTTAGTTACAACCAAGACAGCGATGATGAATTACATTTTAATAGCATGTACTTCTCTTCAGAACTGAAATTGTCAGAACTATTAGAATAAAAACTTTGTTCTTACATGCTTAGCAGTCACCCGTAGCATTATATGTACATAATCAAATTAAATGTATGGGAGTGTATTAAACTCGGGACTTTTTTATTTCAATCTTTTGTAAGTATTTAAACATAAAGTCTTCTACTGGAAAATATTATATTTAATGACAGTATTCATTTAAGCATAAAGTCTTCTACTGGAAAATATTATATTTAATGCCAATATACTACCACCATAAACCATTTAGTCAACCTCACACGCTCTTCATCTAACAACCAACTCTGCTGAGGAGTAATTATTCATTTCTCCTTCAGTGGCAGATCTTGGTGCCTTATAGCATTTTCTATTTAAAATATTTTTTATGCTGAGATTGATTGTAAGGGCAAAGGTGGTAGATTATGTGAGGAAATAAGTACAGCGGAAGTTGAGTCTAAAAATCAGTATTTTCTTTCTCCCACCAGTTGAGTTCACATGTCCGTTAAACAACATACCTTCTGTACCAGACAATATAATTTTAAAGCAGCCTTATACTACAAAAACAAACATTTCCACTCAGAAGCACAACATCTGTGGCACGAAACAAATAATCTCAAAACAAACAACACAGAAAGCTTAGACAAAACACTAAAATATGTATGTGTGTGAATAGTGAAATGTATACATACATGGTGATAAGTACATCATAATGAATTCTAGGGAATAGTGAAGTGTATTCATACATGGTGATAAGTACATCATAATGAATTCTAGGGAGGTTACTTGAGTATAAAACCAGAACTGCTTTTTCAGTGATGTGGATATAAACTGAGTGCATCGTTATATCAAATTGTGATCTTGGAGCCAAACGACAACCACACATGAATTTCTACAACAAATTGTCTTGATTAGCCCCAATGTAGCCATCTATAACACAACCTTCTGCAGTATAGCTTCAGTACACACAACTCAAACTGATGCCATTTGGAATATTATCATTATTTCTTTTTGTAATTTAAATAATTTTTCATTATCTATTTGTAATTCAAGGGTTTTGATATAAAATAAATAACATATTTTCATATTTAAAAAAAAATAAAAATAGCCAAATAGTGAAAAATATTTGATATCCTCCATGATTCTATTTTCTGTTAATCTTTATGCCACTATAGATAAAGCAATCAAGTTTTAATTCTGATCACCAAACAACACTGCCCAAGTACATGTAAGTGTGTACTGTGCTATACTGGCAGAAGTCCAATGCTGGTGAACACTGCAGGGGCAATTTATGGGGGCAAGAGGGTGGGGCACACAGCTACCTACCCAGTGTATGTCCCCATATATATACTGCTGTCCGAACCCACATAGGAATTTCTGGCAATACAAAACATGTTCATGTACCTACAGCTACTGTTACAGAAAACAACGTCTTGCTGAACTTTTAATATTGGGTGATGATATTTAATTGTGTCCACGCTGCATTTTTTAAAAAGGAAAGAACTGTGCTGTCAATACACTCTTTCATGCTTTTTTATCAAATAAAATTCACCAACAGAAACAAAATTAATTAACATATAAAATAAGGTTGGAATGTTTGGGGTTTATAAAAACTTTCATCTTAGCAACATTTCCAGCTTGAAATATTGCTTTATAAACTTCAAACTTCCTGAACACTTTTTCATACTTTGGCATACTTTTAAAACTGAATTTGATACTTGTTGCGCTCACCACCTTACTTATTTATCTATTTTTTTTACTATTAAATGCAATATTTACATGCTGCAATTAACGACATGTGGATGGTCACAGAACCATTGATGTGGTAATTGTCTTCCAGTATTAAATTGATATTTTGATTTCACAATAAAATCAAACCACTGATCCAATATCATACTGGCAGGCTACTATGCATATAAAATACATGAAAACAATAACATTCAAAGTCTCTACTTGAACAACCAATCTCAAGTGCTTCTAAAAAATCACAAACATTGAAGTGCTGTTCTTACATGCTGTAATTAGTCTACCATATGCAACATGAAGAGAACAAAAACAGTCAGAAATGAAGTCTTAGAACAAATGAATTAATAAAATAACGAAAAGTTCCCAACTTTTAATAATATTATTGAACTGGATATAGTCTAATAAACTAAATCTAAATGGCAACATGTCGAGCCCGTTGAAAGAGTCTTTGACACTGATATAATGCTCTCCCATGCAATTTCAACACAGGATAACACAAAGTAAAACAATAAGGGACCAGCAATATGCCTTATCATGGTGAGCCTCCATAGCAATCTTTATTGAAAATCATGGTCAAGATACAGGCGGGACAAGGTTCAGTCAACAATGGTTCTCATTTTGACACTTTACCTTTAAGTGTGACCTTGACCATTGAGGTTCAGACCTGGGGGCTTGTATCCCACATGCCACTTCATCATCACAAACCTTCATGTCAAGTTTCTCATAAATCTTCTAATGCTTGGTTTCAACTTTTGATCTGTAAATGTGGCCTTGACCTTTGATGTAGAGACCTGACTCATTGTGAGGCTTTATGGCCAGTTTTTGAATATCCTATTATGCATTGTCCAAATACAGCCTGGGCATTAGGTTTAGTTCAGACCAGTCATATTAACAGTAATCATTTTGAAATTTGACCTCAAAGTGTGATCTTATCCTTTGAGGTGACAATCTGGGTTGTGCAGGACACACCACCTCATCATGGTGAACCTTCAAGGCAAGCTTTTTTGAAAATCCTATAATGCATTGTCAAAATACAACCTGGCAAGGATCATTTAAACCTTTGACCTTTTAGAGCGACCTTGAAAATCCTATAATGTATGGTCAAGATACAGCCTAGCAAGGATCATTTAAACCTTTAACCTCTTAGCGTGACCATTGAAAATCCTATAATGTATGGTCAAGATACAGCCAAACCAAGGTTCAATCCAGACTGGCACACGCACATACACCAATGTCAACATGACAACTACATGTATGTCTCACTCACCGCAAGCGAGCTCGACAAAGAAAAGAACATAATGTGAAGTTGAACTACATAATCATGCTTAAAAACACCATTTCAGATCAGTTATGAATCATGTCAGAAGGAAGTGTCAATACACTCTCTTATATGTGCATGACAAAATATTTTTCAAGCAATGATTATGATCTGTTACTTATACAGGAAAGAATCTTGTAGGTGACATCATAAGCATTAATTTGCTTAATTAGTTACCGTAATTAATGTCAAACCTTTACAGACTTTATGTTACTGTATTTTTCAAAATATAAAGGCTCGTACAAAATCAGCCCCGATATAGTAAAGTCTAATGCCTGTGGCTAACCTGAGGGCATGCTTGGGTTTATCTTCAAGCTCCTTCAAGTTTCCAGTGCTGTAAGAGTGATAAGATGCCCCACCAATCTCTGCCTCGATACCCCCATCACTTGACACGCTACCCCGCCTCCGGACCTGGGGACTAGGGGCTGTCGTTTTCTTTCGATTGCTCCCAAAGTTGAAAAACCTGCAGTAAATGTATGGCAATAAATTGCAAAGACTCAAATTTACAGAGTTTTTCATTAAACTAACTTCAATTTCAAATCTGTGCAGATATGTCTTTACAAATGTTAGACTCATTGTCAACTTCAGAGAAGAATCATATTTAAAATCAGGATTCTTGCTTTGCAGGAATTAATTGATTCCTTCTTGTTTTACATTAATGATTTAACATACAGCCAAACAAAAATATTGGTGTTGTTCCGGCTTCCTGACAAACCCTTTTTTTAAGTCCGGACCCGAGATATTTTCTCGGTCATTATTTTTATCATTATTGGATAAATAAACCATGTAGCACTATCTTTGTACAAGATGAATTGAATTGAGTCACTTTCCTATCAACTTAAATGTCAGAATGTGTATATATGTATACAATACAATCATACTCAGAATGTAGCAGGATCCACAGCATATTTTTGCTTGGTCTACATTATATATATCAGCCAAGAAGAAATCCATATGTATCCAAAGTGTGTTACCTTTTCTTAGCAAAGACTGTCTGTGACTTCTCGAGGAGTTGTTTATACTGGTCAGAGCGGATAAAGCGTGTGTAGCTGTCCTTCTTCATCAGCCCATACACATGCTCCATCGCGGGCTGGAATATGAACCTACCAAAGAAAGCGATAATCATCAGTTAAATTTCATTTTGTAAAATCTTAAACGTGCCATAGCTTTGTGGAAAGGTGACTGATAAAACAAAATTTAATAGGTTAAAAAACATTCCTTAAAGTTGCATGAAATTGTCCTGCCATAAAGGAGTAATGTTATCAAAGGACGATAACTCCAAGAAATTAATGTTTTATAAAAAAATGCATGGGCAGTATAGTAAAAATTGGGTTAGTAAGAAATGGACAGAGACCACCATACAACTTAGGTCCCATGAAATATTTATAAAAATACATATATGCACAAAATTTTGATAAATTTTAAAACAAGCCAAAAGGATGAAATCTCTGAACTAACTTGTGCTTTAATTAGGTTTAAGAGCAATAACTCTATTACAACTGAGAGAAAGTCAACACAAATCTTAAAAGCTTAACAAGCTTAAGTAGCTTATCTTAATTAGCCAAAATACTTACTGAATTTGAATTTTGATAAATAAAAAATGGTTAATTGAGATTATCATAAACATAACTCTTATCTAAAGTAAATAAACTCTTAACGAAATAAATATTATGCATATTATTAAAAAACAAAAATAGTGAGCTTAGCCCAATCCTGTTATAAGGGACTTAAAAGTTTCGAGAAATTAGGGCCAGGTGCACAATTTCACATAGTTAATAACACTCCTCAAATTTTTCAAAGTCCAGGCAAAAGAGCAGGGTATGCAGGATGAGTTAATGAAGCTGTATTAAACCATATGCAATGCACATTGAGAATGAGTTCAGGGTGCAGTGCGTTTACCTGGATTTGCAGGAGACGTCATTGTCACTGTGAAGTTGTTTAAGCACCTGTTCCAGGGTCTTACAGTCAATGTTCACCTCACATGGCGCCCCAGGGGTCAGAAACTCCCTACATATACAAACTTGTATAAAATAACATAGATAGGGTTTTGAATTCCTCAGATGATTGTAATTTGATTTTAAAATGAGCTATCAGTTGATCTAAACCATATTTAAAATCCACCCTAATATAACAGTGCTGTTGTCCTTTAATGAGAAAAAATGATGCTTGTCGAGATGAAATCAGGGTATTCTTGAATGAAAAACAAACAACAGTACCACTAAGCCCACAAGTATTTTTAAGAGACCTTTTCTCTTGGATACACATTGAGCAACATGTTTGCTACTCTAAACCAAATGAAGCGTGTGAGGGATGTAACTCCTTTCAACAATAGGACAAGTTCTGTCTGTCTTGTGCTAAGTCCCTTATTTATACTTTATTAAATCTGCTCAAACTTATGTCTTACTAGAGCTCTTTACTTTACATGTATATATAAGTTATTTCAAAAAGTCAAAGAATGCTATAAACACTGTCATTAACACTTTAAAGCACAGTCCACCTACCTTTCAATCTCGGCCTTCCAGCGAGCAACGTCACTGTTGGGGCAGACAATTAGCTCCTTGCAAGCCTTGTAGAAGCGGATATTCTCCAGGCTGTACTCCTTCTTCAGGAAATGTTCAAACTCCAAACATCCTGTTGCGTCCTGAAGCAGAGCCTCAAATCTCAGGGCCCACATCCGGATACGCATTTCTGTCGGGATTTCCACTCTGTAAAATGTTTTTTTGAGAATTTAACAGATTCAATAAGAATGAACCAGGATGTTAAACCTGACGGCCAACTTCTAGATACACCTCTGTGCCTGGATCTCTACACAGTTACATGAAATATACATAATCTAACAAATTCAATAAGCCAGAAGGTGCATCTCAATTTTCATTGCCCATATCGGTTTCCGTCTGTCTGGACCTCTACTATGTCACATTACATAAATCCATAATTTCCAGGATAATTTTTTTTGAGGAAGTGATGTGCGTGAATGAAGTTGTTCATGTCAGCAAGTATTTATGCCATCAATTGTTTATGTCAGCAAGTATTTATGCCATCAATTGTTTATGTCAGCAAGTATTTATGCCATCAATTGTTTATGTCAGCAATATAATGTCATCAAGTATCCATGACAACTAATATTTATTTCACCTAGTATTTTTTTAATCTGATGTTTTTTTCATCATATATTTTTGTCATCTAGTATTTATTTCAACTAAAATTTATGTCATTTAGTATTTATTTCACCTTATATTTATGTCATTTAGTATTTAGTTCACCTTATATTTATGTCTTCTAGTACTCAAATCATCCAGTGTTTGTTTCAAATTAGATTTATTTCATCTAATATTTATTTCATATAATATTAATGTCATCTAGTATTAATTTTGTCTAATATTTATGCCATCAAGTATTTACATGATAAATTTTTTATGTCAGCAATCATCAATAATTTACGTCATGAAGTATCTATTTTCCTATGTCATGAAGTAGTTATTTTCATGAGAGTGTTTCAGCCCAAAGGAAACTAAACCAATGAGATCAATGTTTTAAATGCAGCTGCTAATTATCAATCCTGTAAAATAGCGAGGACCTGTTTGGGTATTTAATAAGAGATTTATGCCCAATGCAGGGTAAATTGGCCTTGATCCCTTTTGATATTTGTTCCCAAAGTCATTTATATACATTTCACGGTACAGTAAAAACCCTATATGCGACCAACCCGTGTTCACGACCAACCCGGTAATGAGACCATTTTTTTTTTCAAGACCAATCTTTTTCCTCTACAATCCAATGGTTGTAAATCCCCCAAAAAACAGGCATCCCGTTATTCAGTAATATAACTACTTAATCCAGTCCCTTTTAATTAATCATATGTTAAATTGATCAGTTAATGCGACTGCAGGTAATTTGTTGACAGACATACATGTTTGTTTTCACACCTCAACTTTATAAGAAGTTTACAACACCTGTCCCAGTTTAAGGATAATCAACGACCACTTTACAACAATTAAGTAGCCCTTGACGATAGAGGTAAAAGTTAGAGTGAAAAACACGGAAGTGTTTGATAATTGATGGGTTTCGATTGATTTAATGCTTTTATTGAATTTTCGGTTAGAATTACTGTGAAAATGTAAAATTAATATTCCATCAATATTCACAACAACTTGTATTTTAAGGGCCATGCATAAATTGAAACTGTGTTGTTTTGATACATGTTATTCATTGTATATTCTATAATATAATGAATAAATTACAGAATTTTGTATTTATTTCATTTGCTTTTTAGATTCAGACTCAAACTACAGTTACATATTTGTGAAATAAAGTAGCACATGTTACAAAACTTAAGTTAAAACCATGACTAAAATATGCAACACCCAGCAAAACATAGTAAGAATCTAATGCATTCCACCATTTGACCGTTCACAACCCTAATCAGCACAAACTCTGTGAGGAAACCATTAAGACCATTTTCTCATAGGTGGTGTGAATAGAGGGGTTTTACTGTACATTCTACTAATTTTGATGCAAATGTCCACGCAAAAATGAATGAATCTTTCCAACTGTACAATAGTCTGATGTTAAAAGCACTCAATTCTGACTTCAAGATTTATCCTGAACTTTAGAACCACTGGAAAGATGTGAAAAATTAGCAGGCTAATAGTATTAAATTAAAAACAATTTTTATATCTTGTTTTCAAAAGACAAGTTTCATTTGAACTAGGAATACAGGTGTATATATCTTGCCCTGCTTCATCTTAATGGTGATTGTGAAATTTGTTTTCAAACAAATCAATTCCACATACATCTCCAACAAAGCTTCACCAGCTTCAAGATAAAACTGAAACTGTATACCATCAACTCAACATCTAATAAATTCCCACCAGTGTATAATTATCAGCTAAATATAGATGGATGAGACTGGAAATAGCGGTAATGCCTATACCAAATAGCTATAATGCGTTTGTGAAAAAGTACCACTCTAAAGGCCAAATTTGTGAACCACAGCTAATGATTTCAAAAGATTCTATGAAAAGTGTGGAATGGAGTTATGTACTCAAACATTTATTCGCCGGCAGTCAGCCAGCCAGACAGACAAACAAACGGATAGACTGGCAATTTATTTCTGACTTAATTTGGACTAAACCAAAGAATTAACCATTGTTATACAAATTGGCAGCAGGGGCCAATTGTATAAATCTGGATAAGTTATCCACAGCATTCTTACATTTTCCTATTCTGATTCTCAAACTTAGACTAAAGAGCCTATCAATTGTCACTGTCTAATAAGATTATTGGAATTCAGTTGGAAAAATATGTTTTTGTCTAATATGTTCATGAAAATAAAAGATTCAAGAAGCTCCCACTGGTCCACTGCAAACAATTTTATTTTTTTTAAAAATGCCCTTATGTTTTTGTTACCTTGTATAGCTAATCTTACTTTGTAGATGATGTTTGTCTTGATAATGATTCAGACTGGAGTAAAGATGTATTTTCAAACCAAATCCAGGCAGTTTATACAAATTTCCTTAATCCCAAATGTGACAAAAGCTGACAACTTGTAGAATCATGCTCAAGTCTGTTTTCTGGGCAGAGACCAGGACTGGTGTCCATTTTGAGAGGCCATGAGAAGGGTCTCCTGGTGAGGCTCAAACCCACAACCCCTTGGGTATGGGGCAGACACCTATACCACTAGACAACTCCCATCCTGCTCTAAGCGGACACCTATATCCTATATCATAAGACCACTCTTACCCTGGTGAGGCTCAAACTCACAATCCCTTGGATAAGGGGCGGACACCTATACCACAAGACAACTCCCATCCTGCTCTAGGCGGACACCTATATCCTATATCATAAGACCACTCTTACCCTGGTGAGGCTCAAACCCACAATCCCTTAGGTAAGGGGCGGACACCTATACCACTAGACAACTCCCATCCTGCTCTAGGCGGACACCTATATCCTATATCATAAGACCACTCTTACCCTGGTGAGGCTCAAACCCACAACCCCTTGGGAATGGGGCGGACACCTATACCACTAGACAACTCCCATCCTGCTCTAGGCGGACACCTATATCCTTTATCAAAAGACCACTCTTACCCTGGTGAGGCTCAAACCCACAACCCCTTGGGTAAAAGGCGGGCACCTTCAACCTATATCACTAAATCACTCTTACCCTGGTGAGGCTCAAACCCACAACCCCTTGGGTAAAAGGCGGGCACCTTCAACCTATATCACTAAATCACTCTTACCCTAGTGGTCATTGAACCCACAACTTCTTGGGTAAAAGGCAGGCACCTTCAACCTATATCACTAAATCACTCTTACCCTAGTGGTCATTGAACCCACAACTTCTTGGGTAAAAGGCAGGCACCTTCAACCTATATCACTAAATCACTCTTACCCTAGTGGTCATTGAACCCACAACCTCTTGGGTAAAAGGCAGGCACCTTCAACCTATATCACTAAATCACTCTTACCCTAGTGGTCATTGAACCCACAACTTCTTGGGTAAAAGGCAGGCACCTTCAACCTATATCACTAAATCACTCTTACCTTGGTGGACATTGAACCCACAACTTCTTGGGTACAAGGCAGGCACCTTCAACCTATATCACTAAATCACTCTTACCCTAGTGGTCATTGAACCCACAACTTCTTGGGTAAAAGGCAGGCACCTTCAACATATATCACTAAATCACTCTTACCCTGGTGGTCATTGAACCCACAACTTCTTGGGTAAAAGGCAGGCACCTTCAACCTATATCACTAAATCACTCTTACCCTGGTGGACATTGAACCCACAACTTCTTGGGTAAAAGGCAGGCACCTTCAACCTATATCACTAAATCACTCTTACCCTAGTGGTCATTGAACCCACAACTTCTTGGGTAAAAGGCAGGCACCTTCAACCTATATCACTAAATCACTCTTACCCTGGTGGACATTGAACCCACAACCCCTTGGGTAAAAGGCAGGCACCTTCAACCTATATCACTAAATCACTCTTACCCTGGTGGTCATTGAACCCACAACCTCTTGGGTAAAAGGCAGGCACCTTCAACCTATATCACTAAATCACTCTTACCCTAGTGGTCATTGAACCCACAACCTCTTGGGTAAAAGGCAGGCACCTTCAACCTATATCACTAAATCACTCTTACCCTAGTGGTCATTGAACCCACAACCTCTTGGGTAAAAGGCAGGCACCTTCAACCTATATCACTAAATCACTCTTACCCTGGTGGACATTGAACCCACAACCTCTTTGGTAAGGGGCAGACACCTGTATCCTATATCACTAGATCACTCTTACCCGGGTGAGGCTCAAACCCACAACCTCTTGGGTAAGAGGTAGACACCTATATCCCATATCATTAGACCATGCATTGAACCCAATACCTCATTGGCAAGAGGTAGACACCTATATCCCATATCATTAGACCATGCATTGAACCCAATACCTCATTGGCAAGAGGTAGACACCTATACAAATGGTAGGGATAGAACCTCTTAAGTGAGAGGGGGACACCTTAATCCTATACCATAAGACCACAGTCATCCTGGTAGGGATAGAACCCACAACTTCTTTGTTTTGTATAAATGTTTGTAGAAAACAGTATAAGAACCAAATTGAAATGTTTTGTGCTACTTGGGAATTACCTTCCACTGTGACGAGTTTAAGAAAAATTGGTTTTATCTGTCACCTTATTTAATGTTTCTAAGAACCTTTTTTCTGTCCATTTTCGATGCTTTGTAACTTAACTTACATTCTCCTGTTAATGTCCCACATTACTTCATCCTCAGAGATCCAGGGGTTACTGGGCTGGGCTGCTTTTTCATTGTGTAGCGGGTCGTATTTCATGTACTGCTCACAGTTCTTGATAAATCTGGATAAAACAGCCTAACTATGGATCTATGAAATACAACATTTATTTGCATAAGCTATTTATAGCTGGTTTTTACATTATAGGGAAATGCGGTTGAGAATGTGTTTCCGTCTTGATCTAGTTTTCAATATAAGATACAAAAGTTCCATTATTATAACTGTTGCACACTTCGTGAGGCCTGAACAAAGTATCTTTGTAGATCAACTTGTTTACAAGTCATTGGCAATAAACTGTGACCACTGATAAAGTAAAAAATATTTCTGGATAAATAAACAATGCGGGCCTCAAATATTTGAATCAGTGTTATGTTAAATACAGCTAATCCTTGAGGCTGTCCTCATTCTATGTGACAACAGGGATCTTTGCCTTTAAACTTTGCAGGCTTTCAAGTGACCAATAACAAAAAAGAAGGGATAAAAGTAGGAGGATTTTTTTGAAAAAATAGGGAAAAGTAGGGATATAAAGAGCAAAAAGTAGGAATAGTAGGGCCCTTCACTTACTTTTTTGGATGCAAATAAACGACAACTAAACCTATTCATCAATAATTTTTGCATAATATTCACTTCTTAAAGAGTTTTTATACTTAGGTCAGGAGTTATGTTTATGATGATCTAATTAAAAACAATAGGGCCCTGAAGGCCATGAATCGCTCACCAATAAAGATCATCAACAATAACATTCTGATCAAGGTCCATGAACATATGGTCATAAATGTGGCCTCGAGAGTGTTAAAATACTTTTCCTATTATCTAACCTGATGACCTAGTTTTTGACCGCACATGACCCAGATTCAAACTTGGCCTAGAGCTAATCAATATAAACATTCTGACTAAGTTTCATGGACATAAGTCATAAATGTGACCTCTAGAGTGCTTACAAGCTTTTCCTATGATTTGACCTAATGACCTAGATTTTGACCGCACATGACCCAGATTTAAACATGACTTAGAGATAATTAATGTAAACATTCTGACCAACTTTCATTAAAAACCTTTATAAATGTGACCTCTAGAGTGTTAACAAGCTTTTCCTTAAATTTGACCTGGTGACCTAGTTTTTGACCGCACATGACCCAGATTCAAACTTGGCCTAGAGCTAATCAATATAAACATTCTGACTAAGTGTCATGGACATAAAGTCATAAATGTGACCTCTAGAGTGCTAACAAGCTATTCCTATGATTTGACCTAATGACCTAGATTTTGACCACACATGACCCAGATTTATACTTGACTTAGAGATAATTAATGTAAACATTCTGACCAACTTTCATTAAGAAACCTTTATAAATGTGACCTCTAGAGTGTTAACAAGCTTTTCCTTAAATTTGACCTGGTGACCTAGTTTTTGACCGCACATGACCCAGATTCAAACTTGGCCTAGAGCTAATCAATATAAACATTCTGACTAAGTGTCATGGACATACAGTCATAAATGTGACCTCTAGAGTGCTAACAAGATTTTCCTATGATTTGACCTAATGACCTAGATTTTGACCGCACATGACCCAGATTTTAACTTGACTTAGAGATAATTAATGTTAACATTCTGACCAACTTTCATTAAGAAACCTTTATAAATGTGACCTCTAGAGTGTTAACAAGCTTTTCCTTAAATTTGACCTGGTGACCTAGTTTTTGACCGCACATGACCCAGATTCGAACTTGGACTAGAGCTAATCAATATAAACATTCTGACCAAGTTTCATGGACATAGTCATAAATGTGGCCTCTAGAGTGCTAACAAGCTTTTCCTATCATTTGACCTGGTGACCTAGTTTTTGACTGCACATGACCCAGATTTAAACTTGACTTAAAGATTATTGATATAAACATTCTGACCAACTTTCATGAAATACAGTCATAAATGAGACGTCAATAGTGTTAACAAGATTTTCCTTAAATTTGACCTGGTGACCTAGTTTTTGACCGCACATGACCCAGAATCAAACTTGACATAGAGAGTATTAATATTAACATTCTGACCAAGTTTCCTGAATATACAGTCATAAATGTGACCTCTATAGTGTTAACAAGCTTTTCCTTTAATTTGACCTGGTGACCTAGTTTTTAACCCCAGATGACCCAATATCGAACTAATCCAAGATTTTATTGAGGGTAACATTTTGACCAAGTTTCATTAAGATAGTGCCCAAATTGTGACCTCTAGATTGTTAACAGTCAAATTGTTGATGATGGATGACAACGACGGACACAGGGCGATCACAATAGCTCACCTTGAGCACTTCGTGCTCAGGTGAGCTAAAAATTCATTTATCAAAATTCAATTTCAGCATATATTTTATCTAATTCAAATAAGCTACTTAAGCCTGTTAAGCGTAAGAAGTTTGGAGAAATAGGGGCCAGAGCTTCAAGAGGGATTCAGCCACAGGATGAGGAAATGGTGTCTCTGACTTGTCAACATGCACCACTCCTTCTCATCATAGTACCCCTCTTGCAGCACTAATGACCTACTGCAGGGCTTTTTCTGCCCATTTTGGGAAAAAGACCCTAGACATTTTGGGAAATTTTGCGTCGTGAACATGCGGAAATTGGGAAATTTTACAGTGAAAAGAAAAAGCTGTCTAGTCTCCTGTGAATAAGGAAATGATTAAATATTAGTTTATTTTCCCTTTAAAAGACCCACAATGGCTGAAATATCAATCCTTGGGGTGTAAATATCTATTGCAATAAATCATTACATATAATAGTTCATATGTCTGAATGTAATGAAAATCAATGATTTCTGAGTTCAATTACCAAAAAAACTTACAATCACATAATTTATTAGGATGTTGAAAATGAACCAGTACAGGTAAAAAGAATTTCTAAAAAAAATAATTTTTGGATTGGGATTTTTTCTGAAGATTGGGAAAAATATCTTATATTTTGCTTTGGGAATGGGTCCGATAGTCGGACCCGTGGGTACTATAGAAAAAGCCCTGTACTGCATAAAACTTATCCTACAATAATACTAGAAATCGCTTCTTATTAAAATCAAGATTTAGATAATTTCAAACAATGCATTTAGTTAACAATGCATTTAGTAAAAACTTTTCTATTAATTCTCGAACTACTTTTACAAAAAAGTAGGGATAGTAGGGTTTTTTCAAGAAAAAGTAGGGAAAAGTAGGAGCTCAACAAAAAAAGTAGGGAAAAGTAGGAAAAGAAGGGCCCGCTTGAAAGCCTGACTGCCATAAAACACATTATCAGTCTCAAAGTACCTAAAGCATTCCAAAATTTATTGATAGAGAACCATTTTAAATAAATACATCATCTTTTCCTCTATTGATATTATTAGCATTAATTTAAATAATTGTTGGGCTACATTTGTATTCACTAGAGCTAATTACTAATAACAATGGTGCCTTACATATCTAATGACTTAGAAAACTTCATCCTCGGCCTTGTCATGGCTTTTCTCAAGTAATTCACCTGAAATTAAAGGATTAAAAAATCATAATGTATAAATTTCTACATTTTCAGTACCTCTTAAATAAAAACAGATTTCTCCTCTTTGAATAAACCTAAAATAGTTACTGAATAACAAAATGATCAACATACCCATCTCATGTTTGCAAAGAAAATGATGTTTACATCACTTTCCTGATCATCAATACAAGGCTATCTTTGGAAACAGTGTAAGCTCCCAAATAGTGTAGAAAATCAGAAATGAAAGTGCAAATTGAAACTATTGCTTTTAAACTTGTTTGCCTTTTTAGATTACAAGTTTCCTAATTAGGAGTTGGGTGTGGACAGAAGCACCATTAACACTTCCATGGATAGTGATTGTGAAACCGTTCATAATAGTTGCCGAATAAATGACAAGATACGTATAATACAGTAAAACTGCAATCGCTTGAGGACGCTGGGGTCCAAGCTAAGCCCTCGATGGAACCGATGTTTCAAATGACCTAAGTTTCAATTACTCAGTCTGTTAAAGCTGCACTCTCACAGATTGAATGTTTTGACAATTTTTTTTATTTTTTTTATTGGAACGAGCCATGTTTGCGAAAATCCATGGAAACCAGTGATGCAAGACTGCTGACAAAAAATTAGGTCACAGAATTTTATATTTTAGTTGAAAAATTGATGTTTTATGCATTTTTCTTAAACCATTAGTAATGGTTTAAGCCATAAAACTTTCATTTTCAAACGGAAATATGAAAATAAACGGAAATATGAAAATCTATGATCTGATTTATTGTCAACAATCTTATATCATTGGTTTGCAGATATTTAGGCAAATATTTGTTCTCTCCAAGACAAAAAAAAAAAAAGTTGTAAAAATGTTATAACTGTGAGAGTGCAGCTATAAGAAATGTCTTCAGTGTATTTTAAGTTTGAAGTCGTCAAACTGAATGTTTACTTGGGCACCGATTATGTTTTGAATTGTGGAATTCGCTCATGTGTTCAAAGACTGTATTATACTAAATGAGAGAATCAAAAATTGACAATTGGCACATCTTGTCTAGCGCAACTGTTGAATCATAATTTTGCGTGACAGTGTACCGAGCGTCTAAAGATCACAGTCAGCATCACAATTAACTTCTCGTCATTAACTACTCATAATTATCTTCTCAAATGCCCTTATCAACTAAAAGCGATCATGTGTAAACAGTGATGGTGTTTCACACCTCATCAAATTATCTTTCAAATGTCAACTTTTACTACTTGTGAAAATTTTAATTCCTAGCAATTGTTTGTTTATTTTGGAACATGCGCTCAGGAAAATGTGTGAAATTATAACCTCAAGGGAGTCGTAAGGTTTTGTGCATTATTTGTGTAAGTGGGACTGGTTATGGAGCTCGACTCCTCGACTTGTTTAAGTTTTGATGCAGCGTCAGTATAATTTATATGAAAATAGAAGGAAAAATGTTCGGGACTAAGCTTTGACCTCGAGGGACCGCCGTTGCTCGATTGACCGCCTGTTCAAACAACCGCAGCTTTACTGTATGCAGCATTCAATAATGATAAACCTGCAAGTGTGATCTCGAACTTTGATGTACAAAAATAGGTCTTGCACTTGACATGTCGTCTTTATGTACTGAACACATGTGACAATTCATTTTATAATATCAATGTCTCTCCCCGCATGACCGGACAGATGGTTGGACTATGCCTCATCTGAGGGCATGAAAATGAACATAGGGCAATAATTATAACTACCAAAGACAGAGCTATGGTCCTTTACTTCTCCTCAATTATTACTTCCTATGTTAGCATTATCAATTGCCCAAATTGCCATTGGCGATTAAAAATTCCAGAAGGCGACTAAAATCAGTTTTTTGCAAGTTTTGGCGATTCCTTAAAATCTAGTTCAAAACCGTGTTTTTTCATGATTTCCATCACTTTTATGACCCAATGTCATAGGTTTCAACATAAACCAGCATGCCTGTATTGATAATTATCTTACCCGAGGCCATAATTAGCCATGCGTGCAATGACTGCAGCACACTTTCCATTTATTAATCCGATAAACACATGGTCATCATGTGAATTGCAGAAAAGAATAATAGCACGCGCCACTGAAATTACGTGGCGAGCATTCCCTTGCCAAAAATAGTAGGTAGGAGGAGCTTTCACTGTCGCTTGAATGCAATCGCCAATCGCTGTACGAATATCCTGGGTGTAAAAATAATCGACGTGCGTGACGTCGGCACATAACAACTTTCATCAACCTGTTCTGATAGTAGTTTCGCAACTTTCAATGAAAAGGCTTTTTGTCTTTGATATAATGTCATCAATAAAGTGTTATTATAAATGCATTGGTGTTGTTTTTTCATTTTGTAGTATGTATCTAATTAAGTGAGTTATCATAGCTTTTTTTTCAAAGGTAAGTGCCAATTAAGCCAATACTGTGCGCAGTATATAGTTATGAAAAATACTTCTTCTTTGACATTCAAAGATAAAATACGAGATCAACATGTAAAAATCTTAAGAAAAGAAAAGCAGAATGTGATCTTGTCGCCAACAAACACTGTTTGCATTCTGTACTCCTCTAAAGAAACAGAAGGAAGCTGATGTGCAAAAGGTACCTATTTTTTTCTTTCGACGATAAATTAAAGTGACACTCTTATTCAAAAGCAATACATACACATGTGTAACAAACGTCAATTTTGACTAATAAACCTTTAACTACTTACTAGATAATGCATTCACGGAAAATATTAATTACTGACAACACAATTGTAATTGTGTATTTAAAAGCAGAAAGTGCAAAAATATTAAATGATTGGTCAATGCTAAAAAAATTGCTGTTGTCTGCTATAGTCTCATCAGGCAGAAATATCGTGTTGTATGCTCATTTCTTTCAAAAGTTAAACTTGGTATCCTTCATAAGAACAATTGTTTTCGACATTTATTCGGCAATAGTAATGTGTTTCTAGTTTCTTCAAATAAATAAGCATTCAAAATAATGTACATGTATTTTCAGGACGCCACACTATGCACCCCTTCTGCCGTTGATGACTCTGGCGTATCGGCGCCGAGCACCACTACGTCACAACCAGCAAAGCAAGGCTCATCATCACTGGCAGGGCCCAACAAACTTACTGCATCATGAAACAACGCCAGAAACTTCAAGTTAACTTGGTTGCAGACATATCCGTTTATTCGGTTTGTAATACAACATTACAACTCCTGTTCTGCAAAGCATGCGAAAGAGCCGGTCGGGTGAACGTATGGACCATGGGATGCGACAAGATGAAAGCCGACGCCATTCTTAACATGCCTCGACATTAGACCACAAGTTTGCCGTTGCCGCACAGGAAGCCAGTGGAATCATGGATGTTGCTGCAGTTCGAGCCGCCGAGAAGGAGCGCAATCTTGTGGAGGGGATAATGCAGAATCTCTACTACCTGGCAAAACGGAACGACGCATCGAGCGCTATCAGCAATTTAAATAAGTTTATCATCTACCACAATTCCAGCCAGCGGTGAAATCTGACAACAACCTGCCATATGCGCACCACGAGAGCGTGAAGGAGATGCAGGAAGCCCTTGGGGACGTAGTATGACAGCAGCTGATCGACGACATAAGAGACAGCGACATGTACACCATGATGTGCGATGAGTCTACGGATGTGTCTAATGAAAAGACTCTTGTTGTATATGTGCGTTATGCAAAACGTGGCAGGGCTGAAACAAAATTCTTTGAAGTATCGGAAATAAATCGGGATGAATGTAATGCCACCCGACTATGTGAGACGATAAGCAGAGTTTTAGAGTCAAGGGGTGTCAACCTTGAAAACATGTGCTGCATCACTACTGACGGTGCATGGTGATGACAGGTGTACATGAAGGCTTAACAACACTCCTGAAAAGAAGAAATCCCCATCTTCTGAGCATCCACTGCATCAAATATAGACTGGCCCTGGCTAGCAGACAAGCAGCAGACAAGGTGCAATATTTAGTGAAATATCAGGCCAAGATCAATACCATCTTCAAATATTACAACTATTCAACCAAACATCAGTCTAGGCTAAGAAAAATTCAGGAAGTGTATGAAATGGCCGAAAGAAAATTCAAGCAGACATTTCATACACGCTGGCTCTCATTTGAAGGAGCTGTTGATGCTGTCATCATCAACTACGACGCTCTCCTTACGTGCCTTGAGATGGAGGTAGCTGAGGACAGTGACCCAGTGGCTGTTGGCTTGCTGAATTTTGTCAGCAACTACAAGTTATTGGCAACGTTGTACATGCTTCGAGATGTGCTGTCGAAGTTATGTACATTGAGTTTGGTCTTCCAGATGACAGATGTCAACCTGACCCAGCAGACCTTCACTCTGGAAGCCACTCTGCGGTCCCTTCAGGAGATGACAACAACCCCTGGCCCCTACCTAAAGGATTTCCTGGCCAGCCTACCTGATGGGTACCAGAATGGGTTTGACTTTGGAGATGATGGCAACAAGAATTTCATCAAAAGTTCCAATAAGAAAATAGACACCAGTGAAAAAATCCGCAGCACGTATATCAATCACGTCATCGAAAACCTAGAGGCCAGGGTCACCGACACTGGCATAATCTCAAACTTTGCAGTGCTAAACCCAGAGAATCTGCCACAAAATGCCACAGACTTAGCCACCTATGGAGACCAACAGATCCATGACCTGGGAAAGCACTATGGCCCCAGCAATACCAACCAACAATCACCAATGACAGTGAGTGAGAAACACCTCATGGCCCCAGCATTACCAACCAACAATCACCAATGACAGTGAGTGAGAAACACCTCATGGCCCCAGCATTACCAACCAACAATCACCAATGACAGTGAGTGAGAAACACCTCATGGCCCCAGCAATACCAACCAACAATCACCAATGACAGTGAGTGAAAAACACCTCATGGCCCCAGCAATACCAACCAACAATCACCAATGACAGTGAGTGAGAAACACCTCATGGCCCCAGCATTACCAACCAACAATCACCAATGACAGTGAGTGAGAAACACCTCATGGCCCCAGCAATACCAACCAACAATCACCAATGACAGTGAGTGAGAAACACCTCATGGCCCCAGCATTACCAACCAACAATCACCAATGACAGTGAGTGAGAAACACCTCATGGCCCCAGCATTACCAACCAACAATCACCAATGACAGTGAGTGAGAAACACCTCAAGTGTGAGTGGTCCTTATTCAAACACCACATGGACAAGAACCACCGGACTATGACGTTCTCCAACATGGCAGAGACTGTGCTCACAAACAAAACACTGGGGGCATCTTACCCTTATCTCTGCAAGATCATGAAGTTTGCCATCACTCTGCCACTCTCCACTGCTGACTGTAAAAGAGGTTTCAGCAAGTACAACTTAATTAAAACCAAATCCCGAAATAGACTCACCCCAGACAGTGTAAATACTCTAATGACAATAACAGTCGACACACCAGATCTTGACCACATGAAGGACTTCTTCTGCAAGGCATTTGACCTTTGGGCATCCACCAAACAGAGGAAGATCAACACATTCTTTAAGTAAAACTAAGGTTAAGAATTATACTGATGTGGTGATTGTGTTAGTGATAGGGTTCTAGTATATATGTATTATGATATTTATATACTTGCTTTTGATTCATGCTGATTTGTTGTCTACGCAAAATTTTATTATTTTCTGTTGTTTTTTGCCATTTTATTTCTTAAAACAAAGAATTTTCTATTTGAAATCCATGCTTAAAATTGCTGAAAATACAGGAAATTGCACTATTTACACAACATGTACTGAACTTTTCTTCCAACAGGATTTAAATCCATTCAGTGTTTTTTTTAGTTATTGCCTTGACAAGCAGCTTCCATATTGATGCATATTGTAAAAGTCAAAGGGTGGATAAATCAACAATTACTCAAGTCAGGATAATGGTTTTTGCCTACTGCACTTGTGCATGTTGCTCTTTGACTCTTAGTTTTTTTCTGCCTTAATAACGAGGTAATGGTTCTGAAACTTAATGTAAATTACCCAACATAACAATAATCTATTGAATGCAAATTTATTCAGTCATTTATGTGCACCTTTCACAATACCAGAGAGGTATATTTTGGTCTATAGATTACAGATCAAGCTAGCAGTTGAAATAATGCTGATTTTGTGAAGCTGTGTAGTAAAAATTACAGTGTTTTCTCTAAATAACTCCTCAAATAGCAATTTTGTCTTTAAAAATTCAACCAAACACATAAACCATTTAGAAGAAAATTCACAAATATTCATTAACAAAGAGCCTACATACTTCCTTGACTACAAGCTCCCTGTTTTTGCGTTTGCGCTGTAGCATCTGACTGGGCTGGAAGCAGCGGCTAGGACCTTCCTCCAGGAACTTCACCTGCCCAGGCTGTAATAGGAAAATACAGACATTGATCAAGAGAGAGAGTTACCATTGACTATTACTTTACTTTTCAGCCCCCAAATACACATCAGTTCTTATTTTAATGACCAAGTTGGCAAGTTGTTCGTCTGTATGATGATGATATCCCTAAGAAGTGGATCAAACTGTTGCATAAACATTTTTGTAATGTTATTTATGATTCACTACATTACAAACTAGGTATACATTATACTTTGGATCCAGGTATTATTTCTGCTGTAGAGGTATCATTATAATATTATGTATATGACACACAAATGTAAGGAGACATCCACTATTGTATGATCATCATACATGTATAAAACATATAATTACATCTGTAGATGTTTATCCCATTTGTATTCATTACATTTGTATCATTTTAATTTTGAGTAATGTATTCCGCATCTTTAATTAAAATTCCAAGGAAATATATGAGCTGTTACAGATGCATTCAAGACAAACCAACAACCAACTAATGACTCTGACAGAGGTTGTTTCCTGTCCGTATTCAGTACATCAAGAACTATTCTCCTGAAAACCACAGTGCTGTTAATATATTTTATTTTTCCATGTCTTATTTATATATCTTGAATATCTTTTTGATTTATGGCCAAAGTTAGTTTTTGCATAGCTACATGTATACGTAATACGGCCAAATGCCATCAAAATACATAACTCAAGAAAGCCATGTTATTGTGACTTAGGTTTATCATAAATATGCCATATTTCAAATTAATGGTCATGGATTCATTTAGTCTGCGAAAGTAAATAACAATATGGAATGACATACATTTTCATATACAGATTTCCTAGTGAAATCAAAAGCAATTTAGTAACAAATCTATGATATTGTTTCACAATAAAATCAAGCCAAAGGAAAAACAGTTCACTTCATAATTAGTGCCAAGCATGCACAAAATAGCCTACGCAAAAAAGACAATCTAGCAAAAATCATTAGAACGATAAAAAGAGAAACACATTGCTAAATCTAAAATATCACCTCCACCTGTAATGGCAATAAGGCATTACTGAAGTGTTGTTGCTTTTCTGCTCTACTTCGTTTTGGAGTTTTCTGGGTCAATAATCTCCTAAGTTTCTGTGTATGGATATCGAATCCTTTCACTTCAAAGAAAGCAGACATGTCCATACTCTGTGGCCTTTGTCTTGGCCTTTGCTTAGTTTCTGCGATAACTTGCTCTGTTATACAATGTAAGCTGCGTGGATGCTTTGTCTTAAGTAATCCAGGACTATAACTGAGGGGTCTTGACTTTGATTTTGGTTTAAAATTTTCAGCAGAATCAAGGCTTCTTGGCCGCCGTAGATATTTTGGGTTGAATGGAGCAATGTGTGGAGGTGGGTTGAATCTGAGTGGTGAGTCTGAACCATGAATGTCTGGTACAGAATCCTTCGATTCATTATCAGTGTCATCAGAGTCAGACGAACTTTCATTAGTAATGTTTTCTGTTCTCCCAGCAGCTTCATATGAAACTATTTCATCTGACTTAATACTGACCCCACCCACGTCACCATTTATTAACACGCTTTCTTCCGTTTTGTTAGAGTCTTTATCCTGATCACAGGTTGCACCATCCTGATCATCTGGAGGCTTGTCTTCATCTGGTTTATTTTTCCTTTCACCGCAATAGATATGTGTACTGTTCCTGTTCCAAGGTTTCTGGGATTCCCGTCTCTCTTTCAGAAGGGTGTATTCTGAAGATTCCCCACCCGCCACCTCAGGACCAACTTCATCTTCTTGCTTTTTAGCAACACAACTCAGGCCTCCCATTACTCTAGCAGGAAAGCTCTATTTTACACATCATTAACATCCTTGTTATAACTCTTTCTGTTTTACACATTTTCTGACCATACCATGATGCCATCAGTTAATTTTCTGCTCAAAAACATAAATCAGCATTGTATCCATATTTTCAGAAGCATTATGTAATATTTATACAGTTCAAAGTCTGATAATTGTACAAATATCTTAGTATTGCTTTGAAATTTAAAAAAAAAACAGGAAAATGATCAGGAAGTTGTTCCACTTTTACAAATGAACATTTTCAAGTCACTGCTTCCTTTTTGCGTCTATTTTAAAGTACTAAGGTTTCAAGTATTGGCTCTCGACGGGACACTTATACACATGTCATAAGTAACCTACATTAACACTTGTATCATACTTTATACTATTAACATCACATTTCTGTTGTATATTGCAGTCAAATACTTATACCTACTATATTATCACCATACCTAACATGTATAACTTTTCAAGAAATTAAATTGTCCGTGATATTAATGTTAAGCATTCATACAAAGGAAAATGCTATGTACTTTGTGTAGCGACATTCAGGGAAATTAATTGACAGGGGTATTAACTCTTGGTTAAAAACCAACCGTCTTGTTTAAACAGCTCCCTTACTTTCTGTGTGTGACAAATGAGAACGAGGGATGGGTAGTGGTCATGTTATTAAAAGGCATCAAAAGGTCTGTGTAAAGTGCATATCAAAAGACTTTGTTCAATGCCTTTAATGTTGCCTTAATCAGTGGTTAGTGGACACATTATTAATTTGCATCAAAGTGCTGTGCACAGTTCCTTAAATGTTGCGTCAGGAGGTAGTGGACATGTTATAACAGGCATCAAAGGTGTTTCTACAAATCCTTAAATGTTGCATTAGACACGCAATAATCTGCATCAAAGGACAGTGCAGTTAATGTTGCATCAGCCATAAGTGAACACGTTAATAATCCCCATTAACAGGACTGTGATCAGTGTCTTTAATGATACATCAGTGGTTAGCGGACATGTTAAAAACCCACATCAAAGGGCAGTGCACTGTGCCTTTAATGATGCATCAATGATTTGTGGACACGTTAAAAACCCACATCAAAGGACTGTGCACTGTGCCTTTAATAACGCATCAGTGGTTTGTGGACATGTTAAAATTCCACATCAAAGGACTGTTTTCAGTGCCTTTAATGATGCATCAGTGGTTTGTGGACATGTTAAAATTCCACATCAAACGACTGTGTTCAGTGCCTTTAATGATGCATCAGTGGTTAGTGGACATGTTAAAATTCCACATCAAAGGACTGTTCACTATGCCTTTAATGATGCATCAGTGGTTTGTGGACATGTTAAAATTCCACATCAAAGGACTGTGATCAGTGCCTTTAATAATGCATCAGTGGTTTGTGGACATGTTAAAATTCCACATCAAAGGACTGATATCAGTGCCTTTAATGATGCATCAGTGGTAAGTGGACATGTTAAAATTCCACATCAAAGGACTGTGATCAGTGCCTTTAATGATGCATCAGTGGTTAGTGGACACGTTAAAATTCCACATCAAAGGGCTGTGCACTGTGCCTTTAATGATGCATCAGTGGTTAGTGGACATGTTAAAATTTCACATCAAAGGACTGTGATCAGTGCCTTTACTGATGAATCAGTGGTTTGTGGACATGTTAAAATTCCACATCAAAGGACTGTGATCAGTGTCTTTAATGATGCATCAGTGGTTAGTGGACACGTTAAAATTCCACATCAAAGGACTGTGCACTGTGCCTTTAATGATGCATCAGTGGTTTGTGGACAGGTTAAAATTCCACATCAAAGGAATGTGATCAGTGCCTTTAATAACGCATCAGTGGTTTGTGGACATGTTAAAATTCCACATCAAAGGACTGTTTTCAGTGCCTTTAATGATGCATCAGTGGTTTGTGGACATGTTAAAATTCCACATCAAACGACTGTGTTCAGTGCCTTTAATGATGCATCAGTGGTTAGTGGACATGTTAAAATTCCACATCAAAGGACTGTTCACTATGCCTTTAATGATGCATCAGTGGTTTGTGGACATGTTAAAATTCCACATCAAAGGACTGTGTTCAGTGCCTTTAATGATGCATCAGTGGTTATTGGACATGATAAAATTCCACATCAAAGGACTGTTATCAGTGCCTTTAATGATGCATCAGTGGTTTGTGGACATGTTAAAATTCGACATCAAAGGACTGTTATCAGTGCCTTTAATGATGCATCAGTGGTTTGTACCATGTTAAAATTCCACATCAAAGGACTGTGATCATTGCCTTTAATGATGCATCAGTGGTTAGTGGACATGTTAAAATTCCACATCAAAGGGCTGTGCACTGTGCCTTCAATGATGCATCAGTGGTTAGTGGACACGTTAAAATTCCACATCTTAGCGGACACGTTAAAATTCCACATCAAAGGGCTGTGCACTGTGCCTTTAATGATGCATCAGTGGTTAGTGGACATGTTAAAATTTCACATCAAAGGACTGTGATCAGTGCCTTTAATGATGAATCAGTGGTTTGTAGACATGTTAAAATTCCACATCAAAGGACTGTGATCATTGCCTTTAATGATGCATCAGTGGTTAGTGGACATGTTAAAATTCCACATCAATCGACTGTGCACTGTGCCTTTAATGATGCATCAGTGGTTAGTGGACATGTTAAAATTCCACATCAATCAACTGTGCACTGTGCCTTTAATGATGCATCAGTGGTTTGTGGACATGTTAAAATTCCACATCAAAGGACTGTGATCAGTGCCTTTAATGATGCATCAGTGGTTTGTGGACATGTTAAAATTCCACATCAAACGACTTTGTTCAGTGCCTTTAATGATAAATCAGTGGTTAGTGGACACGTTAAAATTCCAAATCAAAGGGCTGTGCACTGTGCCTTTAATGATGCATCAGTGGTTTGTGGACATGTTAAAATTCCACATCAAAGGACTGTTATCAGTGCCTTTAATGATGCATCAGTGGTTAGTGGACACATTAAAATTCCACATCAAAGGACTGTTATCAGTGCCTTTAATGATGAATCAGTGGTTTGTGGACATGTTAAAATTCCACATCAAACCACTGTGATCAGTGCCTTTAATGATGCATCAGTGGTTAGTGGACATGTTAAAATTCCAAATCAAAGGACTGTTATCAGTGCCTTTAATGATGCATCAGTGGTTAGTGGACACGTTAAAATTCCACATCAAAGGACTGTGATCAGTGTCTTTAATGATGCATCAGTGGTTAGTGGACACGTTAAAATTCCACATCAAAGGGCTGTGCACTGTGCCTTTAATGATGCATCAGTGGTTAGCGGACACGTTAAAATTCCACATCAAAGGGCTGTGCACTGTGCCTTTAATGATGCATCAGTGGTTAGTGGACATGTTAAAATTTCACATCAAAGGACTGTGATCAGTGCCTTTAATGATGCATCAGTGGTTTGTGGATATGTTAAAATTCCACATCAATCGACTGTGATCAGTGCCTTTAATGATGCATCAGTGGTTAGTGGACATGTTAAAATTCCACATCAAAGGACTGTGCAATGTGCCTTTAATGATGCATCAGTGGTTTGTGGACATGTTAAAATTCCACATCAAAGGACTGTGATCAGTGCCTTTAATGATGCATCAGTGGTTTGTGGACATGTTAAAATTCCACATCAAACGACTGTGTTCAGTGCCTTTAATGATGCATCAGTGGTTTGTGGACAGGTTAAAATTCCACATCAAACGACTGTGATCATTGCCTTTAATGATGCATCAGTGGTTATTGGACATGATAAAATTCCACATCAAAGGACTGTTATCAGTGCCTTTAATGATGCATCAGTGGTTTGTGGACATGTTAAAATTCGACATCAAAGGACTGTTATCAGTGCCTTTAATGATGCATCAGTGGTTAGTGGACACGTTAAAATTCCACATCAAAGGGCTGTGCACTGTGCCTTTAATGATGCATCAGTGGTTAGCTAACACGTTAAAATTCCACATCAAAGGGCTGTGCACTGTGCCTTTAATGATGCATCAGTGGTTAGTGGACATGTTAAAATTTCACATCAAAGGACTGTGATCAGTGCCTTTACTGATGAATCAGTGGTTTGTGGACATGTTAAAATTCCACATCAAACGACTGTGATCATTGCCTTTAATGATGCATCAGTGGTTAGTGGACATGTTAAAATTCCACATCAAAGGACTGTGCACTGTGCCTTTAATGATGCATCAGTGGTTTGTGGACATGTTAAAATTCCACATCAAACGACGGTGTTCAGTGCCTTTAATGATAAATCAGTGGTTAGTGGACACGTTAAAATTCCAAATCAAAGGGCTGTGCACTGTGCCTTTAATGATGCATCAGTGGTTTGTGGACATGTTAAAATTCCACATCAAAGGACTGTTATCAGTGCCTTTAATGATGCATCAGTGGTTAGTGGACATGTTAAAATTCCACATCAAAGGACTGTTATCAGTGCCTTTAATGATGAATCAGTGGTTTGTGGACATGTTAAAATTCCACATCAAACCACTGTGATCAGTGCCTTTAATGATGCATCAGTGGTTAGTGGACATGTTAAAATTCCACATCAAAGGACTGTTATCAGTGCCTTTAATGATGCATCAGTGGTTAGTGGACACGTTAAAATTCCACATCAAAGGACTGTGATCAGTGCCTTTAATGATGCATCAGTGGTTAGTGGACACATTAAAATTCCACATCAAAGGGCTGTGCACTGTGCCTTTAATGATGCATCAGTGGTTAGGGGACACGTTAAAATTCCACATCAAAGGGCTGTGCACTGTGCCTTTAATGATGCATCAGTGGTTAGTGGACATGTTAAAATTTCACATCAAAGGACTGTGATCAGTGCCTTTAATGATGCATCAGTGGTTTGTGGACATGTTAAAATTCCACATCAATCGACTGTGATCAGTGCCTTTAATGATGAATCAGTGGTTAGTGGACATGTTAAAATTCCACATCAAAGGACTGTGCACTGTGCCTTTAATGATGCATCAGTGGTTTGTGGACATGTTAAAATTCCACATCAAAGGACTGTGATCAGTGCCTTTAATAATGTATCAGTGGTTTATGGACATGTTAAAATTCCAAATCAAAGGACTGTTATCAGTGCCTTTAATGATGCATCAGTGGTTTGTGGACATGTTAAAATTCCACATCAATCGACTGTGATCAGTGCCTTTAATGATGCATCAGTGGTTAGTGGACATGTTAAAATTCCACATCAAAGGACTGTGCACTGTGCCTTTAATGATGCATCAGTGGTTTGTGGACATGTTAAAATTCCACATCAAAGGACTGTGATCAGTGCCTTTAATAATGCATCAGTGGTTTGTGGACATGTTAAAATTCCACATCAAAGGACTGTTATCAGTGCCTTTAATGATGCATCAGTGGTTAGTGGACACGTTAAAATTCCACATCAAAGGACTGTTATCAGTGCCTTTAATGATGAATCAGTGGTTTGTGGACATGTTAAAATTCCACATCAAACGACTGTGATCAGTGCCTTTAATGATGCATCAGTGGTTAGTGGACATGTTAAAATTCCACATCAAAAGACTGTGCACTGTGCCTTTAATGATGAATCAGTGGTTAGTGGACACGTTAAAATTCCACATCAAAGGACTGTTATCAGTTCCTTTAATGATGCATCAGTGGACTCTGATCAGTGCCTTTAATGATGCATCAGTGGTTAGTGGACATGTTAAAAACCCACATCAAAGGACTGTGCACTGTGCCTTTAATGATGCATCAGTGGTTAGCGAACTATTTAAAAACCCGCATCAAAGGACTGTGATAAGTGTCTTTAATGATGCATCAGTGGTTAGTGGACACGTTAAAAATCTGCATCAAAGGACTGTGATCAGTGCCTTTACTGATGAATCAGTGGTTTGTGGACAGGTTAAAAATCTGCATCAATAGCTGTGCACTGTGCCTTTAATGATGCATCAGTGGTTAGTGGACACGTTAAAAACCCGCATCAAAGGACTGTGATCAGTGCCTTTAATGATGCATCAGTGGTTAGTGGACATATTAAAATTCCACATCAAAGGGCTGTGCACTGTGCCTTTAATGATGCATCAGTGGTTAGTGGACACGTTAAAAACCCGCATCAAAGGACTGTGATCAGTGTCTTTAATGATGCATCAGTAGTTAGTGGACACGTTAAAAATCCGCATCAAAGGACTGTGATCAGTGTCTTTAATGATGAATCAGTGGTTTGTGGACAGGTTAAAAATCTGCATCAAATAGCTGTGTTCTGTGCCTTTAATAATGCATCAGTGGTTAGTGGACACATAGAAAATCAGCATCAAAGGGCTGTGCACTGTGCCCCTAGTCTTGCATTATCAGGCAGTGGACATGTTATAAAGAGGCATCAAAGAGCTGTGTACAGTGCCTCTAATCTTGCATTGGCAGGCAGTGGACATTTTATAAAGAGGCATCAAAGAGCTGTGTACAGTGCCTCTTATCTTGCATTGGCAGGCAGTGGACATTTTATAAAGAGGCATCAAAGAGCTGTGTACAGTGCCTCTAATCTTGCATTGGCAGGCAGTGGACATTATATAAAGAGGCATCAAAGAGCTGTGTACAGTGCCTCTAATCTTGCATTGGCAGGCAGTGGACATTTTATAAAGAGGCATCAAAGAGCTGTGTACAGTGCCTCTAATCTTGCATTGGCGGGCAGTGGACACGTTATAAAGAGGTATCAAAGAGCTGTGTACAGTGCCTCTAATCTTGCATTGGCAGGCAGTGGACATTTTATAAAGAGGCATCAAAGAGCTGTGTACAGTGCCTCTTATCTTGCATTGGCAGGCAGTGGACACGTTATTAAGAGGCATCAAAGAGCTGTGTACAGTGCCTCTTATCTTGCATTGGCAGGCAGTGGACACATTATTAAGAGGAATCAAAGAGCTGTGTACAGTGCCTCTAATCTTGCATTGGCGGGCAGTTGACACGTTATTAAGAGGAATCAAAGAGCTGTGTACAGTGCCTCTAATCTTGCATTGGCGGGCAGTGAACACGTTATTAAGAGGAATCAAAGAGCTGTGTACAGTGCCTTTAATCTTGCATTGGCAGGCAGTGGACACGTTATAAAGAGGCATCAAAGAGCTGTGTACAGTGCCTCTAATCTTGCATTGGCGGGCAGTGGACACGTTATTAAGAGGAATCAAAGAGCTGTGCACAGTGCCTCTAATCTTGCATTGGCAGGCAGTGGACACGTTATTAAGAGGAATCAAAGAGCCGTGTACAATGCCTCTAACCCTGCATTGGCAGGCAGTGGACACGTTAAAATTCTGCATCAGAGTGCTATGCACTGTGCCGTAATGATGCATCAGTGGTTAGTGGACACATTAAAAATAAGCGTCAATGTGCTATGTACAGTGCCTCTAATCTTGCATTAGCAGGCAGTGGACATTTTATTAAGAGGAATCAAAGGGCTGTCTTCAGTGCCTTAAATGTTGCAGCAGCAGATACTAGATATTTGCATGCCAAGAAATACCAGCCAATTTTTCCACTTTTCTTTTCTACAGGAGAGTCAATTTCAGCTACACATTAACCCCTAATTGACGGAGAATCTGACCATGTGTTTTATCATGTTATCATATCTAGGGAGTTGCTGTAGTTCGGGTCAAGATTTGGAAGAATGTATTTAATTTTGTCCAGAAAGACGTGAACAAGTATCAAGTGTTAGACATAATTACTGAGTACTTAATTTAGTAAAACTTATTATTTACTAATTCTGAAACAAAAATATGTTGTTTTTAATGAGTAACATTATTTTTTTAGACATATGACAGATGTTAATGAAAATGGTATGCTTAATCAACCGTTTTATTTGGAATGAAAATGTAACCTATATTACATTATATATGGATCTGGCCGTCTCATAGGTCGAATTATATTTAAGGGTATGCTTTACTTGGCGTATGGATATTGATTTTAAAATGTCAGATTTATTGGGTTCGCATTTTTTATTAAAAACACACACTCTTATTATTCATTTTTAAAGCTTTGTTGTTTTTTTCACTGTAAAAAATATTGAGTTCATAAGTATACATAAACACCATGGAAAATGGAAAATACAAATGAAACTTGAAAAAATACATTAAATTTTGTTCATATCATCATGAACACATTCTGAGGCGTTTAAAATGCATTTTCGTATAACTGATTGTGATTTGTTTTTGCAATGTTTCAATCTAGAAAATTGCTTAGTTTTGTGTTCATCTGGCATTGTCTTCATACCGTGACCAGTGAAAGAACATATTTTGACACACATAAAATCACGACAATGGTCGCTGTCCTTGAGTGACTCATTTTCTGTAAAATATTGACACACCCCCCACACCCCAAATAATTACATGACTCCCAACGATCGTTACTGTAAATAGGTATTTAACCCCACTGAACAGAACCAACTATGTTGGTCATTTAATATGTGTGCTCTCAAGTCTTAGTAATACAGCTGGTAATGCTGCAGCTATTGCTGTTGATACTACCACTACTGCTTCTGCTATTGCCACTGTCAACACCACCGCCACAACACCACCGTCACCACCACCACAACCACCACCACCACCGATGATGATGATGATGATGATGATGATGATGATGATGATGATGATGATGATGATGATGACGATGATGATGATGATACCCCTAAAACTACTGCCCCTCCTGCTGAATTGTTGTTGATGTTGTTGCCACTTCTACAACAACAGCTACTACTATTCCTTCTACTAACTATCATATAACTACTACTGATGCTGCTAATCTCGCGTTAATCAACTATATGTTGCTGTGAATGAAGGAACTAAGCTTTTTATATCAATGCGAAGACCCTTCATTTATCTATTTATAATGAGCGCAAAGTACAATGAACCCTTAAAGAACACCAGATTCTCACCAAAAAAAGTTTTTTTCTGTAACGAATCTCAGGACAATTGTCTAATGGAATGTGTTACCCTTTGATATCATAATTGTAAAAAAAAATACCAAAATGTAAAAAAATATTGTGTCGGAGACCGGGTTCGAACCCGTGTCGCCAAAAATGTAGTCCAGCGTAGTATCCACTGAGCTACGATGGTTTACTCTATTAATTACATAATTAAGCTATACAGGAACCTCGGTAATACCACGTGATAACACCGACTAGCCAATCACGCATAAGGAATGAATTCTACCTGGTAGACATACCCAGTAATCATTTTAATGGAAAAATACAAAATAACTGCTAAACTTAAATAAATTGTAAACTATGTGGTACTTCAGTTAGTAAGTTTCAATGCATTGTACACATCGATGCCAAGTTTATGTCAGCGTTCGACAATTTTCTTTTTTTTCGGCTATTTTATCATACAGAGTACAGCCCCTTTAAGCAGATTTTCGACATCCACAGATAAACGACTCCCCGGTATCAATTTATTAAATATACATGAGTCATAACATTTTGAGCCGGTAGTCGATAAGTTTGACTGGGGTTTGTGATTCTATTTGGGTCAAAATACATCCTCACGCCAGCCAAATCCTAATCAATACCGTAATCAAGTTGTTAAATTAAACGACTTCATTACGGTATTGTTCTATAAGAGGCTATTAGGATTTGGCCAGCGTGAGGAAAATATTTAGCTGTTGGGGAACTAAGAAATATAGTTAGTACATTTGTACTTGATGTTTTCAATCTTTAAACATAATTCAAGAGTGTGGTTTAGATAGTTAAGGAGATTGTTCATAAACAATATCAAAGATGTAATGCTTAGCTTAGATAATTAATAATTATACTTTTTATAGTTAAGAAAATCATGTCAATACCTAATAATAAACTTTTATTGAAATTATTGTTTTATTTTTGACAAGTGTCGTAATAAACAAAATGAGATGAAGCGTTAAACCCAAGAAACATGCACTATAGAAAGATTTTTCCGAAAAATGACCAAAATCATTGCTCCCCTGAATTTCATGCTGGTCGTAATGGCCATTAAATGAATTAGCTGTTACAGCAGATAACTGATCAAAAATTACATGGAGAACCAAGTCAGCCCTTTAACTCTTAGCACAAAACCACTTAATGGAACATAATGCATATGCTGCTAAAATCCAGGTATATGCTGGCATACAGGGGTTTCCTTCATAATCGAAAATTGGATAGGATTTCATGGCATGTCTTAGCACAAAACACTGGCAGGATCTTTTTCCTTCGACTATTCTTAAACAATTTAGTCTAGCTGTTTGAAAAAACACCATTATTATCAATCCCAACCAAAAACCAAAAGAGCAGATGTGCAAAGCTGCATCAAATTTTGCTCTACCTTATTTCATAGCTAACCCAAGCAAAATGACAGAAGTGTTTAGATACCGGCGGTCTGAACACTCTCCAGAATGCCCGCTCCTGTAGGTCGTGCACCATCTTGTCATCTCGTCGCATTGCCTTCACCTGACTGCAACAAACAAATAGGCACTCAATTAGGGACAAGAAGTTGATTCATAGTACTTGGTGATTCAGATATAAATAGAGTGGGCATAAAACCATGCTTGTTGATCAATTATTGTTTACTTTAAATAAACACAACTTTCTGACCATTTTATTTTGGTTCTTCTATTTTCAACATCTGGCAAATGTTGAAGACATGACTGCGAAAAAATGGTTTGGCTATCACATCACTGTACATGTGCAAATTATCAAGCCATAAATCAGGATCAAGGGCAGTATCTTGGTTGAGGTCACAGGGGTGAAGCCCCCTTACTGCTCCTTGGTTTGAAGCAGTTTAAGGGCCTATTATTGCAAAAATATCTGTACTACTTGTTAAGAGATTAATATATATATATTCCTTTTTAAATGAAACTTACTTCACTTGTTCATCTGCCTGTCTGCTCATAAAGCCCATTTTGTCACTGAATACAATCTGCAGCTTGCTCAAGGCATTCTATAACACAACATAACATAATATATCATACTATGATACAAAGAAATAATGTGTTCTCATTTTATCTTAACATTCTTAATGGTTCCAGTAAATAATAACTATGGCAGAAAGAATGAAACAACACAGCTGCTTTATAAATAAAAAAACAGGAATACCAATGCTCCCTCCCTCCCTTAACCAACCCTCCTTAATAGAGGCCCTAATAGTAGTTAAGTAGCAATATGCCCACAAATGCCTGTCTTTAATATGCTGGTTAGTTGTAAATTCATCAAGCTGCTATACCAGTGGCATATCCTAGCTATAGATAGCCCCATGAGACCATTAAAACATTAAGCTGAAATTCAATCAATAGCTACTTTTTCGGGAACCTGAATAATTATCACTTTATTTAATCAGCTTTTGTCTTAATCAATCTTTTAAAATGTCCCAAAGAAGAACAGATGAAAAGCATACTGGCAAATGTTTATATTTTATATTGAGTGACCTTGACTTTCACACAAGGGACCTTGGACTGCTCAGTGACATGCCTCAATCTTGTAAAAATCTGGGTTAATTTGATTAAAAATCAATAGCAGGAAAAAGTAAAATTATATACATGTGCAGAATCGCATGAAATTTGATCTCCAAATTTGAACCTGTCTCTTGCACTGACATTTCATCTCACTGTGGTTAGCAACTGTGCAACAATGTTCTAAAATCCCACTAGGCAGGATGAAGTAACAGTCTTGTCACAACATTTTAATCTAATATGCTGATCAACAGGCATAACAATTATTCCAGCCAGAGTGCCTGCAATGCTGATCATCAGACATCACAATTATTCCAGCCAGAGTGTCCTGCAACACTGATCATCAGACATTACAAATATTCAAGCCAAAGTGCCTTGCAACACTAATCATCAGACATAACAAATATTCAAGCCAAAGTGCCTTGCAACACTGATCATCAGACATAACAAATATTCAAGCCAAAGTGCCTTGCAACACTGATCATCAGACATAACAAATATTCAAGCCTAAGTGCCTTGCAACACTGATCATCAGACATTACAAATATTCAAGCCAGAGTGTCCTGCAACACTGATCATCAGAAATCACAAACATTCAAGCCAGAGTGCCTTGCAACACTGATCATCAGACATCACAAATATTCAAGCCAGAGTGTCCTGCAACACTGATCATCAGACATTACAAATATTCAAGCCAAAGTGCCTTGCAACACTAATCATCAGACATAACAAATATTCAAGCCAGAGTGTCCCGCAATGCTGATCATCAGACATTACAAATATTCAAGCCAGAGTGTCCTGCAATATTGATCATCAGACATAACAAATATTCAAGCCAGAGTGTCCTGCAATACTGATCATCACACATTACTAATATTCAAGCCAGAGTGTCTTGCAGCACTGATTTTCAGACATCACAAATATTCCTGCCAGAGTGCCTGCAACACTGATCATCAGACATTACAAATATTCAAGCCAAAGTGTCCTGCAACGCTGATCCTCAGATATTACAAATATTCAAGCCAGAGTGTCCTGCAACACTGATCATCAGACATTACAAATATTCAAGCCAGAGTGTTCTGCAACACTGATCATTGAACATAACAGATATTCAAGCCAGAGTGTCCTGCAACACTGATCATCAGACATCACAAACATTCAAGCCAGAGTGTCCTGCAATGCTGAGCATCGGACATAACAAATATTCAAGCCAAAGTGTCCTGCAAAGCTGATAATTGGACATAAGTAATATTCAAGCCAAAGTGCCCTGCAACACTGATCATCAAATACAAATATTCAAGCCAGAGTGTCCTGCAATGCTGATCATTTAACATAACAAATATTCCAGCCAGAGTGTCCTGCAATACTGATCATTAAACATAACAAATATTCAAGCCAGAGTGTCCTGCAACGCTGATCATCAGACATTACAAACATTCAAGCCAGAGTGTCCTGCAACACTGATCATTGAACATAACAAATATTCAAGCCAGAGTGTCCTGCAACACTGATCATCAGACATTACAAACATTGAAGCCAGAGTGTCCTGCAACGCTGATCATCAGACATTACAAACATTCAAGCCAGAGTGTCCTGCAACACTGATCATTGAACATAACAAATATTCAAGCCAGAGTGCCCTGCAATGCTGATCATCAGACATTACAAATATTCAAGCCAGAGTGTCCTGCAATACTGATCATTAAACATAACAAATATTCAAGCCAGAGTGCCCTGCAATGCTGATCATCAGACATTACAAATATTCAAGCCAGAGTGTCCTGCAACGCTGATCATCAGACATCACAAATATTCAAGCCAGAGTGTCCTGCAACGATGATCATCAGACATTACAAACATTCAAGCCAGTGTCCTGCAACACTGATCATTGAACATAACAGATATTCAAGCCAGAGTGTCCTGCAACACTGATCATCAGACATTACAAACATTCAAGCCAGAGTGCCCTGCAACGCTGATCATCAGACATTACAAACATTCAAGCCAAAGTGCCTTGCAACACTAATCATCAGACATAACAAATATTCAAGCCAAAGTGCCTTGCAACACTGATCATCAGACATAACAAATATTCAAGCCAAAGTGCCTTGCAACACTGATCATCAGACATAACAAATATTCAAGCCAAAGTGCATTGCAACACTGATCATCAGACATAACAAATATTCAAGCCAAAGTGCCTTGCAACACTGATCATCAGAAATCACAAACATTCAAGCCAGAGTGCCTTGCAACACTGATCATCAGACATCACAAATATTCAAGCCAGAGTGTCCTGCAACACTGATCATCAGACATTACAAATATTCAAGCCAAAGTGCCTTGCAACACTAATCATCAGACATAACAAATATTCAAGCCAGAGTGTCCCGCAATGCTGATCATCAGACATTACAAATATTCAAGCCAGAGTGTCCTGCAATATTGATCATCAGACATAACAAATATTCAAGCCAGAGTGTCCTGCAATACTGATCATCAGACATTACAAATATTCAAGCCAGAGTGTCTTGCAGCACTGATCATCAGACATCACAAATATTCCTGCCAGAGTGCCTGCAACACTGATCATCAGACATTACAAATATTCAAGCCAGAGTGTCCTGCAACGCTGATCATCAGACATTACAAATATTCAAGCCAGAGTGTCCTGCAACACTGATCATCAGACATTACAAATATTCAAGCCAGAGTGTTCTGCAACACTGATCATTGAACATAACAGATATTCAAGCCAGAGTGTCCTGCAACACTGATCATCAGACATCACAAACATTCAAGCCAGAGTGTCCTGCAATGCTGAGCATCGGACATAACAAATATTCAAGCCAAAGTGTCCTGCAAAGCTGATAATTGGACATAAGTAATATTCAAGCCAAAGTGCCCTGCAACGCTGATCATCAAATACAAATATTCAAGCCAGAGTGTCCTGCAATGCTGATCATTTAACATAACAAATATTCCAGCCAGAGTGTCCTGCAATACTGATCATTAAACATAACAAATATTCAAGCCAGAGTGTCCTGCAACGCTGATCATCAGACATTACAAACATTCAAGCCAGAGTGTCCTGCAACACTGATCATTGAACATAACAAATATTCAAGCCAGAGTGTCCTGCAACACTGATCATCAGACATTACAAACATTGAAGCCAGAGTGTCCTGCAACGCTGATCATCAGACATTACAAACATTCAAGCCAGAGTGTCCTGCAACACTGATCATTGAACATAACAAATATTCAAGCCAGAGTGCCCTGCAATGCTGATCATCAGACATTACAAATATTCAAGCCAGAGTGTCCTGCAATACTGATCATTAAACATAACAAATATTCAAGCCAGAGTGTCCTGCAACGCTGATCATCAGACATCACAAATATTCAAGCCAGAGTGTCCTGCAACGATGATCATCAGACATTACAAACATTCAAGCCAGTGTCCTGCAACACTGATCATTGAACATAACAGATATTCAAGCCAGAGTGTCCTGCAACACTGATCATCAGACATTACAAACATTCAAGCCAGAGTGCCCTGCAACGCTGATCATCAGACATTACAAACATTCAAGCCAGAGTGTCCTGCAACACTGATCATTGAACATAACAAATATTCAAGCCAGAGTGCCTTGCAACGCTGATCATCAGACATTACAAACATTCAAGCCAGAGTGCCCTGCAACGCTGATCATCAGACATTACAAACATTCAAGCCAGAGTGTCCTGCAACACTGATCATCAGACATTACAAACATTCAAGCCAGAGTGTCCTCCAACACTTATCATCACACATTACAAACATTCAAGCCAGAGTGTCCTGCAACACTGATCATCAGACATTACAAACATTCAAGCCAGAGTGCCTTGCAACGCTGATCATCAGACATTACAAACATTCAAGCCAGAGTGTCCTGCAACACTGATCATCAGACATTACAAACATTCAAGCCAGAGTGTCCTGCAACACTGATCATGAAGTATAACAAATATTAAAACCAGAGTGCCTGATACACTGATCATGAAGTATAACAAATATTCTAGCTCGAGTGTCCTGCAATACACTGATTATGGGACATAACAAATATTCAAGCCTTAAAACACTGATCATCAGACATCATAAATATGAGCCAGAGTGTCCTGCAACACTGATCATCAGACATCATAAATATGAGTCAGAGTGTCCTGCAACATTGATCATCAGAAATCACAAATATTCAAGCCAGAGTGCCTTGCATGGCTGATCATTGGACATAACAATTACAGCCAGAGTGTCTTGCAAATCATGTTTATATTGTCATTAGATACAAGGGTATTATAAGTTCAATGGAAATACCTAGTTTAAGCCATCATTGAAGAAATTTGCTCAGCAAAGCTGAGGCAACAGCTGAACTAGCAACTGATGCAAGGCCAAGAAAGCACCTTATGGTCTTTCTTGGAAAGAAAAACAACCTAACAAATGTCTTTGAAATAGTCACATGATTATTTCCAATAAATGAGTCTGCTCTTAATAAATTATTTTAAATATGACTTTGAAGGATCAATTATAACTTTTAAACAGACCAAAAAGATGTTTTTGTTATGACAAACAAAGAGAAGCCTACATGAAATCTAAGCCAGTGACATTTGAACAAATGCGAACCTGGATTGTGAATGGTCAAACACACTGATCCTGAATGTAAACTGAATAGTATGCCAAACAGATGGGAACAAAGAGCAAAGTTAGTAGAGTCATACAAAATTATGGCCTTGACCAGTCTTTTCTTGTGACAGTCTTCTTCTAGGCATTGCTGAGTTAGCACTCAGACAAGCTTTGACAACCTTTTTGCATTTAAGGTCACTGTGACCATGACCTTTGACCTTATTGCCCCTAAAATCAATAGAGGGCATCTACTGGTCAGGCCTAACCTTCATGTCAATTTCGATGACCATAGGTCAAGGAATTGTCAAGTTAACACTTGGACAAGCTTTGGTCTACTAACGGATGGACTGACCGACCGACATGTGCACAGCAATATACCCCCTCTTCTTTGAAGGGAGGCATAATAACTATAATAACAAGAGATGTTTGTCAAACATTATGCCCCCCCAGTGGGCCATGTTGGCAGGATTATTTGGACAATTGAATGAAATTTGCATAGAACGAAATGACAGCTGATTTGTCATTGCCATTGGATGCCTTTGAAGCAGTTTTAAGATTATGACCATTGAAAGTGTCAGGATAGTAGGTACAGTTTTTAAATCATGCTCAGATGATGCCTGAAATTTGCAGATAAAATATATCCTCTTAGCAGCAGGGAATAAGGAAATATGACGTAAATTTTAATGATGAATATGAGTTATGACCTTGACACTATGACCTCAAAAATCCATAGGGATCATCAACCGGCCACCCCAACCTAAATGTGAAGTTTGGCTATGGGTGCAGGCATTCTTGAGTTATCACACTGACAAGCTTTTTGCGTTCAAGGACACTGTGACCTTTGACCCCTAAAATAAAAAGGGGTCGTCTACTGGTCAGGTCTATGTGACCTTTATCTTAGGCCCGATGACTCCTAAAATCCATAGGGGTCATCTACTGGTCATGCCCATCCTCCATGTCAAGTTTGATGATCATAGGTCCAGGCATTGTTGAGATATCAATCAGAGAAGCTTTGTTAACCTTTTTTTGTTAAAGGTCAATGTGACCTTGGCCTTTGGCCTGATGTCCCCTAAAACCAATAGGGGTCATCTATTGGTCAGGGCTAATTTTGATGACCATAGGTCCAGGAATTGCCGAGTTTGTGTTCAAGGTCACTGTGACCTTGACTTTTGACCCTAAACCCCTAAAATCAAAAGGGGTCATCTACTGGTCAGACCCAACCTCCAAGCCAAGTTTTAGGGCCATGGGTGCAGGCATTGTCAAGTTATCACTCAGACAACCTTTTAGCATTTAAGGTCACTGTGACCTTGACCTTTGACCCAATTACCCCTTAAATCAATAGGTATCATCTACTGGTCAAGCTCAGCCTTCATGTCAGTTTGATAACCATAGGTCTAGCCATTGTTGAGTTATCACTCAGACAAGGTTTGACAACCTTTTACCATTACATGTAACTGTGACTTTGACCTTTGACCCGATGAGCCCCAAAATCAATAGGGGTTATCTACTGGTCAGGCCCAACCTTTATGTAAAGTGTGATGCTCATATGTCCAGAAATTGTAGAGTTATCACTTAGACAAGCTTTGGTCTACCGACGGACCGACATGTCTTCGAAGGGGGACATAATTATCATTGTGACAAAGTACCAGTATATACCACTGTCATTATTCTTTAGGGGATATATTTGTACAAATTCTTTAGTTCACTCTTTCTTAAGGTTTTGGGTTTAAGGCCTTCTTTAAAATTCAAACATCATTTCCTGTATAACGTTATTCTATACATCACATCAACAATGTAAGGTCTAAAAATGAAACAAGAATTTCTTTGAAAGGCCTTGCAGGCAGAAACATTAATTAAGAGTTAACTTAACGAAATATTTTATAGTTTGACAAACATAAATATTTTCCATTTCTTTAATGGCAAGTGCAATCAAGGGTGAGGCCCAGTATTCCAAAATTTGTAATTATGCAAATAGGTATGTCTGAATCACATCCAAGATGCAGTAACTATTACTGGCATAAGCAAGCTCTATTTCCGTTGCTGCTCACTTACAACTCAATACCATGCAAACTTGAAGTATAAAGCTATCAAGTGTCTTGAAATAATCTGCTCTCGGGTATCAATATCCACTTTGCAATAACAAGACATGCTTTTCATGTACAATCAATCAGAAACAAGAACTCCATAGCTAAATTAATATTGACAAAGGCTCACTGTGTCCATTCTGTTAATTATTACTTACACAATGAGAACTTTCATGACATTGCCTTCTGTGCAACTCCAAGGCACTCAGCTCCAATGAAGCTATGATTCGTTTCTTTTAATTAAGCAAAACCTACTTATGAAGCTCAAATAAAGTTTGATCAAAATCTGATTGAAAGTGACAAAGCTACAGCTGGAACAAGGTTTTTTCCTATGAAAACCCTAACTGGTTGGACTAACTGAGGGACTAATAAACTTACAGTCAAACTATCTTATGTTTCTCTTGTGAAACATTTAAAATTAAAGAATACATTGACCTATTCCTGCCCATACAACATGTACAAATGCTTCAATAAACAGCCCAACAGAGAGAATGATTTTGTTCTATATTTTATATCCAATATCTGAGCCTAATTACAAGGGATTCTGATCAGTATTTTCAATACTTGATTGATGTTGCTACAGATTACATGAAGTGCAAACCATTTATTGCTAATGTCAAATACAACTTGGCATTAAACAGCAAAGGTGCTAGGCATTTAATAACGAAATCAATATGTAATAATCTCATAAACATTAAACAGACCTTGCAGATTGGGAATAAATGGAGTTGGTCAGATATAGATGTGTTACCAAAATAGAAATACCTTTATTGCTCCAGATCAAACACAGAGCTATCAATACATAATTTTCAAACATGACACATCAATACTTCCATAAGAATCCAACAACATAAAAGAGGTAATGAACAAAATCAAATAACATGAATTTGAATTAATTTGGACCTTAAAAATATCATTCATTTTTTTTCACTGAAGACAACCATGTCAAAATTAGCTTAGACCTAACCCTATCATTGGTGAAATGCTTGTAGTGCAGGTTCAAAACCTAAATTTTACTTTACAATTTGTTTTAACTTATTTCTATATGATAGATATGAAATTTGGACTTGAGACCAACAAACATTATGTGGGTCATCTTCTGGTCATGGCCAACCTTAATACAAGTATGAATTTCCTGTGTCCAAGTATGAAGCTCCTGGGTCCAAGTATTCTTTAGTTATTGAGCAGAGGTGACAAACAAATCTGACCAACAAATCTTTTTTCACTTGAAGGTCACTGTAATCTTGACCTAAAAATCAATACAGGTCATCTTCTAATCATGACCAAATAGCATACAAAGTATTATGGTCCTGGGACCAATCTTTCATAAGTTATTGAGCAAAAAGAATTTTTTCACCTTAAGGTTCCTGCGACCTTGACCTCTGACCGTAAAATCAATTGGAGTCATCCACTGCCATGACCAACAGGCATACCAAGTATGAAATTCCTGGGGCTACCTTGATCATTAACCTACTGATCCCCAAATGATCTAAATAGCAGTCATCTTGTATTCTTGACCAATTGGATGCAAGCGTTCTATAGTTATTGAGCGGAAACCATTTTTCAGCGCAAGGTCACCGCCAACATATCGCTTTTCACCTGAAGGTTACCACGACATTGAACTTTGTGCAACTGATCTCAAAATCAATAGGGGGCATCAACTGGTCATGACCAACTCCATTACTTAGTCATACATGTGATAATTTCTGGGGTCGATTCTGGGACACTCGTCGTAATGTCAACGCATACTAGGGTGTCCCCCCCCCCCCCCCCCCCGGAATTTTTTTTAAATGGGGAACGTCTTCGGTGCATTCTAGAGCATATCTGGGGCTATTTTAGTCATTTTTAACGTCAGGAAAATGTACCTATTTTGACTGCCAAGACGTTTTTTTTTACTTGACATGGTTTGTTTTTTTCTGCATTTTCTTGAAAAAATAAAACCACCAGATATTTTCCCAGACTTTAAATGAAGTCCTAACCAGGAGGATATGCAGTCTTCTTTCGGTTTCATCAAAACAGGAAATAAACAACTTACGGGCACCTGTTTTCCCACGCTTTTGAGAACATGCATTACAAAATATTTATTTTTTCATCACATTTAAAACGTTTGCAATTTATGACACACAATATTTTCCAGACAATCAAGAAGATTTTCCAGTCACACAACGATAGTTCGAAAAAAAGTTCAAAACACTAAAATTCCTTATGGACGCGTAAGTTGTTTAAAGTATAACGACGTATCGACTTTGAAATTTGAATGGAATATGGGATGTTTTCCGTGTTTTAATTTTGTTTTTTTACTCATTTTGTCACTTTCTTTGAACTTACCTTCATGCTCGTTTGTTGGTAAAATGTGTGAAAAATATCAATTCATCAATTAAAAGCTATCATAAAACCAAACAAATCCATATGAAAACAATGAATTTGTATACAAGAACCCTCCACGACTCGTTAAGCACAGCAATAGGCCAATAGATCAATTATCGGGTGATTGACGATGACCTCAACGACACACGTACCAATTAACGGATTAGTGTCAACATGTCCTGTGTTTTACGACCAGTGTCCCGGACAGGCAAAATAGCTGACTTACATTGGTAAAATTAAGATAATCGATTCTGAGATTTTTTTTTTTTTTTTTTTTAATTTATGACTTTCCGGGACAAACATGCACGCTCCGTGACTCCGTGACAGAGATACAATTTTCGAGATAATCCCGGACGTCCGGGATGTTATCACATGTATGACTATGTATGAAGTTCATGGACCAAATGGTTATTCAGTTATTGTACGAAAACTGTTTTTTCACCTCAAGGTTACTGCGACCTTGACCTTTGACCTATTGATCTTACCTACTGCAATTTACAAACTGACTGACTGACGGACAGGGCAAAAACAATATGTGTCCCCAAAAAGGCGGGGAGACATAATAAAGGTTGTGTGCACATATTGAAGAAAAACAGAGCATCATAATGATGCAATGCTTAAGAATTATGAGTCCTGAGAAAAAGCAATGAGTTAAGGACTTGGGATGCACAGCAAATTCATAGCTGCCAAATAGAAATGAAAGGATTGGTTGAATGCTTGATGCTACTGGATTGGTCAGTGATTAGTTAAGACTTCTGTTATATTTTTCAAGAATGATGGCAATATTGATCAAAGTAACATTTTTCCTATATATGTAAGAGGATGAAAAAGTCTGGTATGGGTGTTAATTATGTGATGGTAAATAGCTAACAATAGCACTGCAAACAAATACATAGGCTTGCCATTTCTATACTTTAAATAATGTAAACTACATGTATGTGTACAACCTAAGGGTTCAATGAGATAGGGTTTTAGTTAAAGGGTTAAAGGAGGGTGCTGCACCTTGCCCTTTTTGTTTGCACCCCTCTGCCCCCATGGAGACCTGTATGTGCACCCTTCTGTCTTTAAAGTATTAAATGTTTTAGATAATCAAACATTTCCTTTGTTTTGTTTAAAAGCTTAAAAATACATACAAACTTAATATATCTGGAAGTTAAAACCTAAAACTACTTCAACTAAACACATTTCTAACATATTTTGTCAAATTTATAATATTTAGGTTCTTCAAAGCCCAATTCAATGTGCCCTTTACACTCTTAGCACCCTGTCCTTTTCTGCAGCACCCTGTCCTTTTTTGCAGCACCCTGTCCTTATTTTGCAGCACATGCCCTTTTTAAATCCTAGCTACAGCCCTGGTAAGAGTTTGGTAAACATTACTGTATGTGTATGTGTATTCATATGTATGAGCTACTTTTTGTTTTTAATATCATCCAGGTGTGTACACATTGTCAACTTTAGAATGACATGTATAATAGCCAAAGAAAAGTGATTTTAAAATTAAACATTGCAAACGACTCCCATGTAGCTACACATACAGGTACACGTAAACATCATGTTTCCCAACCTCTCTCATACTGACTCCTGTTAGAACATGTCTAATCCATTTACCTTCTGGTATATAGATATATAATTTCCAAGCACTGAATATAATTAAAAGATTTGGCAACAATTAAAAAAAATATGTTTGACTTTCCAAAATGTCGTTTTTTAGTTTTTGTTTTTTAATGTTTTTACAACCACTTAGTTCCGTAATAAAATGTGATCAATGGTCAGCCTAAAAAACCTTTTGGGTTACAAGTTTTTAGTTGGTCCGGAAACACCAAACAAACTATCTATTATTTCTGGCCTATCAACAAATATGTGTCTAAAAAATGTGCTTCTCATCATCCTAAAAACAAACTTATTTATTTCAGCTTGAATTGTATTAATCTTATTGTTAAGGATGTCATTGTAAGCTTCAATAGGAGGAAATATATAATACCTATAATATATTAACTTTTAACCCCAAAAATCATTTTGGAATACCTGTTAATATTCTTCAAGCCCATGCCTCTATTTGTATAATATACCTTTCCATATTCTTCTAACCCATGCTTCTGTTTGTATAATATACCTGTTCATATTCTTCTAACCCATGCTTCTGTTTGAAAGCCATACCTGTTCATATTTTTCTAACCCATGCTTCTGTTTGTAAACCATAACTGTTCATATACTTCTAACCCTTGCTTCTGTTTGTAAACCATACCTGTTCATATTCTTCTAGCACATGCTTCTGTTTGTAAACCATACCTGTACATATTCTTCTAGCACATGCTTCTGTTTGTAAACCATACCTGATCATATTCTTCTAGCACATGCTTCTGTTTGTAAACCATACCTGATCATATTCTTCTAGCACATGCTTCTGTTTGTAAACCATACCTGATCATATTCTTCTAGCACATGCTTCTGTTTGTAAACCATAACTGTTCATATTCTTCTATCACATGCTTCTGTTTGTAAACCATATCTGATCATATTCTTCTAGCACATGCTTCTGTTTGTAAACCATACCTGTTCGTATACTTCTAACCCTTGCTTCTGTTTGTAAACCATACCTGTTCGTATTCTTCTAGCACATGCTTCTGTTTGTAAACCATACCTGTTCATATTCTTCTAGCACATGCTTCTGTTTGTAAACCATACCTGATCATATTCTTCTAGCACATGCTTCTGTTTGTAAACCATACCTGATCATATTCTTCTAGCACATGCTTCTGTTTGTAAACCATAACTGATCATATTCTTCTAGCACATGCTTCTGTTTGTAAACCATACCTGTTCATATTCTTCTAGCACATGCTTCTGTTTGTAAACCATACCTGTTCATATTCTTCTAGCACATGCTTCTGTTTGTAAACCATACCTGATCATATTCTTCTAGCACATGCTTCTGTTTGTAAACCATATCTGATCATATTCTTCTAGCACATGCTTCTGTTTGTAAACCATACCTGTTCATATACTTCTAACCCTTGCTTCTGTTTGTAAACCATACCTGTTCATATTCTTCTAGCACATGCTTCTTTTTGTAAACCATACTTGTTCATATGCTTCTAACCCATGCTTCTGTTTGTAAACCATACCTGATCATATTCTTCTAGCACATGCTTCTGTTTGTAAACCATATCTGTTCATATTCTTCTAGCACATGCTTCTTTTTGTAAACCATACTTGTTCATATGCTTCTAACCCATGCTTCTGTTTGTAAACCATACCTGATCATATTCTTCTAGCACATGCTTCTTTTTGTAAACCATACCTGTTCATATGCTTCTAACCCATGCTTCTGTTTGTAAACCATACCTGTTCATATGCTTCTAACCCATGCTTCTTTTTGTAAACCATACCTGTTCATATTCTTCTAGCCCATGCTTCTGTTTGTTCCTCTTACTTCTCTTTATTAAGTATATAACTGAAATAAATACAAATAAATGGTAAGACAATATACCAAATGGATATCACTCCAACAGAAATGGTAGCAACCTATTATTCTATAATATTTCAATCCTATTTAAAATGTTTAAGGTATTCTTCCTTTCCAATAAGTTTAAGACAAGGGGCTGATTTGTGTTAATGTCATCATTGTTTATTTTCAAATCTTTGCTGCTCTGGTAACTTAATGATACACAAGTCTTGTGGTCTGTAGTTTGAGACACCTGTTCCGGTGTACTTGTTTCGTTTAAATATATAATAAATTCATGTTTAAAAGTAAACAACAATCAAAATCATGTCCAGGTCCCTTTTAATTGTCAAAATAGTGACACAATACACTAGATTGTGAAAGCCAGATTTTTTAAAACAAGTATTATTATGCATCTAAATGTAAAAGTGCCAGAAAAGGGGCATAAGACACTGCTTACCTTGACTTCAATGCTAAAATGCACCATTAACAGAAATTTACAACAGTAATAAACAAAACGTCTGAGGAATTCTAATTTGTTCTCAGAATTATGCTAATCATTTGGGAATTTTGAATGGGGTGAAACTTTGGTAAAGTAAATGAGCTGATTGACTGAGCCATGCATGCTCCCACCTGTTAGTTAGTTTAAACATATTCATTTTACTATGATTGTGAAACAAGTTATTACTTATTATATTAATCACTCTTGTTCACACAAATTGAGGTGAGAGTGTGGTCTTGTGTTGCGGGGGAAACCGGAGAATCCAGAGAAAACCCACTTGTCCGGCTTGGTGACCACTAACCAAAATCACATGTGCCAAAGCCGGGAATCCAACCAGGGTGAGAAGCAAGTGCGCTTACTACCACGCTAACCGGACAGAAGTCTACACGGTCTAGCACCGAATACTTCATAATCATAATTTTAATAATCTCCAATTATCTTTTAAGCACAGAAAGATTCATTTCCATAAAACAAAAGAACTTACTATATTTTTCATTAGAGAGTTTTAGGTTCTTCGAGGGCCAATAATATGGGCTCTGAAAAAGAAAACAAGTTTATATTGATATGAATAGGCACTATGCATGAATTTCCAGTCAAATAATACAGATTTTATGAGGAAAATTCTCTGTCACAACGTCTAGTTACTCAAGAGGTTGTCTCCTCAAAGGTCTGTGTGGGAGTCTTCGAACACTAATGCTTATTCAAGGAAGTCCTTGTACACCGTTTCTCAAGTTTTATTCACAAGCTGGATAACCAACATTTATTTAGAACATACAATGGATAGTCCACAGATATTACTTAAAAATGATTCTCTTAGGAGGTCCTAACCATACTAGATTCTAGACTGATGAAAGCAAGTAACAATTTTAACAAGAAAGCTTTAGAACAAACATGGAATACCAAAGAGCATATTATTGTAACAACATATTTTAAGACATTCCCTTAATGTATGTATAAAAGCAATATGTGTCAATTGATAAACAATCATTCTTTGAATTTTGAAGGGATTACAGGAAAATAAAGCAGGAAGGATTTAATAATAGAACAAAGGTAGTTAAGATAAAATGAAGCCAAATATGAACCTACAAGATTAATATAAACTGTTATAAATTATTCAACAAACATCTTTATAAAAGCAGTCTGGAAACAGATTGTTAAATAATCAATAATAAAATGTACATGTTGTATTTTAACAACATGTCCAAAAGTAAACACTATTTTGTAAATCAGTTTTTAAGAGGGTTCTGGCAAAGTTAGATCATAAAACAGATAATGTGAAAAACATGGCCACAAGTACTGACTAGGTATTTTGAACATTTCACCACATGACCCATAAATGCACTTATCCTAGGTTTGTAGAAGCAATATTCTGATCAAGTTTTATGAAGACTAAAGAGGAAAATGAGGCCTCTTGAGTGTTCCGATAAAAAAGATTACTTAAAGTTGGCAAGGCTAGATATGATAAGAATTAGCTCCCAGAGCTTTTTTCAGCAACTATACATAAGGACTTCCGATAAAAAAGATTACTTAAAGTTGGCAAGGCAAGATATCTTAAGAATTAGCTCCCAGTGCTTTTCTCAGCAACCATACACAAGGACTGTCAACATTTGATCAAGAGACTTACTTTTTTACCCACGATGACCCATATTCAGATTTGCAATTTTGTAATTTTGTAATTTATAAATGAGTTGAATATACTGTTTATAATCAATATAATTGAATAACATTAATGTATGTAATAACTTTTGTTTAAAAAAATGCTTCCCAAGTTCTCTTGCTAAAATAGTAAACCGGCAAGGTCGTAACAAGAGCCGTCGTAAGACAGCACTCGACCACGCCGCTTTGACTTAGAATACAAAAACGATCTAATAATACCAAGTTTGGTCTCTTTATGTCAAACCTAACTAAAATTATTCGATACATAAGGTGACTTTGATGCTGCCCTCCCATCAGCCCGCCCAAACAATAATGCAAGTCATTCAAATAACCTGATTTCCCATTATGAAAATGTGGTTAAGAATATACAAATATGCCTTTCAAAGGAAATCAAAACAAGAGGCCCAAAAGGGCCTATGCTCTACTGGCGTGGCTTTTGTGGTCATATCAATCAAGAGCATGTATGTATGGGTAAAAGACAACAGACATATAGTTTATGTTTTGTGTTTGGGTTACCTGAAAACGTAGCACGTTCAACATCTGAGCCCAGAAAGTATTGTAAGCAGATTAGTTGCATGAACTATTTTAATATGTGCCAAGTAAAAGTCATCTGACAAAAAAAAAATTCTGTAGTTTTAAAAGTTAAAAAAAGTTGGTCAAAAGGTCAAAGTCAAGGGCATCCTAGGACAACATTGATCAATTTGAACAAACATTCACAATAAATTGTGCTGAGATGGATGCACGAACACACAAAAAGATTTTCAAACCTTCCCAGATTTATGTTTACCAAACCTGTGAACCCTGGGTGTGGCCAGTAATGACACCAGGTGCATAACTTAAACATTCACAACCAATTTTGTTAAGATGAATGCACAAACTACAGAACTTAAAGCTAAAAAATGGCCTTTGGGCTTTCAACAAGAACAAGGCAGAGTAATTCACAAAATCAACTGCAGAAGGAAAAAGCTATTAAAATTGTCTCTCAAAATCCTAGACTTGCAAATTGTCTCCCTTAACTCTAGACTTGAATTCACATGTACATGTAAACTTGGCTAAAAATAGAATTCGCTCATGCAGACCTGGCTAAAAATAGAAAGCATTTCTTTAAAACTTTCATGGCCCATAATCTGGGCATTCATGGGCGGATCTGGTTGGTTTTCAAAAGGAACCGAGCTCTAATGGATATCTAGATACTGTAAAAGTTTCATTGAGATACAATCAAAACTGAAGATTGTATCGTGTTCACAACCAATTGTTTACACAATAGCATTTTTTTATACTATCAAGGGCCATAATCTGGGCATGCATGGGCGGATCTGGCTGATTTTCGAAAGGAACCAAGCTCTAATGGATATTTAGATACTGTACAAGTTTCATCGAGATACAATCAAAACTGAAGACTGTATCGAGTTCACAAGCAATTGTTTACAGACGCACGGACGCACGGATGCACATACTACGTACACATTACCATCGCATAAGCTTAATGGAATGCTGCATATAATGACATAGAGTATAGATTGTCATGTCCGGGCTGTAACTTTCCCTTGTATGGACAGATTTTAAAATAACTTGCCACATGTGTTCGGCATACCAAGACGAAGTGTCGCGTGCAAGACCCGTGTCCCTATTTCTTAGGTCAAGGTCACACTTAGTGTTTATTCACAATGGAATGCTGCATATAAGGACATAGAGTATAGGTTGTCGTGTCTGGGCTGTAACTTTCCCTTGTATGGACAGATTTTAAAATAACTTGCCACATGTGTTCGGCATACCAAGACGACGTGTCGGGTGCAAGACCCGTGTCCCTACCTCTTAGGTCAAGGTCACACTTAGTGTTTATTCACAATGGAATGCTGCATATAAGGACATAGAGTAGAGTATAGGTTGTCGTATCCTGGCTGTAACTTTCCCTTATATGGACAGATTTTAAAATAACTTGCCACATGTGTTCGACATACCAAAACGACGTGTCGCATGCAAAAAACGTGTCCCTACCTCTAAGGTCAAGGTCACACTTAGGTGTTTATTCACAATGGAGTGCTGCTTATAAGGATACAGAGTATTGATTGTTATGTCCGGGCTGTAACTTTTTCTTGTATGGACAGATTTTAAAATAACTTGCCACATGTGTTCGACATACCAAGACGACGTGTCACGTGCAAGACCCCTGTCCCTACATCTAAGGTGAAAGATACACTTAGTGTTTATTCACAATGGAATGTTGAATATAAGGACATAAGAATGTAGGTTGTCAAGTATGGGTGGTATTTTTTATGTTCAGAGGCAATTTAAAATAACTTAGCCATATGTATTTGTTTGATCTTTAACTTTTCATGTACTGACCTTGTTCATAGGTCAATGTCACATTCGGGGGCATTCGTCACATACTGTGACAACTCTTGTTTATTTATGTTTTTGATAGGGCCTGTTGAAGGGACTTAAGACACCAGATGGTCCAAAAATATGGAAAATACAGTATTTCCTCAAAAAAAGCCTAGAATTGTCAATGGGCCTACTATGAAGCCAATTTGACATGATTAAAACAATAAACGCTACATTTATGTGACTGTCTCAGCTAAGTTTCCCCATTCAAAAATAGCGCATAATGGTTTTCAAAGTAAAAAAAAAAAATGTTGGGCTGTTTCTACATTGATTCATAGCAGTTTTCTACTTCATTTATTGCAATGTCCGTTCTTCGGGAAAGCCATAAAGTGTGTATATTAAGCATGTGAAAGGCACGTGATGAGTGCATATAAATATACTGATGCTATTTATAAACTTATTAAGGACACTGTTTTTTTATTGTTCGTTAAACCAACCCGCCGCGCAAAAAAAATGCAATTTCATAAAAAAAAAATTGGAAATCCTAATCTTTTTATTCTCTCCTCCCCAATATTACCCTTCGATTAAAATAAAATGTCGGGGAAAGAAAGACAACTCCTTCCAAATAAACCTTACATCGTTTCTATAGCCAGTCTATAAGTCATCCAATCCTAAGCGCAGATTTTTGTATCCAGACGTATGATTGGACAACAACACTGGAAGAAACATGGCAGACTGGTTACAGTCAAGCTATTTCTCGGACAGCAAACAATAAACTCATTTATTAAACAAGAGCTGTCATAGAGACAGCGCGCTCGACTATTCCGCCGTGTATGCTTTAAAAAAAGTTTGGCGAAACATGCATGGATCACTGTTAGATTAGATTTCAATGCAATACATGATGTGCTGAGATATTTACATAAATTGAATTTGAAAATATTTAAGGTGGTACGCAAACTTTAACCTAAATTCTAAGTTGAAAAAGGGGCATAATTTTGTCAAATGCTTAATACAGTGACCTTCTCCTGTGTACAGGTTGGGGGCATGATGGTGAACAAGTGTGAGAAGTTTCAAAGCCAGATGTCAATGGACTTTGAAAATATTTGAGGTGATCGCAAACTTTAACCTAAATTCTAAGAAGAAAAAGGGGCATAATTTTGTCAAAATGCTTGATAGAGTTACCTACTCATGTGTACAGGTTGAGGGCATGATGGTGAATAGGCATGCAAAGTTTCAAAGCCAGATGTCAATGGACTTTGAAAATATTTGAGGTGGAACGCAAACTTTTACGTAAATTCTAAGTAGAAAAGGGGCATAACTTTTTCAAAATGCTTGATAGAGTTACCTCCTCCTGTGTTCAGGTTAGGGCATGATGGTGAACACGCGTGCAAAGTTTCAAAGCCATATGTCAATGGACTTTGAAAATATTTGAGGAGGTACGCAAACTTTAACGCAAATTCTAAGTAGAAAAAGGGGCATAATTCTGTCAAAATGCTTGCTAGAGTTACCTCCTCCTGAGTACAGGTTGGGGGCATGATGGTGAACAAGCGTGCAAACTTTCAAAGCCATATGTCAATGGACTTTGAAAATATATAAGGTGGTACGCAAACTTTAACATAAGTGGTTTCGCCGATGCCGACGCTCGGGTGTCTAGGATAGCTCTCCTTATTCTTCAAAAAGTCGAGCTAAAAAAATGAAAATGATACTGTCTCCGATATTATTAACACAAGCATTCCCTCTAATACACTTGTAAAGAATGTATGTGGATATGGAACAGCTGGAAATGCAAGTAAACATAAAGGCAGATTGTTATACCAAATGGCATGCCGGGCTCCGTGTTGATACAAATCACGGTCAAATTCATTGTCCGACTCAGAGTTACAGATTAGATAAATACGCAATTAAAATCATAGAAAACCCAATTGTTTTAAAATCGATGAGTTACAAAACGCATAAGAAAAGGCAAAATACGCAATTAATTTGAAAGGATGCGTCAAGAATTAAAAATGAAAGTTGGAAACTCATTTTGTCTTATTTGCCAAAGTTGATTAGATTAATGTATTTCATGTAAAAATAGAAAATGTTTTCTGCAATTGGCCGATCATTTTTCGGAAGCAAGCCGGAAATAATCGAAGACCTCAGGGTTTGTCTAAAGACGCCTTCAGTTGATAAACACGTAAATTTGATGGTAAACAATTATAGATGGATGCAGGCGGAAACTCACATGTTATTTTCAACTTTTCCTGTCTCGACAGATTTTGACCAAGCCAGACCATTTTCAATTTCAAAAAGTGTAAAAAAATTGGTCCGAAATTATCTAACTTTTTTTATAATTTCGGTCCAAAAATGTCAGTAAAATTTTTAGAAATTGTAATACACAAACATTCTTGGGTCATTCACACATTCAAAATTACCCCCAATAAAAGTGTCCTAGATACCATCAGACCAATGCGACCAGCTGCTTTTTCCGCAATGCTGAACACTAGATATCTGTTACGCGTGCAATCGGTCCTAATACGTGTAGTGGTAGGTCGAAGAAGACACAATTAAACAAATTATGTGCTTGCAGCTATCCTGATTAATAGTTAAAATCGGTCCATATTTTCACACGGCAATATGCTATGTCATCGTTGATCATTACATGATATATCCGTTTGTTGATAACCAAACTGTTAAATTTAAATTGTAATAACAGGGCTCATCCTATCAGGCGACTTAGGCGATTAAGTCGCCCTGCCCGCGGCGACTTTGCTACTTTCTAAGATCAAAGCAAAGTCAACTTCGCCGACTTTTTCTGAGATAAAGAATTTCTGTGTAGAATGAGCCCTGAATATAGTAGAATTGTTGGTTAAAAACAGTTTTAAAGATAAATGCAATTGTCATTGTTAATCCCCGAAAGCGACGCGCTTGATTAACTACAGAGTCTGAAAGCTGAGTGCGCCGCTTACGTCATTTTAATCCACAGCAATGAAAAAAATCCCACCGGCCGCAGTTAATTACGATCACAGTCATTCTTGTTAGAGACGCCGCAAAACTCGATGAGAATCTCATTTTAATTCAGCTAATGTTTCAATGACTATCTCAATCTGCTATGATGGCTCTAGAGCTATTACGAATTGCCACATCGCGAAAAAATATTGACAGAATACACGTCGCGAAAATGTGTGACATTTCTATGTTATCAGACTTTTGAACAGTTTTGGAGGTTCCAAACTTTTAGAAGCCCTGCTGCCAACCCAGTCAAACTTATTAACTTCTTATCTAAACCGAACATCATCATCGGAAATAGTTGGTGAAATATAAGAAACAATAATTTTTGGTACACTAAAACAAATTCATTTATTGTGTTAAGGCCACAACAAATTGATCATTTGTTCTACAGATTTTGCCAAAAAAAGTAGGAGCGAGCGAGCGAAAAAAGAAAAAAAGTTTATTTCTTACCAAATTTATTATACAATTTTGTCAAGAAATGCTTTTTAATTGCAAATATAGGTTCTCAGTTATAAATGAAAAGGTTTTGATTGTATCACATGAAAATCTGTCTCAATATTTAACAAATGGCAATAAAATCCAGTGCTTTTCTGTTAACTTGAATTTGAACGTGGAGAAAAAGAAAATAGAGGAAATTCAGAAGTGAAAAAAAAAAAAAAATATGTACGGCCAAATTGTATGTGCGGGCGCAAAAAAAAAGGTATTTTTTATTGTTTTTTTCGTTTTTCGAATTTTAGGTGCGACAAATCCGACGAACAAATGATCAATTTGTTGTGGCCTAAGTCTTATTTAGTATTCACTATTGATATTTTAATGCCATAGCTAATCTAGTCAATGTGAGTTGTGAGTTTTTGTCATAATGATATACTTTGTATATGTCATGCAAGTTGTGCACTCACTTATTTTTATTTATAAAGTTGTTACCAGTAATTGTTTCAAATCACACTTAAAATAATTGTTCATTTTTGTAACTCAATTGAAATCAAAATGATGGGGAAATAGAAACTTGAAATACCGTACTCATTTATAATGACTATGAGATACCCAATCATTTTCAAAAGTGTGGCGTAATACTCTATCATATTGGAAAACTTATCTGTAACTCTGTAAATTGTCATCGACGTTCTGTCAAAAACAAAAGAAGAAAACATGCCACCTAAAATGACTGTCAGTTTATTTGATATATAATGATGTCCACAATGTAAAAGTATTATTCAGGCAGTTTTTGACTCTTGACTTAATGTTTTTATTTGTGCCAGTGTCATGGACCTATTATATTCCGTAATTGTGCAATTCCAAAGAATACGCTGCACATAATAAGTCCAAAATAGTTATTTTGCTGTGTATAAACTTGGAAGAAAAGTGTGCCCTGGTTTGGGATTCGAACCCACAACCACCGGAGCACTAGCATGGCCATCTAATAACATGATTCTGACTCATGGTTTGGTCTGAAATGGTGTTTGAAAGTCATTTTGGGACCAAATCAATTGAGCTAACTTGTGTTGAGATTGTGAACAGTGTTATGATTGTGAACAGTATCTAGTCAGTATTAACAGTCATGTGATAATTCAAATGAAACTTAAGTGTTTAATATAAAACTATTAATGTTAAGATTGAGGATTGGAAGAAAAGTATTGTTTAATATAGCATTGGAGGTAAGATTCCATCCCTGTTTGGTGTTTAAACTTTTAAATTTTTAAAAAAGTAGCTTATTAACTAATGTTTCATTTTCTACCAAAAAATAAAACAATATTTTGAAATTATATTTTTTATTTTATTTCCTCCTCCTAAAACATATTCAGTCATGGCAGTTTGTTAAACAAACAATAAAAAATAAAAGGCCTAATGGTTTTTATATGGTAGACAACCCCTGTAAATTTTGAATTGGAAAAAGGCATAAAAAGTGCCAAAGATGCTTGTGTCTTAAGCAATGTGATACATCAGTACCGGTAAGTAAGATTCAATGCGGTGTACACAATGATGTGTTTTAAAGTTTTTGACATCATCCTTTTTTCTTGCAGTTTTATTATCTGGTCTCTAATCCCTTTAAACAAATGTCATAAGGCATTTTTCATTGTCTTATGAAACAAAGAACTTAACCATTGTTTGGTGCTGAAAAAATAGTCTGAAAAATATAGTTGTGAAAATAGCAAATGCAATTTATATTTGAACAAAAAAATGAGACCGCATTTTTTTATGCAAGTGATTTTTTTTTATTGATTTTTTTTGAGTCAGTTGCTAATTAATATGGTTGTTCAGGTACCCAGAAACAAACCTTTTTTAGGCCTTAGGTGTTCATCCGCAAAGTGAAAGACTGTGGGTTTGAACCCACCAGGAGCCTGTTTTAATAACAATCTCTTAATCTGAAATTATATTTGTGTCATATTTCCATTATTTAACAGCATATTTGTGTGATTTGAACTTTAAGCCATTGGAAACAACAAACACAGAATATAGAAAACAAAAACATCAACATGTTACCATTTGTGACATTTATACATATTTAAGACTAAGATCCTTTAGTAAACCGGGCCCCAGGTGCACATAGCAATTAGTGGGAACATAATATACCAGTAGTAACAATAATAACATGCAGCAGTAATGGCCTATAACACTCATCTGAGTATCAGCCTTTAATGTTCTAAGTAACCTGACCTAGATTACATAGACACACATTCTGACTAAGTCTGGTGAACATTTGGATGATATCTGACCTCTGAAGCTTTAGCAAGTTCTTTGAAGATTCCACCTGATGACCTTTTTTATGAACGAACATGAAACCTCAACTAGATTCCAATAAAGAAACAAACATTTTTACAAAGTTCTAGATTTTTGGTTATCAGATGAGGCTTCAAGAGAACAAACACGTTTTTTTAAATGTTTGACCTGGCTACCTTCTTTTTTAGACCTGACATGACTGATAATCATCCTTGACCTTAATTTCATTCAGAAATTCCCAAGCAGAAAAAGTTTCATTAAGATTGGGTCTTGATTAAACAATTTAGCTTCTATGGCTTTTTAAGGGTTAACAATCTAATTTGATGAAAGATGCTGCATGCAACGTCAATAGTTTAAAATAATCAAGTGTTGTCAGAGATTCTTCTTACCCTTAACGTTGTGAAGGATTTGCCATATAAAAAATCGCAAAAAAATCTGTCAACGTATGTCGCGAACATCGCGAAATAACAGACTTTTATTTTAATTTGAGTTTATATACAATACTTTTGAGATTGATTCTTATGTTATACAGATGTTATATGGTTATCATTTGTTTAAACTTTAATTTGTATTACCTTAAGCTTTTTACAATATTACAGTTTAATATTTTAAGTATAACATTTTTCATTAGCACCGTTGACCTTGTAACTAATTGCTATGAGTCTACAGGTGTTATTCAACGGTGTCATTGCTCCGGCGGAATCGCACTAATAACACATGAATTCGTGCTACTCACAATACTCGTGCACTTCGTGTTTGTTTTGGCGGTAAATAATAGTATAAAAGGTCTTTGTTGGGAGTTTAGAAAAGAGTTAGAAAAAGTCAGAATAAAAAAGAGTTAAAAAGTGAATTAAAAGGAATTATAATTAAAAAGAGTTACAAGTGATTTAAAAGGAGTTAAATAAAAAGAATTTATAAAGGTTTATAACATCGGACTATCAATTATAAATTGGATATATGACAAATTGTTGGATTATAATAGTAAGAAAGTGTTAACATCTGGAAATAAATTCATTACTTACTGTTCACTATTTAGGACATTTACTGTGAATTGTTATTGGAATTAAAAATTTTAAAACTGTATATATAAAGAAAGAAACAGTGAAAAATTGTGTTTGTGGTCTTTCATAAAGTTAAGACCTAAAATCTAATGTGGCTAAAATAAAAAACACCGCCACAAAGTACAATTATTTGAACTAGCAACAACAACTGACCAAGTGATTACCAAATTTTGAATCATCAACAAAAGAAAAGATAGCATTTTAACAAAGAAAACAGATCTACAAGTAAACCTAAAAATGGTCTTGACTTACCTGGAATTTATAGAAAGCAGATTTATCATCCTTCACAACGAAATTTTTCACATCAATTGGATACACATATCCATACATGAGCAGAAATGTAGCCACATGGAGGGCTTCTAAACTGTCATTTGCGCAGATGTTTTCAGTCAACCATGCAATAAATTCATTCCCTGAAAATTAAAAGAAACATAATCAAAATTTATCAGTCCATCCACAAAATATTTTAAATTGGTTATAAGTGGCACAAACCAAACTTCTTTCAGCCCACCAATTAAGGTAAGGATCAATCATTTACTAAGACACAGTGATGATTTAACACAAAATCAGAGAACAGCTTTATTAATCAACCAAAACAATTTAGACCATTACAAACAATATACTACAAGAGGGCCGTGATGGCTCTAAATCGCTCACCTAAGTAAAAGTTCTTGACCTTTGTTACCACTACACAACAAATCTCTTATGGGTTTTTTCGTCTTAATCTCTATGGCACACAGGGGACCCTCTGGCATGGCCAATTTCGAGCACAGAGATATAATTTTAAAGAAGGGCCACAGACAGGGTCATCCAAGGACAGCATTGATATATGTTTACAAAACTATACACATTGGTCAAATGTCATTGCTGCAGATTCAGAAATAAGAATGTAGGTCAAAAGATCACAGTCAAGGTCATCCAAGGACAACATTTACCTACAACATACACAGCAAAGTTTTCCTTGATTTAACATTTATTAAATTCATGTTTATATAAGATGTATTAACTATCCAAGCAAAATATAGGATGTGTCCAATTCTGTACAAGGGTCTAGTTCAATGAAAAAGTCTGATTATAAAATTCATTATTGAGTAAGAAAATGTTCTTCAACAAAATAAAGATATAAACATAAGTATATAAAC